>NC_142480.1:35570530-35873560 GCF_049115385.1 Moschus berezovskii | reverse complement strand
TGAGTGAAGGAGAAACAGGGGGCCTGACCTGCGAGGGACAAGCAGGGCAGGCTGCAGATGAGACGTTTAGGCTGTGGCTCCCAATCCCTGCCCTGGCCCCCTTCCCAGCCCTCCTGCCCCTGGGAAGCATGATGGTCAGGTGCCAAATGCCTCGGTGCTGCTTATCTGAAAGTTCCCGTCCTTGACTGAGCTTCACCCACTAGAGCCTGTCCCTTTGTGTTGAGCTCTCATCTTTTGTGGCCCCATGTCAGCAGCCTGAGCCAGATGAGGAAACTGAGGCCTGGGGAGAAATGATTTGCCTAGAAGACAGTGGCAGAGGGAAGACCAGAGCCCAGATTGCCAGACCCCCAGTCTGACGTGCTCTTAGCTCTTCTGGGATGAGGCTTGGGGTAGCATGAGGCTGGGGGGAGGGAAGAGGAGTTGGCAGATGCCTGAAAGGGGAGCCCAGGAAGCAGGAAGCCAAGCTTCGAAGATTTTTCCCAGGCCAGCGGGAGGAGACGCTGATCAGATTTGTGTGAGTGAAGGTTGAAGAGCAGAGGTCCCTGGGGCCCGCTCTGACCAGTTTCTCCTCTCCCCAGTTTCAGTTCTGTTTCACTTGCCCCCTGAGACCCTGGGGTTGGGGGTGGGTTGGATGATGTTAGGGTGACTCTTAGTCAAGCGCATCTTCTTCTTGGGGGTGGGGGTAGGGGACGGGCCCAACACCATCTGTGGGCCACTTCCATCAGCCTGCCTTCCTGTCCCCACCAGATCCCACGGCCTGAGGGAGGAGACCGGAGCCCTGGCTGGGCCCATCCCCAGTGGGTGGGGGTGAGCTAGGGCGGGGCCTGGCTGACCGACAATGTGACGATGTTGATGGCCTCTCCTGCTTTCACATTTGGAGCCTCCGGGAACTAGTGACCATCCCCAAAACAAGGCTGGGGGGATGTTTGCTCAATGAACTCATGCTTTATAGGGTTAAGTCAAAATGCGCTCACTCCCTTACTCCAAGTTCAGTGACTCACCGGTCCCCATGGTAAGTCCCTGGCCATACCAGGTTCTGTGGGCAAGTGGGGACAGGGTGGGATGCAGTCCCCGTCCTCCCAGACAGCAGGAGAGGCCCTGGTTCCCCCACCAGCACACTCAGGGCACTGGAAAGCCAGTGGCAGTGGTGCTGATGGGGAGCAGGCAGCTGGGACCAGCCTGACTGGGGTGCCCAGGGGGGTGGGCTGGCAGTCCCAGGCCTTGCCTGAGCCTGGAACAGCATTTTGCATCTCCCCGTGGTGACCTGACCTGGAGGAGGGCATGGCAACCCACTCTAGCATTGTTGCCTGGAGAATCCCCATAGGCAGAGAAGCCTGGTGGGCTACAGTCCATGGGGTGGCAAAGAGTCAGATACGATTGAACAACTAAGCACAGCATGCATGGTGACCTGAGCTGGGCCACCTCCGTCAACCTGCCTTCCTGTCCCCCTGTCCCCGGGGGGGAGGGGAACGAGAGGGCAGGTGGGGGGCTTGAGAGACAGGTGGTCCTTCCCATCCTTCAGAGCCAGCAGGAAATTCATGCCCCAGATTTATCAAAGATAGCCCCCATTTGGGGCCTTGGCTTGGTCAGGGAGCTTTGTGGCTCTGTGGGAAAGTGTCTGGTGCTGTTTCCATATCTTTGGTTCTCTGGGGTCTCTCCGGGGTTGGCGTCCATCCTTCAGGGGCTCTGGGCAGGGGCAGAGAGGCCTCAGACCTGCCTTGACTTCCCCTCATGCTCCTTGACCCGCCTGCTCTGAAGGATGGGAGGGACCATGTGTCTCTCAAGCCCCCCACCTGCCTTCTCGTTCCCCTCCCCCACTTTTCATTTCTCCTCTCTGGGGGCTCAGCTCACTCAGGCTGACACTGTCTCTTGACCTTGTCCTGGCAGCCCCCAGGCCTGTCCCAGTGGCTGCTGTGAAGAAGCGTGAGTGGTGGGGGAAGTCCAGAAGATACTGTCCTCGAACTGCCTCCTGCCACCCTGCCGTCCCAGGCCTTACTTCCTCATCACGGAGCTCCCGTGGAGCTTTGGGGACAATTTTCAGCTCTTGAGCAAAGGACCTCTGAGGGACTGGCTTTTCCTTGGGGCTGCCCTGCTGCTGGGGCAATGTGGGATGGGGATTTTGACATCGCCAGGGACTCAGCATGGCTGAAACTCCCCCCACTCCCCGGGCCAGCTTAGCTGCCCAAGCATTAGCCCTTGGGGCTGCCACAGCCAGGCCTGTGGCCCTGTGAGGTCAGAGATCAGGATGGCATCGTGTCTTGGGGGTGAGCCCTCCAGTGGGGGCCAGAGCCCTGACAGCAGTGAACCCAGGTGGGGGGCATTTAAAACCAATGAGGTGTAGAGCTGATTCATCTTGCTGTGCAGTAGGAACTAAAGCAATATCGTAAAGCAGCTGTACTGCAACAAAAATTAACAAAAAAGAATGGAAACAAATGAGGTACTACCTTAGGCTGGTCAAAGTGGTTCTTGAATTCTGCCTTTGTGGACAAGTGGAGTCAGCTAAACAAAGAAGGAGCAGAGGGGATCTGCGTGGCTAAAGGCACAGAGGGAGCGAGCAAAGTGGCCTATTGGGGGAACTGTAAGCGTTTCCATATGACTGACGGGAGCGGAGTGGCTGTGTGGTCACTGGAGGGCAGAGGGTGAGCAGAACAGCTCAGAAAGGACCCCAAGGGCTCAGGCAAGGATCTGGAAACTTCCCTGAAGCCAGCAGTGTCGGGGAAGAGCTGGGACCCTCCTGGGCTCCTTGCACAGCTGTTCAGGGAGGGCCCTGCTTGAAGCTGCCATGGCAGGTGGCAGCTGACTCAGGTCTGCCTCTCTGAAGGCCAGTGGGAGGCTGCCTGCCCACATGAGCCACCTGAGCTGTGGCGTGGGCCAAGGCTGGCTCCTCTGGGCTGGCTTCTCCGATCCCTTCATGAGCTCAGGTCTTACTTCCAAGGGCAGGCAGGTTGAAACAGAGGGGAGGGCATGAATTGGGAATCTCCCAGGCCTGGGTCCACATCCAGACTGTGGACACCAGGTGTAGAGACAGTGAGAAAGCAGCAGTGACACAAAGGTAACCTGCGTAGTGACATTTGACCCTGCCATCCCACTGCTGGGACTTTGTCCCACAGAGACACCTGTAGACATGTGGTGTATGCACAAGATCGTTCACAACGGTTGTGAGAGCTAAAGATCAGAAAGACCCTCTCTACCCGTCAATGTGAGACTTGCTCAGACGAGGGTATGTCCCCATGACGGAATACTACGCAGATGTGAAAAAGAACGTGGATGCTTTCTATGTATGAATGTGCAAAAAAGCTCTGGGATTTTTGTCAAGTCAGAAAGCAAATTGCAAGTCACTGAAGTGCAGAGAAAAGAGATCATGCCCAGGCCAATGGGTCAAAAGCAGTATGATGTGTTCATTATCATGAAAAGAGTTCAGTGTGCCTGGAATGAAGCGGCAGTTTATGGCGAGTGAAATGGAGACCAGTGTGGGAGGGCCCCTAGGCTCAGAGAAGAAACAGAAAACTGCCAGGAGCCAAGGGACAGTTTTCAACAGGTGCTGATCGACCTTTTCTGGTAATAAGATCTGGCAACTGTAAAGCAGTAACTCCCACTGATAACAGGCTTTATACACATTGTCTCCTTTAAACCTCTCAACAACTCCAAGCCCCATGAAGGAAGTGCTGTCCCATCCTTATTTTACAAATGAGGGGATGGAGCTCATAGAGTTTAGGGGACTAGCCCAAACTCACACAGCAGAGCCAGAGAAATAACCCAGGCAATCTGGCTCCTGAGCCCACACCTGAATTGTTCTGCTATCCTGGCTCTAAGAATGGTGGCCTGGAGCATGCTACCCTGAAGAGTCAGGAGGCTGTTATAACAACCCAGACAAGAGGCAGAGAGGCTTTGGGGGCAAAGTAATAGCTTTAAGGATGGGGACTCAGGTGTAGATTTGAAAGCTTTTAAGGGAGTGGAAACAAGATCTGATGGTGAGTGGGGTGTGGCTACTGTGGAGTGGGAGGAGTCCAAGGTCCATTCATTCATTCACGTACTTTAGCAAGATCAAGTGCCCCGTGGTTGCCAGGCACTGTTCCAAGAACTGGGCTTGCCTCGGCCACCAACACAGACAAAAATCTCTGCTCCTAAAGTGCTTTCTTTTTAGCTTTAGGTGGAGACAGACAATACACAATACACATAATAGCTATGTTAATTACAGAGTCTGGTAGAACTGTGGAAAAAATTAAATAATGCTAAGAGTGATTGGCAGTCCTGGTCAAGAAGACTTCTGAAGGTTTAAATGGGGTGGTCAGGGCGAGCCTTATCAGGAAGGTGACATTTGAATGAAGACAGGAAGAGGGTGAGGGAGTGAGCCTTGCAGAGACACGGGGGAAGGGCATTCCGGCAGAGGAGCAGGAGTGGGAACACCTGGAACGTTTGTCAGACTCCCGCAGGGCCTAGAGTGGGCAGCCGGGGAGAGATCTGGACGGGGGATGGTGGGATGCGCATCTGGGTGTCTGGATGTCAGCGCACACCTGCATTTGATGTCTTGAGAAAGGAGGAGATCAGGAGGGAGAAAGTGAAAGGTGGTTGCTGGTTTCAGCATCTGGGGCAGCCACGATGGAGAAAGAGGAAAGGGAAAGTCTGGGGAAGAAGACCAGCTGTGAGCGCCTGAGGGGCATCTGGGAGGCAGGGTCCCGCCAGCACTTACATTATCTGGTCTGGAGCTCCCGAGAGGGGCTGGAGGGGCAGTGTGTTAAGGATGCAGGAGGGAAAGCTGAGGATAAAAGAGGCCTGTCTCCTCGGGGTGGGCGTGGGGGGCAGAGAGAGGAAAAGGCCCAGGACAGATCCCCGGGTGGGGACTCATTTAAAGGTGGCATTGGGAGGAGCGGGGGGAGCTCCAAGACGGGGCTGGTAGGGGCAGTGATCAGAGAAGCAAGAGGAGGTCTGGGTGTGTGTCTCAGGAGTCAAGAGGGCCCATATTTCAAGGGAGAAAGGAGTGATCAGAAGCACGGAACAATGCTGAAGAGCACAGAGAGATGTGGGCAGAGTTGGGGCACAGAATAACAATCGGGACGCTGCCAGTGACCTTGGTGGAGTGTTGAGTGGGAGTCAGGTCTCAGGTTAAGAGGCGGGAGGTGGTTGGCGATGGAGAGGGTAAGCGGAGACTTTGCTTTCAAGAGCTGCCAGGCAGAGGCTGGAGGTCGGGGCGAGGGAGCTTATTGAGAGAGGGTTCCGGTAGGATGGGAAAGACTCGAGCGGTGGGTTTGATGCCAAGAGGCAGCAGCAGGAGGTGGGGGAGGCTGAGATGCAGGCGAGACTAGGCGGAGGCCGACAAGTTCCCGGAGCCTCTCTGGGGCAGGTCTGAGGTGCTGCGCTCCTGCTTCCTTCTGGTTCCCATCCCAAGGAGGGAGGATAGGAATGTGACCTGAGGGGATTACCGGAGGGGAACGTGGACAGAGCCTAGGGAGGAACAAAGGCAGGAGCAGAGGGAAGTGTTGACATCCTTTACAGAAAGAGTGATGGCTGTTTCCACTGTGGTAAGAACATAAAGGAAACCTTGTGAAAGCAGGCGTGGGGGTGCCTTTTGAAAAGATTTCCTAAACATGCAGGTTCAAGCCCTGCTCCCAGCCTGGCCCTGACCTTACACCTAAAGCTGGTGAACCTCAGAGGGCTCCCCCAACAGAAGGGCTTCCAGTGGGAGCAAGCCTACAGAACCGTGATGGAAGCAGGGTGGATGGGGTGGGAGGGCAGCCTTACCCAACAGCTGGAGGCAGGGGAGCCTGTGACATCTGGGAAGCAGGGCCAGAGACGCTGCCAGGGAGAGAGGCCGAGGCCTGACCGCAGAGACCAGCCGACCAGGCGAGAGCATCGGGATCCTGTGGCGCCCAGGAGCCTCTGCTGAGTGTGACCCAACCAGAAATGCCCACTGGCCCTGGGTCTATCTGATGCCCCCGGCCTAGGGGGCCCTCCAGGCACTCACTGTCCTCTCCAATGGTGGTTTAGTCACTCAGTCATGTCCGACACTTGCGACCCCATGGACTGTAGCCCGCCAGGCTCCTCTGTCCATACCAGGCTCCTCTGTCCATGGAATTTTCCAGGCAACAATACTGCCTGGAATGGGTTGCCATTTCCTTCTCTAGCAGATCTTCCTGACCCTGGGATTGAACTCAGGTCTCTTGCATGGCAGGCGGATTCTTTACCAACTGAGCCACTGGGACCCTCTCCAGGGCCCAGGCCAAAAGCGCAGGGAGGCAATGGCTGTCTGGGGGTGCGGCGGGGGCTGACGAGGGTTGGGGGGAGGGCAAAAGCTGCTTTGTCAGCTCTTCTCTTTCTGGGCACACCTGGACCTCACCTACTTCATCTTCAGAGCTACCCATTGGCTTGGGGGTGGATATTTCCCCTCTGGCCCAAGGTTTCTTAGGAATCCACCTACTTCTTCTTTTCTGAAAATCAAAACTATCTTTAACTTCAGGGAACAGGAACTAACCCTGTTGGTATTAACTAACCCTGTTGGTATTAACCCAACAGGTTATTAACCCCTTTAAATGAGTCCCCACCCAGGGCTCCCCCTACACACATACATACACACTTCCCACCCGTGTGTGAATAGGTACCAGACTCGGAGACGATTCATGAAGACCCCACAGAGAGGACGCTGTCCTTCCCACTCAACAGGTGGGGAGGCTGAGGGGGAGATACAGTGACGAAGCTAAGCCGGCATCATAGGGAGTGGTGAGGTCACTGGTGTGACATGGAGAGGCCCGGCCAGGGGGTTATCCGTCCTGCATTATCTGCATGTGGCCGACCGCACGCTGTTTTGTGACAGCGGACATTCTTAATCTCCCCCTCCTATCTAGGGTGCTGCTTTCACGGATGCCTTGGGTTCCTGTGGCTCTCATAGATGTGAGAGAGTTCCTCTTACCCTGGTGAAAGGTGCTCAGGGCCTGAGAAAGGCTCTGAGGGGATCCTCGGCACACGGCCAGCTTCGTGGACACTCTTCAGTTCCCAGGGCACCCCACTGGGGACTCAGCATTGACCTCTGATGACCAGAGCTTGGGATCCACACATAGGGGATGGACCAGACTCCAAGTTGTGACTCCCAGCAACCTGCTCTCTGCTTAGCCCTAGCGCCCCATAAATGCCCCAGTCAGAAATGCTCCCCACTTCTCTCTGCCTGCTTGAGTACAAAGTGCAGGTTCTGGGCTCAGGGATGAAGTTTTGTGGCCACCCATGTGACCCTGGGCCAGGACTGTGACCGCTCTGGACATTCGTTTCCTCCCCTGCTATAAAGGGGTGCTCACTGTCCCCAAAGGGTTGGTGAGGATTAGGGGAGATAGTTCCAGAGCCTGGCTCACAGAAGGTGCTGAGAAAATCCTGCTTCCTTACCCCCAGGACCCCAATTTCCTGGGACGATCCCCCCACTGTTGGCTGTTAGGTGCCAGGAAATGGGGAGTGGAGCTTTAGGACTTGGCCCTGCTCGTTGGGAGCTGAGGGTTCACCCTGGGTTTTATAGTTCATGTCTCTTTCGGGGCCTCCCTTAGGAAGGAGGCCACAAGCTTCAGAGCAAGAATGAGGAAGTGTTGCCTGAAGTGCCACTGACCCCTGACAGGCTCACCCCTGACATATGTGACACTCAGGGCAGAAGTACAGATGGAGGTCTAGAGAACAGATGTCTAGATATTTAAGTTATAATCAAGCTTCGTTGTTCATTGTTGAGTCGCTCAGCAAGTCAGGTCCGATGCTCTGTGACCCCATGGACATAGCCCGCCCGGCTCCTCTGTCCATGGAATTTTCCAGGCAAGAATACTGGAGTGGGTTGCCATGACCTCTCCAGGGGATCTTCTCAACCCAGGGATCGGACCCTCATCTCCTGCGACTTCTGCACTGCAGGCAGATTCTTTACAGGTGAGCCAGCAGAGAAGCCATAATTAAGTAGACAAACTGCTAAACAGAATATCCTCCAGTTTCTGACACTGGCAAACGCATCTTCCTTGTCACCTGGAAGGCCAGGTTGCATTCAGAATTCTTGGACTCGTGGAGTCCAGTGCTGGAAGGTGGCAGCACTGGGAGAGCCAACCCCAGCCCCACCCCCGGCCCCAACCTGGGCCCCACAGGTCACGTCCCCAGGCCATTGGTCCGTGGTCCATCCACACACCTGGCAACAGCTGTCCTTGGGGAAATGTCCATGCAGACTGTGGGGCAGGGAACTCTGGGGTCCTGCACTGGGAGGAGGAGCAAAACCCCTCCATCAGAGTTGAGTCCCCTTGGCTCATGGACTTTCTCCCCTTCTCTTGGGGACTGAGGCCAGAAGAGGGCCAGAGTGTATTCTCCTGGAGTGCAGGCTCCAAGGCAGGGGCCCTTCTTGCCTAGGCCTGAGTTTGATGCTGCCCCTGGGGCTCTCCCAGGACCTGGCTCCGGAGAGAATGTCTCCACCCTGCTTACATCCCAGGACTTGAAGCATCCCAAAGCCCCAGTGGTTCAGTTGTTAAAGAATCTGCCTGCAATGCAGGAGACCCAGGTTCAATCCCTGGGTCAGGAAGATCCCCTGGAGAAGGGAATGGCAACCCACTCCAGTATTCTTGCCTGGAGAATTCCATGGACAAAGGAGCCTGGCAGGTTACAGTCCATGGGGTCGCTAAGAGTTGGACACGATTGAGTGACTAACACACACACACAGAGCCCTAGTGGAGTGAGGAGATGCGGGGAACTGGCCCTCCCTGTGCCCCAGACACCAGGGCTCCTGTCCAGCACCAGCCCCTGCCTTCCTACCCCGCACACCCCAATTTCCTCTTGTAGTGGTGGGGAAAATGCAGTGGGGAGAGGGGAAGAGGGTCTGCCACTGTCTGCCCCCACCTCTCCAGGACCCCGACCTTCCCCTGCCTACTCTGGTTCTCTGCACTCCCGGTGCTAGGCCCTGCAGGCAGTGGGCAGCCCTCCCTAGCTTGTGCCGGGAAAGTGGGACACCAACTCTACTTTAGCCAATGTTTCTTGCTCACTCAGCTGAAAAGCCACTGCTTCCCTGAGGCTTCTAACCTTCATCGGGCCTGGCAGCTCCTTCCCTGATGCCGTGTGACAGGTCCGACCTCAGGGATCCCGCACCTGTCCTGACACCCACCTCATCCCTGCTCCTGGGTGCCTCCCTCATGGGGGCATGGCATCTGCCACAAGGCTGCCACCCTCCTCATCAGTACCACCTGCCTTTGGGCTGGGCAGGACCCATCCTCAGCTCCCATTAATGTAGTTTCTGCTCCTGCCCTAGAGGGGGTGGTGGACAGACCCTGCCATCAGGGTTGAGAGGCAACTCAGAGACCTTGTCCATGGGGAGAGGCCAGCCCTGGGCCCTGGGGTTTTGTAGGAAGGCTGATTTACACCCTGAGCTGTGGCCAGGAGGGGCCTGTGCCGATCCTGCTCCCAACTATGTGACCGGGAACACTCTGGACCGGACATTCAGGGGGAGGTGATCTCGAGCTTCCTCCTTCAGCCACGTGGCCGGTGGTACCAGCTGCCACCTTGGGGATGACTCCGGCACACGAAACCCTCACTCCTACCTTTGCTCACGGGTGGCCTTGCTCTTGCTGTGACATCACCCTTGCCCTCAGCTGACACAGCTCCCTGGGCGTGGGGACATGGGGACAGGGTCTGGCACCGGATGCGGGGTGCCCACCTCATCCCGGCAGGTAATGGAGGAGAGAAGGAGACACAGCCATCACCCCTGGGCTGTGGGCCACCCTGGAGGCCCCTCCTTCCTCCTCCCCTAGATGGCCGCTGTCCCCCTCCTGGTGAGCCGCCCCTCCTGGCTGGCTCAACATGGGGGACCAGTTGCCTGATCTGTCGGTCAGTGAAGGGACTCCATGGTGGGGGGCAGTGCCTGGGATAGTTACCACTATACCACTATGTGCGGGACCCACATTCTCCCCTGCAGGCAGCCTCCCTGGGTCAGTGGGATGCAGGCCAGCGGCATTATTCTGAGAGGAGAATCACTTTTCACACCTCTGCACCTGCTGTGCCCCCTCAGTACCATCCCCTTCTTCTGGCCCTTGAACTCAACAGCGCTCCCTTTCTGCAAAGCACTCCTGACTGCAGAGTTCCCCCAGCCAGACCGGGTGGAGGACCCGTGACCAGTTCCTGGGAACTGGCCTGGGTACTTTCTTGGTCTTATCCTGCCACATGTGCCCAGCCCATGGGGTCTTACAAAAGGTGACGGGCTCATGATGCTGACAACACTCACCTGTGCCTCAATTGCTCATCTGAGAGACAGGCACACCCTGCTCTCCACTCCATATCCCAGACAGCATGACCCAGCTGCATCCTGGTGGGAAGCACCTCCCTTCTCTGGGAAGGGCTCAGGAAGAAATCGAGGATCTGACCTCATGTTTGCATTTATCCGGCCCTGTCTCATGCCACCAGATGTTGTGGGAACTTCTGCAGGATAGGGGGCAATGGGCAGGAGGTGGGGCTACTGAACCCAACCCTAGCCCCTTTGGGGGGCAAAGCTGTCCTTCTCTCTATCTGGGGTTCCAAGTTGAGGGCTGGCCCAGGCTGCACTGTGAGACTGCCCATGAACTAACCCTGACATATGTTAGAGATTTGCAGGGGGCAGAACACCAGTGGATACCAGGTTTGGAGCCCACCTGGGGGCTGAGAGAAGCGAGGGTTGTGGTTGCAGCTGACACAGAGAGGAGGCTGCTAGGAGCAGGGTACGGGAGATGTTGGGACACCGTGTCCTTCTGGGAACATTATTGAGCTGGGCTTGCAGGATGCGCTGGAGGACCAGTCATTTCCTCCTTCTGGATTGTGCCTTTCTAATGAGATCATCCCCTACTTTACTGCCCACCTGGCGTCGCAGGAGCAAATGAGGTGAGGCAGAGACTGGAAAGCATAAAGGTGGCATTATTATTAGCAGGAGTCATATTTGACTTGCTAATTAGCTTCCTAAAAATAGCCACGTTTATTATAGCACGGGAGAACCCTAAGCTGGAGCCGGCGCCCTGGATTCTTGGTGCGACTCTGTGGCAGCCTTGCTGTGTGACCTTGGGCTGGGCCCTGACTCTCTCTGGGTATCTGATTCTAGATGGAGGCTAGACAGTCTCTGAGCGCCATAGGCTCTGAGTGTGAACCAGCTGTCAGATGCAAACTCAGGGAGGAGGGCTCCTCTGAGGGACTGGATCAGGGTAATTGGTGTCACTGAGGCTGTCCCTGGTGCCTGTTGGGGAATTTACAGGGGTCTTGAGTTTGGCCTTGATCTTGGGTCCTGGGGGTAGGTTGCCTGTCCAGTTCCCACCACAGAGCCCAACCATTAGAAGGCTCTTGGAGAAGGAAATGGCAACCCGCTCCAGTATTCTTGCCTGGGAAATCCCATGGACAGAGGAGCCTGGAAGGCTACAGTCTATGGGGTTGCAAAGAGTTGGACAGGACTCAGGAGAGGATATGGTCCCAGGAAAGTTGAGGCACTTGCCAAAGGCCCCTCTAGATGCTGGAGCTGCAACTACTGAAGCCCGCGTACCTGAGAGCCTGTGCTCTGCAACAAGAGAAGCCACCACAATGAGAAGCCCCCGCCCCACAACTAGAAAATAGAGCCTGTTTGCCACACCTAGAGAAAGCCTGCAGAGGGACAAAGACCCAGCACAGCCAAAAGTAAATAAATAAAATCATTAAAGAAAAACAAGAAAGAAGTTTCTGGGATTACAGATGCGAAGGGTCAGAGAGAGAGGACCTGGGTCCTTGCAGGGTGGGGTTGCGTGTAGGTGGGAGGGGCGGGGCTGCAGACACACCATGGGGCACCCCAGTGGCTGGGAATCCATTCATTCACTCCTGTTTATTCAGTGTCTGCTGTGGGCCTCGCACTGTGCCACAGGCTGCAGAGGTGATGGAGGCCAGCGCAGACCCACTTCTGATCTAGCAGGGGAAGCAGGCACTCACCACGGACCACACAACTGAACCTCACAGAATACATACAGCTCTGACAAGGGCCGGAAAGAGGGCTGCGTGGTGCCCGCGCACATGTCACAGAGAATTTGACTTGCTTTGGGAGGCCAGGGAAGGCTTCCTGGACGAAGTGACATGGGTTGAAACTTGAAGGTGGTAATAACAGGGCAAAGCAGTTATTATTAGTAATCAGTAGTAACTGGGCAAAGCAGGGGGTGGCAGGGGAAATCCAGGCAGTGGGAATAGAGGAACCAAGATGGGTGAGAAGAAGAGAAGAGGCTGAGAAAGAGCTGGAGTGGCTAGAGCAGAAGGGGGTCCCCTAGGAGGCCTGCCTTTACTGACAATGTCAATGTGATGAAAGCCCCTGGAAGCGGGAGGAGACTTTTGATTTGAAGCTCTTATTGTGGTCCTTGCCAGAGGTGATGGCAGTTGAACTACAGTGATGGTGATGGGGGTAGGGCTGTGGAGGGGGTGGGGTGGGGTGGGGCACCCGATTTGTAATGTAAAAACCATTATATCAGGACCTGGGCCAGATTCAGACGTCAGCGTCAGCATGAGGCAGCGGGAGGGGTCCGAGTGACTCACAGTGCAGACCTGGACGTACACCTTCAGAATAAAGCCTACCTCCCGGATGGAGTGTTCTCCCTCTCGCGCTTCCTTGTCTGGTTTCAGCTCCGGGAGGAAATGCCCCCTGTCCAGCCCTGTGAGTCACTCATCCCTCCAGGGACTGCAAGCCTAGGACCTGCCAGGACTCTGCCCCTTTGTGTCCCCACTCTGATTTTCCTTGCCCCTCTGGGGTGCCCGCTGTGGCTCCCCGGCCCCCCGCCCCACCTGTCAGCTCTCTCTGGGCAGAAGAGCCAGCCAGCTTGTGACTGGGACAATGGGCCCTTACAGGAGGCTTTCCCATAGACAGTGCCCAGACTCGAGTGGATGGGGACAATGATGGGCTCTCGAGAAGGGTGATGCTGAAAGGGCCCCGGGGGGACCACCCTCTATGTGGCACAGCCAGGTTGGGTGCTAAGGGTTGGGGAGGGTATGACTCACCCCAGCAAAGTACAGACACCTGGATGGGAACCTCCAGCTTCCTGGGTATTTTAAATCTTGGGAGAGGCAAGGTTGTGGGGTCTTTTCAGCCCCATATATCCTCAACGTCCTGGGTCCTGCTTTGCCTCCTGCCCTGGGACTCTAGCCCTTAGAAGGTGGACTTCTGAGACTTTGAAGGGAGGCCTTGATGGACTTCCCTCGTGGTTCAGATGGTAAAGAATCTTCCTGCAATGCAGGAGACCTGGGTTCGATCCCTGGGCTAGGAAGATCCCCTGGAGAAGGGAATGGCCACTCCAGTATTCTTACCTGGAAAATCCTATGGACAGAGGAGCTTGGTGAGTTACAGTCCATGGGGTTGCAGAGTTGGTCAGGACTAAGCAACTAACACTTTCACTTTCTTGATGGGCAGTGAGCTTTACATCAGAGCAAGGGTTCCAGCTGGCACCGGATTCTAGGAGACTGGTTATAGGAAACCTTTTCAGTGAGAAGGGTCTTAGGGCCGCTGGGGGGTGATATGGAGCCCCCTTACCCAGGGAGGCCATTGCCCTAGGTCTCTGCAAGGGGCTTGGAGGGATCATCCCCCTGACTCCCCTCCTTCGGCTTCCTGGGAAAACCTCTTCCTTCTCCTACGGCAGGCCTGAGAGGGTAGTAGACATCCCGTCCCTCTCTCCTCACAGTCCTGTCATCCTCCTTGCCCCCAGAGGAGGATTTTGCTCCAAGGACGAGTCCCAGGATCCATCAGGGGCACTCAGGGTGGAGACCTTGGCCAGTTCCTTCTTAGGTGTAGCCTCATTGTGAGGCCTCCCTCTGTGCAGGGATGCAGTCTAGGAAGCTTTCTCTCCTCTTGAGAGCAGAGGGTGGAAGGAGTCCTGCATCTCTAGAATGTTCTCTCAGCGGGTGGGCATGTGGGAGGGAAAGGACTTATTTTCTCCAGTGCTCCGGTGGAGAAACTGGACCCTGAAGGAAGAGAGGACCAGCATGAGGACAGAGGCCATGAGTCCTCATGCTCAGCCCCAGGGGCTCTTCCCGCCCCTGAAACCCTGTTCCGCCCCTCTACCCACCTACCCTTGGACCTTGGGCAGGACCCCTGGGGAGGGGGCTGGAGCCTCGAAGTTTTCACTCCTGGGGCAGCCCAGAGAGGCTCCAGGGGCTGGAAGTTTCACCTGGTGCCCTGTGGTAAGCCCAGGGAGCCCAGGGAGCTGCTGGGACCCCAGAAGCTCTGATTCTTGTTTTTCCCCAAGGCCCGGCTGTGTGACCCCTGAGAGACCCGGGGCAGCTCAGGACACTGAGAGTGGAGTTCGAGCCCCAGCCTAGGAGACAGGTCCCAGCTGGACATCTGGCGGGCTCAGTGGTCTGAAGTGAGTTTCTGTTCTTACCTGGGCCTCAGTTCCCCCATCTGTACAAGGAGCAGGGTAACTCCAGGAGGTTTCCCCCAGACCACAGCTGCAGGGCCCTCTCTCAGCTGCCCTCTCAGCCCCATTCCTGTTCGCCTGGCCCCTGCCCACCTCTCTCCTTGGTGCCTGGCAGGCTCCAGCTCCAGGAGCCCTCCCTGGGGGCACATCCACCCGCACCCCCCTCCACTTTCTGTGGCGCCTCTCCCCACCCCAGGCTCTCCATGCTTGACCCTCCATCTGCCTTGGGCCTGGTTGGCGAGGTTGACTTAAACACTTCCTCCTTCTCACCCAGGTGCTATGTGTTCTGAGTAAGCTCCTGATGCCTATGTAATGGGACCATAACATTATTTTGTTTGCCCCCAGTAAAATGGAATAATAACACCCAACTCCCAGAGGTGTTAGGAGGATTAAAGAAGCTAATGACGTTTATGAAACAGCTTTGTGGGTGGTGTGCCTGTGTGAGAGGCCAGCATCCCCACCCCCTGCCTGAGGGCTGTGTCTGCACTAGTGGCATTCGCTGGCCACAAGCCCACCCTCTGAGGGTTGGAATTCAGGTCAGACCCCTGCAGAGTTGTCCGGTCCTCTCTCCCAAGGTGAGAGAGGCCTGAAGTCTGGTGAGAGGGGGGGACTGAGCAGAACTCGATGACTTACACGTACTAGAGTAGTCCAGGGGGTCGGTGGGGGCTGGAGCCAGACACTACCTGTACCCCTGGGCAGGGGAGGTTTCAGATATTCAGGAGAAGATGCCGGGCATCACCTGGCACCATCTAAGATAGAAAATGTATCGGAGACTTTATCCTGAAGCTTCCCCACTCATCTCAGGAACAAGCCCACAGGCTTCAGTCGAACATAGGTGTCAGGGACCAGGCCTCTGTGCCCTTTCTGCCTTATCTCATCTCTCTTCCTCCTACCCGCTCTGGCCACTCTGAATTCCTTGGGAACCACACTGTTCACAGGTGATCCTAAGTGATGGGTGCTAATATTAAGTAAAGGATGCAGAGTTGCCGGGCTTCCCTGGGGGCTCAGTGGTAAAGAATCTGGCTGCCGGTGCAGGAGCCATGGGTTCAATCTCTGGGTCAGGAAGATCCCCTGGAGCAGGAGATGGCTACCCACTCCAGTATTTTTGCCTGGAAAATCCCACGGATAGAGGAGCCAGGCGGGCTACAGTCCACTGGCTTGCAAAGAGTCAGACATGACTTAGCAGCTCAACAACAGAGATGTCACGTGGCTTGCTCAAGGCTTGTGAGCCCAGCTAGCAGTGGAGGAACTGGGAATGGAATTCACCTGGAGCCATGTACCTGATCTCCATGCTCTGCTGCCCCTGGAGTCTCAGGGGAGGAACCAGTGAGGGGGCTTGGCAGTGTTCTGGGTGACAGGATGGAGGTCTGAGTGTGGCAGGGCCGGAGGTTTTGTAAGACAGAGACAGATTTGGGTATACTTGGGAGAAAGAGAAGGAAGTGCTGGAATTCGAGGCTTTGAAGACTGGGAAAGCAGGAGACTGGGCCAAGAGAGCTGGCAGCGGTCAGGTTAGGTGTGGGGTGGGTACAGGCTGGGGGAGGGGCACGGGTCTGGGGTTTGGGAGCAGAGCCACGTGAGAATTATCTGTCCAGAGCTGTGAGACTGGATGCGGGCACCTCGGAGCATGTACAAGGAGAAGCCCTGGGAGCCACAAATCAGGGTCCTCCCAGAAGCTGGTTGGGGCGGGGTGGGCGTGGTGCAGTGAGAAACCAGACAAGGTCTGGGGGCCAGACCTGTCTGGGAGAGGACCAGTGGGCAGCAGGGCTGGTTAGTGCCCCCAGGACAGAGGGAACAGCAGTCCCAGTGGGGAGGCTGTGAGATGGGACTCGTGGGCAGGAATTGCACAGAAGGTGGGTTCTCTTGATTTGAGGAAGAATTTTCTCATCAGTGGAGCCCCTGAAGATAACACAGGCTTCTTCTTTGGGTCCTGAGCTCCCTGTCACAGGAGGCGTGTGAGGCAGGCCCGATGGCCCCTCTGTAGAAGGGAACTGTTTCTGCGGGGATTTTTGCAGTGGGTGGTGAGCGAGATGAGGCCAGAGAGTCTGCATCTGGTCAGGGAGCAATGCTTCCTCCACACTGAACAGACCGCTTCCTTGGCTGCAAGCTCTGACTTGTGTGTGATGGGCCCCTGGCCCTCCACAGGTCTCAAGCCCTCTTCTTGGGGCGCTTCCCCTGCCTCCTTTCACCCCATGCCCGCTGCAGGGCAGGCCTCTGAGCCAGGGCTTCCTGCCTGGCATCACATGAAGAGAATTACCTCGGAGATCCAGCAGCAGCCGCGGCCAGACCCTCAACCCATTCCCCGCCCCCCCTGCCCCCACCATCGGCCTGAGGGCTGCAGTTGACAGGCTGGCCCTGGGGAAGGGGCTCCCGAGATGTTTCCTTAGATGTATAATTGAAATTGCACTGCTTGGTAATTAGGAGAAGCGGCACACTGCTCTATAAATGACTGTAATTATAGTTACTTTCTGCAGCCAAACCAGGAGTTTCGCGGATCACCTGGGGGAACCAAGTGAAAGGGGGAGGGCAGGAGAGGTGAAGACTTGGTTGAGGAGGGTCTGCCATGGGCCTGACCCTCACCTCCAGTTGACTACACTCACAAGGTCCCTTCCAGGGACCCGTGTGGGCTCTAGATAGCTGACTGGCCTGGAGACCATGTAGTTCAAGGCCCCAGTTAGACAGAAGGGAGAAGCCTGGAGAAGAAGGTGGTGGTTTAGTTGCTGAGTCGTGTCCAACTCTTGTGACCCTATGGACTGTCATCCACCAGGCTCCTCTGTCCATGGGATTCTCCAGGCATGAATGCTGGAGTGGGCTGCCATTTCCTTCTCCAGAGGATCTTCCCAACCCAGGAATAGAACCCGGGTCTCCTGCATTGCTGGAGGACTCCTGCATTGCAGGCAGATTCTTTACCAATTGAGCTACGAAGGAGGAGACTTGCCCCAAATGAGAGAGGCATAAGCCGAAGAACCTGCGTTGGATCCTAGCCTTCCCTCTGGCAGGCTGAGCCTCTCATTAGGGATTTTGGTCCACGCCAAGCACTTCAGCCTCACGCACTTCCCTCCCTTCTCTCTGGGTTATATCAGGTCGCTGTGTGATTGCACCTCCGCTAGGAAGCCTTCCCTGAACCTCTGGGCAGGGTCAGTGCCTCCTCAGGTCTCAATGGCCCCAGTGTTTCCCTCTGTCCTCCAATGACAATCCTACCCTGTGGACCTGTCTTCCTTAGAAATGATGGTCTTGAGGTCATGGATTCCATTCAGTTCCCAGCAAGGAACTGGAGATGGCTTGGACTGGCTTTTGAGAACTGGTGGTTAAGTTTTCAGGAATTTTGTGAACTGGGTGTTAAATGTAGCCATTGTTAGTGATTAAATTATATAAACCTATAATTCATTTCATTAAAAGGGGAAATACACATAAAACCTCATCACTTTCTAATTATTTTACTGTCTCCTATGCTCACAGGTGATAGGGTGGTGGGGACACCCTCTACTATGGTGTGAACCAACCCAGCCTTCAACAACATCACATTGGTGACTGGACCCTGGCCATGGTAGGAATTTTGACACCACAGAAATGGGTAAATTCCACACATCTCAGAGAGCTGGTTGTTAAACATTTTCCAGCTCCCCACTGAATTCATCTGTGACCTCCCGCCTTGGCACACAGCAGGGGTCAGTGGAGGGCTGCCCAACAAGAGGGGAGAAAGCATTATCTGCTTCCAACACCTGCCACCATTGCTGACTCTGGCTGCTGCCCTGTTTTCCTCTCAGGGAGGAAGGCACAGGCAAGGCCTAGGGTGGGGGCCTGCTTCTTTGGGCACTGGGGCAGAGGGGTGCCCTATTTTCCAAGACAGGGCTGAGAGGCCCCAGAGAGTCGGCAGGTGTGGGCGGCCTTGGCAGGGCTCATGGAGAACTGGGCCTGGAGGAGATCCTGCTATTTCCTCTCCCAAACGGTCCATGGCAATGTGCCACCTTCCTGCACACTTTCCAGCCTGCACAGTGAGCTGGCTTCAGAGAGGGTGTCTGAAGTGCCCCCTCCAGTAGAACTTTGGGTAAGAGTTGGTCCTTTCAGGTTCTTTCTTTAAAGTGGCACACCTGGACTTCCTTGGTGTTGCAGTGGATAACAGTCCGTCTGCCAATGCAAGAGGACACGGGTTCGATCCCTGGTCCGGGAAGATCCCACGTGCAGCGGAGCAACTAAGCCCATACACAGCAACCACTGAGTTCGCGCTCTTGAGAAAGCGAGTTTCCACTACTGAGCCCCAGTGTCTCGACTACTGAAGCCTGTGCACCGAGAGCCTGTGCTCCACAACCAGAGAGACCCCTGCTGGTCGCAACTGGAGAGCCCACACAAAAGCGACGAGGACCCCAGTGCAGCCAAAAACGGAATCAATATTTTTTTACAAGAGGTACTCCTCTCTTCGGGGAGCAGACCCTTGAGAATCCAGGTCAGGGATGAGGAAGGCGCGGGAAGCTGAGCACTGTCTGCCCATTGCCTCACAAGTGGCAACCCGGCTCTACCCACAGTCTACGGAGGGCGGTACTGATGAATTTGCGGTTCACCCAGCCCAGGGATTTCCTGCAGCTCTGTAATGCAGTGATTCTCAACCAGGGGCAACCTTGCCCCACCTCCCACTCCCAGGGCATATTTGGCAATATCTGGAAGCATTTTTGTTTTTATTGTCACAACTTTTGAAAGTGGTGCTGCTGGCATCTATTGGGTAAAGGCCGTGGGTGTTGTTAAATATCCCACAATGCACAGGAAAGGTCCTCACAGGAAAGAATGATCCAGACCAAAATACCAATCACGCCGAGGCTGAGGAACCCTGACCTGCAAAAATGTACCTGGGCACAGACAGGCATAATGTCAGAGGCCTGTTCAGGTAAACAGCTTGTTCAAGGTCACCCAGCAGGTTCTCCTTATGACCCAGGCGGTCAGCATAGAAACAGCACAGGGCAGCAGCTCGATGCATGGCTGTTAAATCAGGAAGAAAGCCAAGAAAGGACTGGACTCTGGCCTGAAAGTCCTCACCAGGTGGTCCTGGGCAGGACCCCCAGCAACGTGCTCTTGATTCTCATTGGACCCCAGCCTCTCAGCAGCCATCACCACTCTTGACCAGCCCCTTCTTGACTGCGGTGAGGACTGAGCCGGGCTGATGGTGGGGCAGGCAGGGCTGTCTGAGGATGAGCAGAAGGGTGGGTCGAAGCCAACTTCACACAGTTGAACCAAAGAGGCCGCGCGGTGTAGGGGTACACCATGGAGGCGGGCAGCCAGGGGTAAAGGAGGGCTGGGTCTTGTTGCAGGTGGTGATGAGAACTGGTGTTGCCTCCCCATGGCCCTGGAGAGGGAAGCTCAGATTTTCTGACTTTACCTGACAGGTGCCCCAAGGTCCTTAATTAGCTAGAAGCCTTGTCTGATGCCTGCATCTGGAATGGGCCTTGGAAAAGACACTGGGGTTATATGTGTAAGGACCTCAGCTGCCTCCTCCATTACCCATCCTCTTCGCAGAAAGAACTGCACAGTGTGAGGTATGCAGGCTCCACAGCTCTACTCCAGGGATTATATCTGGGATTTACTCTCTGCTGGCTGTGTGACCTCAGGCAAGTTACTCAGCCTGCTTCCTCACCCGTAGAATGGGGTTAGCACAACTCTATCCGCCTCATTGGAGAAGGAAATGGCAGCCCACTCCAGTACTCTCACCTGGGAAATCCCATGGACAGAGGAGCCTGGCAGGCAACAATCCGCGGTGTTGCAAGGAGTCAGACATGACTTAGTGACTAAACAACAATCTGTCTCATAGGGCTGGTGGGAGGATCAAATGAGGTAGTTTTTTTTACAAAGCACTTAGAAGGATGCTTGGCCTAGAGTAAGCACTCAATGAATGTGAACTATTACACTATTGTTTTCATTAGGCTCCTCATGCCCTCTGGTGCTGCTGCTGCTGCGTCACTTCAGTCGTGTCCGACTCTTGTGTGACCCCATAGACAGAAGCCCACCAGGGTCCCCCCGTCCCTGGTGCAGGTGCCAACTAACCGATGGCTCTTCTCTCCGGCATCTCCATCTCTCTGCTGCCCTCTAGTGGCGACTGACTGCACTGTTCTGAAGGAAGGCAAGGCGGTTAATTTGCTGTGTCCGCAAAGACAATGTCTTCCTTTGGATTTCAAAGGAAATCTGCTTTTGATTGATTAATGATTGATTCTTGGATAGAGTCAAACAACTAACTTCTTCCCCTTCCTCCCAAGATTGGCATTTGCATATTAGTCTGCTTGAAGCAATACCCCGCTACAAGAGGGCAGTGTCTATCTTCTTGATAGTTAAGATAATTGATCATTTTCTGCTTTTACAGATGTGATAAGCTTTGACCCCAACACATTTCTGCAAACCTCCTTATCCACCAGCTAAGGCTAACATTGCCCACCCACACCCCCAGTGGTGGGGCTCACCTGTCAGTATCCTTAAATTCTCTCTCTCTTTCCCCGTCCTACAGTTTGATGTGAAAGCTGTGTAAAATCGTAGAGATAGTGTCTGTTTTGCTCAGAGCTCTATCTCTGGTGTCCACCCACCACAGGCTGTAGCACACAGTCGGTGCTCAGTACATGCGTGTGGAATGAGTAGTGCACTCATAGCCACCAGGTGGCCATGTTGCCCCCGCTCCATCCTCCCCCTCTACAGACACTGGGAAAAGCGAAAGGACACCACTGAAGGGCAGGGGTTCTGTCTGAGCGCTGGCTGTGCGAGGCTAAGTGCGATGTATCCGTGAACCCTGGGGAAAGATTCTTTTAAAAGGGAATGATGAAGGTAAAGGGACGGCATGGCTGCTGTGAGAGGTGGAGGGCAGGTTGGAGAAGGTCTGGACACCTATCTGGTTCGGCTAGTGGTAGATCAGTGAGGTCAAGAAGGGCAGGCAAGAGACCTGGGGGAGCCCCCTAGTTCTGGAAGTGACAAGGCTACCAGAGGGAGTCTGGAGCTTGGTCTTCCGCAGCACACCTGTGCTTGGGGACAACGTGGCCGATGCTCACCCCAGGTGCAGATCGACTCCGTATCTCCCGCCCTGGCCTCAGCGGAACACCTGAGGTCCGTGCATTGTCCCCAAGCGTTTTTTTTCTCCTGGTTTTCACATCTCTCAGTCACGCCCTTGATCCCACCCCCTCACCCCCAGCCAATGCGAGAGCCCCAGCAACCCCCCACCCCCAGTGCGGAGCTTCTCGACTGAAGCCCCGCCCCACCGCCTGCACCTGCTGCCGAGGCGTGTGGATTGTTCTGACGCTGGGTCAGCCGCGGTCTTTCGCAGAAGCTCGGGCCTTCGCTTGCGCCACCCCGTCCCACCCTAGGGTGGCGGAGGGCTCAGCAACCTTGCGCCTGTGCCAGTCGTAGGCCCCGGGGCCCAGCGGGAGCTGCCCGGGATTGCCCTTTCTGGAGGCGGTATCCTCTCCCCCGATAGGGCACAGATTTCAGGAGCAGGGCAGGGGAAGGGGCTGTGGCGCGGGCTGTAGCTTCAACCGACTCCTGGATTCCTTTGACGGGCCTCAGGCTCATCTGATAAATGGGGGGGTTTGGCTGCCGGGGTCCGCTCTGGGACCATACAGGCTTTACTGCTAGCGCAGACTGCATAAGCCAAATAGGCTGGGACCCGCTGTCCTGTGCCCTCCCTGGCTCTGCGTAGACTCAGCCTCTCTGTCCTCTGCCTCCCGAGCACCCTGGCCGCTGAGCGTCCCAACCCCTTGCAGTTGCCGTGGGCTTTGGCTCCACCTAGTGGCACAATGTTTAACTTCAGCGGTGCTGACGCTCCGGGGCGAGGGAGGCGGCTGGTACACTGGATACGTTAAAGAGACTGGGGAGGACAGAGTGACATTTCTCTGCCTCAGCCCTTGCTGCAGACCTGGCTGAGGGCTGCCTCAGCCCAGGCCCTCCCTCCTGTTCCGAGGGGAGGCTGGGGTACTGGGAGAGGTTCTTACCAACCCCGGATGCCCCTGCAGACCCCTCCGCCTCTTGGGTGACACCACGCGGGTGTTCAGAGAACTAGTGCCCCTGCCTTTGCTGGCTGCATCTCTGCCACCCCCGCCTCCATCCCTGGGTGACACCTAGCTGCTGCTGCTGTCCCAGGGCCACCCCCATCCTGGGAGAGCCGCCTTCCCTTCCCCTGAGTGCTGGCCCACAGTCCAGCTCTCTTCACCCCTTTCTTCCTGCCCTCATTCCTCCTTCTCAATGATTTTCTCTCCCCAGCTTCTCCCTCCTCTCCTCTCCGCATCTGCCCCGCCACCCCTCTGTCTGCTTTTCCACATCCTCCCTGTAGGGCACTGCCTTTGTGTCAGGGAGAAACCTCACAGCTCACTAGCCCTGATGACACATTCCTGGAACACAGAGGCTGGAGTCCCCACATACGTTCAGGCAGCTGGTCTGTGACTGGCTGTGAAAATCAGGGCAAGTGGTCCCCTCCCTTCTGTCCACTCTACTCACCCTCCTTGGGAGGGAGGAAGCACCTGTGCCAACTTCCAAGGCTGGCTTGTCTCAACCTCTGTGCTCTTAGCAGGTCCAACCACTGGTAGTAGTGAAGGAAGTTCTTTCTTTTATGATGTATGACGTGACATGATGTGACCCTGCTTCCATCTCTGCTCTTAACTGGCCCATTGTCGTCTTCACTGGGAGCTGGACTCTGACTTCACAGTCTAACCAAGGTCATATTTGTCGTGTGTGTGTGTGTGTGTGTGTGTAAAGGGATGTATGCTTCAGGTGGAGGATAGGCAAGACGTATTGGCCCAGGTTGCTCATATATTGCCCACAAAAGCCTCCACAGGGGCATCATTTGAATATTTGACAGCTGGAAAAAAAATTACCTGCTCTAAAATAAGAACACTGCAAAATTGAAATCAATAAATCCTTAATCAAATGTCCAACTGTAACATTATATCAACCTCATTAATTGTTAAATTTAGTATTCATGAAACTTTCATTACATTTGAAGGAATGTGTGGGTTGGGTTTTTCTCATTTTACAAGAATTCCCCAATTGTAATTTAAATCAGTTACTCCTAGCCAAATGGTTTCAAGAGCAAAATTATAAGCATCCTTTCAACAGTTTTACAGAGGATTTTTAATATTTTAATATGTTTGCACTGATGTGGGGTGAAGCCATCAAAAATAAAAAATGCCTGGTCTTATAAAGGTCCAAAAACTGTGCTTTGTCTTTCAGGAGGCAGTGAGGCTGCTGGGTTGGGGGTGGGGCACAGGAAGACCTGGGGACGCAGGGTGTGGAGTGGGGGGGTGGGGGGGCGGGGGGATGGAGAGGTGGGGGCAGACAGTGGTGGTGATGGGGAACCTGGCAGGGAGTACCCTGGGCTACTTATTCACCTCTGGAGTTGGGCTACAGGGCTCCTCTATTTACAGGCGTCTTAGGGGTGCCAGAAGGGGCCCACAGGGTAGATGAGGGAAGAGCAGGGATCAAGCTTGCACTCACTGAATGGGAAGTTCCTGTGGGTGCTCAGCCCTTGGGGAGTGTGCTCTTCTAGGAGGGCTGTGATGGGTGGCACCAGGGAGAATCAGTCCTCAGAGATGCGCTTTGCAGGGATCTCCAAACCGGAAACCTCCCTCTGTTGAGGCCTCTGGGCCCCGGCTTCCAGGTCTCATCTTCTTCCCTCCTCCACCCCGTTTTACTCTTACCCCCAAATTTCCAGCAACTCTGTCCCATATTTTCCTTCATTTCACTCTCTCCAGTCAAAAGGAATAGCCCAGGATCCATTACTAGAAACAGGTCTCCAAGTGGGGTCCCTTTCCTCCAGGGCATGAAAATTCAGTCGTTGTCAACCTTCACGGCCAGCCTGGGTGGGGAGGACAGACGTCATTCCTTCCTGGGAAGGTCTCCTGACCTTCAGAAGACCATATGATCCCTCCTAAGGTGAAAAAGAAAGGAAGGAAACAAGCGGGGGGAGGGAGGAAGAGCAAAAGGAATTTAATGCTAGTTTAGTAATAATAATAAAAAAGTGTTTGAGTCACTCTCTGTTCCTCAGGATTAGAAAGGCCATAACCTTGAGACTTGTCTCCATGGCTGATTTCTCTCCAAACATCTCTAGGTCCTTCCCACCCTCTAATCCAGACTGTTTAAACTATTAGAGTCAGGGTGGGGTTAGAACAATAGAAGATCACTTTGAGGAGGGAATGAGGTAGCGGTGGGGTATGGTTTGACTTAGTGACAATTTGACACAGCTTGGATCTGTGCATGTGAAAGGAAACACATCATCCCCGTGAATGACATCCACACCCTAAGCTCAGTCACAGCAGGTAGTGGAGAGCCATCAAATGCAAAGAAGTTAGCTGGACTACTTTGAGAACCCATGATATTTGAAGTGTTTTATTATCTTACTTAATTCTTGCAACAACACTGAAGAACAGAAATGATTATCCCCATTATTTTTTATTTTTAAAGAAATTTAAAGTTTTTATTTATTATTTTTTGGCCACACTGTATGACTTGTGGGATATTAGTTCCCTGACCAGGGATTAAGCCTGGGCCATGGCAGTGAAGGCAGTGCCAAAGAATGCTCGAACTACTGCACAATCGCACTCATCTGACATGCTAGTAAAGTAATGCTCAAAATTCTCCAAGCCAGGCTTCAGCAATAAGTGAACCATGAACTTCCAGATGTTCAAGCTGGTTTTAGAAAAGGCAGAGGAACCAGAGATCAAATTGCCAACATCCACTGGATCATGGAAAAAGCAAGAGAGTTCCAGAAAAACATCTATTTCTGACTGTGTAGATCACAATAAACTGTGGACAATTCTTAAAAGATGGGAATACCAGACCACCTGACCTGCCTCTTGAGAAACCTGTATGCAGGTCAGGAAGCAACAGTTAGAACTGGACATGGAACAACAGACTGGTTCCAAATAGGAAAAGGAGTAGGTCAAGGCTGTATATTGTCACCCTGCTTATTTAACTTATATGCAGAGTACATCATGAGGAACGCTGGGCTGGAAGAAGCACAAGCTGAAATCAAGATTGCTGGGAGAAATATCAATAACCTCAGATATGCAGATGACACCACCCTTATGGCAGAAAGTGAAGAGGAACTAAAAAGCCTCTTGATGAAAGTGAAGGAGGAGAGTGAAAAAGTTGGCTTGAAGCTCAACATTCAGAAAACTAAGATCATGGTATCTGGTCCCATCACTTCATGGCAAATAGATAGGGAAACAGTGGAAACAGTGTCAGACTTTATTTTTTTGGGCTCCAAAATCACTGCAGATGGTGATTGCAGCCGTGAAATTAAAAGACGCTTGCTCCTTGGAAGGAAAGTTATGACCAACCTAGACAGCATATTAAAAAGCAGAGACATTACTTTGCCAACAAAGGTCTGTCTAGTCAAAGCTATGGTTTTTCCAGTAGTCATGTATGGATGTGAGAGTTGGACGGTGAAGAAAGCTGAGCACTGAAGAACTGATGCTTTTGAACTGTGGTGCTGGAGAAGGCTCTTGAGAGTCCCTTGAACTGCAAGAAGATCAAACCAGTCCATCCTAAAGGAGATCAGTCCTGAGTGTTCATTGGAAGGACTGATGCTGAAGCTGAAACTCTAATACTTTGGCCACCTCATGCGAAGAGTTGACTCATTGGAAAAGACCCTGATGCTGGGAAGGATTGGGGGCGGGAGGAGAAGGGGACGACAGAGGATGAGGATGGCTGGATGGCATCACCAACTCGATGGACATGGGTTTGGGTGGACTCCGGGGGTTGGTGATGGACAGGGAGGCCTGGTGTGCTGTGATTCATGGGGTCGCAAAGAGTCGGACACGACTGAGTGACTGAACTGAACTGATAGCACTGGAAGTGCTGAGTCCCAACAACTGGACCACCTGGCAACTCCTGATTATCCCCATTTTAAAGATGAAAATATTAAGGCTGAAGTAGCTTGTCCAAGGCCATATGTTCACTTAGTGGTTAACCTAGGATTTAAACCACGTCCATCTGGCTCCAAAACTTTTGCTTGTTCCACAGTGCAAAATAGTATTACTGTGCTTCCCAGTGCCTCCTTGCATTGGAGACTGTCTGATTCCCATCCTGAGGCCCTGTCGGCCACAGAGGATGCTGGCCCCTGGCTGCAGAGCTGGGTGGTGACACATGCCTGCCTGTCGGGCTGGGTATAGTGGCCCTGTCCACTGTGATTGACCAAGAGATGGACATGTGACCTTGGTTGGCCAAGTAGACCTCTACTGTAAGATGTGTGGTTGTTGCAGGGGTGAGGGGGGCGGTGTCCCTCTACCTATAGGTGAGTGAACTCTGAGGATCATGGAGTCTGGAGTTGCCCTGGCTTCTTCTTGCCCTGTGAAGGTGGCCACAGGAGGGCACAGACAACATGGAGGAAAGGAGAATTAAGAGTCCGGGAGAGAGCTGCCGAGAGGGTGTGTGAGCCCTGAAACACCGCTGGATCGGCAGCTTCTGTCCTGACTTTTCAAATTTATGTCAGTGAATTTTTATTTATTTATGTGTTTATTTTTGTTTTAGCCAATTTGAGCTAGATTTCTGCCTCTTGTTACTGAAAGAATTATAACAAATACCGTTCTATAATTAAGTGTGTTATAAATACAGAAGCTCTTCCCTGCTAGAAAGGGAAAGGTAGTCAGAGTTATTGATGGCAAGTGACAGAAACCCAGCTTGAGTTGGGTGGCACAGACAGGGGTTTGCCTGAGGAAAAGAGGTGTATCTGGGCCTCTGGGGTTCTGGGTACAGAGACAAGGTCTTGGCCATGACCTGTGTGTTCAGAGTTCTTCTCTGAGTTTCTCTGACTCTTTCATTCTTTTCACTGACTTCTTCCCTCCCTCCCTTACTCCTCACTGGTTGGCCTCCAGGGAAGGATTGTTGCTCTTTCCTCACATGGGCTTCAGAAGGTTCTGGAAGGGACCATGAATGGCTCAGTCTGGGTGAGTCGATACTCAAGTAGAACTGTCCTCTGTGGCCAGAAGAGAGGGTTACTCAGGACCCATCTGTGTGTTTTTGGGGTCTTTCCCAGAGAAGAAGTGGTTCTCACGAGACAGGGAATTACCATACAGCGTTTACCAGAGAAATGAAAACGTCATTGTTCAGTCGCTCAGTCCTGTCTGACTCTTTGTGACCCCATGGACTGCAGCACACCAGGCTTCCCTGTCCTTCACCATCTCCCGGAGCTTGCTCACACTCATGTCCATCAGGTCGGTGACGCCATCCAACCATCTCATCCTCTGCTGTCCCTTTCTCCTCCTGCCCTCAGTCTTTCCCAGCATCAGGGTCTTTTCCAATGAGTCAGATCTTCGCATCAGGTGGCCAAAGGATTGGAGCTTCAGCTTCAGCATCAGCCCTTTCGATGAATCAGTTCAGTTCAGTTCAGTTTAGTCGCTCAGTCGTGTCCGACTCTTTGCGACCCCATGAATCACAGCACACCAGGCCTCCCTGTCCATCACCAACTCCCGGAGTTCACTCAAACTCATGTCCATCGAGTCGGTGATGCCATCCAGCCATCTCATTCTCTGTCGTCCCCGTCTCCTCCCACCCCCAATCCCTCCCAGCATCAGAGTCTTTTCCAGTGAGTCAACTCTTCACATGAGGTGGCCAAAGTATTGGAGTTTCAGCTTCAGCATCAGTCCTTCCAATGAACACCCAGGACTGATCTCCTTTAGAATGGACTGGCTGGATCTCCTTGCAGTCCAAGGGACTCTCAAGAGTCTTCTCCAGCACCACAGTTCAAAAGCATCGATTCTTTGGCGATCAGCTTTCTTCACAGTCCAACTCTCACATCCATACATGACCACGGGAAAAACCATAGCCTTGACTAGACGGACCTTGGTTGGCAAAGTAATGTCTCTGCTTTTTAATATGCTATCTAGGTTGGTCATAACTTTCCTTCCAAGGAGCAAGCGTCTTTTAATTTCCTGGCTACAATCTGCATCTGCAGTGATTTTGGAGCCCCCAAAAATAAAATCTGACACTACTCAGAGTTAATTTCCTTTAGGATTGACTGGTTGGATCTCCTTGCAGTCCAAGGAACTCTCAAGAGTCTTCTCCAGCATCATAGTTTGAAGGCATCAATTCTTTGATTCTCAGCCTTTTTATTGTCCAGCTCTTACACGTACATGACTACTGGAAAAACCATAGCTTTAACTATGCAGACCTTTGTCAGCAAAGTAATTTCTCTGCTTTTTAATATGCTCTCTAAATATTTGTCATTGCTTTTCTTCCAAGGAGCAAGCATCTTTTAATTTCCTGGCTGCAGTCACCGTCCACAGTGATTTTGGAGCCCAAGAAAATAAAGTATATATCACTGTTTCTATTGTTTCCCCATCTCTGTGCCATGAAGTGACGGGACCGGATGCCATGACCTTTGATTTTTGAATGTTGAGTTTTAAAGTAGCTTTTTCACTCTCCTCTTTCACCTTCATCAGAGGCCCTTTAATTCCTCTTTGCTTTCTGCCATAAGGGTGGTGTCATCTGCATATCTGAGGTATGAGAAATGAAAATACTGGTCAGCAGTTCTGTGCCAGGCATTGTACTAGAGCAGGGGATTTCTGAGTTTCCAGGCACATTCTTGCCCCAACCCTCCCCCTGCACAAGTTATGCAGTGATTAAGCAATAGACCCAGATGTTAGGCAGGGTCAGAGTTTCAGCTTTCTTTTTCATTGAAAGAACCAGTCTTCCTTCCTATTCTTTCCCCAGTTGGCCTAATTTACTGCAGCCAAGACTTGGTATGTTACCGCCAAGATAAAAATTACATTTCCCAGTCTCCTTGTAGCTAGGTGCAACCATGCAGGTAAGTTCTGGAAAATTAGACGTAGCTGGATTTGTGTGGGACCCTCAGGAAGCCTTCTTAGATGGAGCTGGTTCAGCGGGGAGGGAAGGGCTCCTTCTGTCTTCTTTAGTTATTCCTCCTTTTCTGGCTAGAAGCCTGAGTAGAGTTCCGGCAGCATCTTGAACCATGACACGTGGCCATGAGGCTGCAAAGCTGTTGTGGGCATGCACGGAGACAGAGTTGGGTTTTCCGCAGGACTGACAAGCTAGCCCTGGACTGCCCGATATGTGAGAGGAAATCCTATTTTGTGTAAGCCTGTGGTTTGGATTTTCTGTTTATCTATCCAAATCTGATCCCAGTCAATATATTCACCTTCTCTGTCATAAGCAGAATTCTGCGTGCATGTCCAGTTACTTCGTCATGTCCGACTCTTTGCCATCCTATGGACTGTGTAGCCCAGCAGGCTCCTCTGTCCATGGAATTTTCCAGGCAAGAATACTGGAGTGTGTTGCCATTTCCTACTCCAGGGGGTCTTTCCGACTCAGGGATTGAACCCACTTCTCCTTCACTGGCAGGTGGATTCTTTACCATTGAGCTACTTGGGACGCCCAGGCAGAGTTTTAGATGGATCTAAATGTGTACTACGCCCACTCTGAGAACTGCAGGGTAGTTCCAGAATGTCAGAGGGGGTGGGAAAGGAGAGCAAAAGAGCTTGGCGAGCCCTGGCCAGCTCTCCTGAGAGACCCAAGAGGGGTTTGAGCTTGCCTGCTCATGAGTCCAGCTGCACCCCTCAGATCATTCACATATCCCTCGTGAAGGACTTGGTGAGGATGGACCTTAACTTCCTGTCACTTTCAGTTTGAGCACTGGCAGAAACAGAAAGGGAGGGAAAAAATGATACGATAGCCATACGGATACATAATATATACTCCATTACATATATTATATATTAATACTTTGGCCACCTCATGCAACGAGTTGACTCACTGGAGAAGACTCCGATGTTGGGAGGGATCGGGGGCGGGAGGAGACGGGGACAACAGAGAATGGGATGGCTGGATGGCATCACCGACTCGATGGACATGAGTTTGAGTGAGCTCCGGGAGTTGGTGATGGACAGGGAGGCCTGTCGTGCTGTGATTCATGGGGTCGCAGAGAGTCGGACACGACTGAGCGACTGAACTGAACTGAACTGAATACATAATATGTATAGGATTTCATTATTTCCTGCAATAGTTGGTGAGCTGGGTGCTAATTTTTCCATAAACAGATGAAGCAGCTAAGCATTTGCCCAGGGCCCCATCCTTGATTGGGTAGATAGGAATTCAACCACATACTTGTCAGTTCTTACAATTGTTTGTGATTTTCCACTCCATGCAGGTATTGAACTGAGCTGGTAGTTGAAGTTATATCTAGAATGACCTTCTGGAATTTGAAGGATCTAGGGCCCATCAAGGCCTGAGTGCATGAAACTGATCTCATTTAGTTCAGTTCAGTTCAGTTCAGTCGCTCAGTCGTGTCCGACTCTTTGCGACCCCATGAACCGCAGGATGCCAGGCCTCCCTGTCCATCACCAACTCTCGGAGTCCACCCAAACCCATGTCCATTGTGTTGGTTTTGCCATCCAACCATCTCATCCTCTGTCGTCCCTTCTCCTCCTGCCCTCAATCTTTCCCAGCATCAGGGTCTTCTCAAATGAGTCAGCTCTCTGCATCAGGTGGCCAAAGTATTGGAGTTTCAGCTTCAACATCAGTCCCTCCAATGAATACCCAGGACTAATCTCCTTTAGGATGGACTGGTTGGATCTCCTTGCAGTCCAAGGGACTCTCAGGAGTCTTCTCCAACACCACAGTTCAAAAACATCAATTCTTCAGTGCTCAGCTTTCAGTGTCCAACTCTCACATCCATACATGACTACTGGAAAAACAATAGCCTTGACTAGACAGACCTTTGTTGGCAAAGTAATGTCTCTGCTTTTTAATATGCTGTCTAGGTTGGTCATAACTTTCCTTCCAAGGAGCAAGTGTCTTTTAATTTCATGGCTGCAATCTCCATCTGCAGTGATTTTGGAGCCCAGAAAAATAAAGCATTTGCCCAGGGCCCCATTCCTGATTGGGTAGATAGGAATTCAACCACCTACTTGTCAGTTCTTACAATTGTTTATGATTTCCCACTCCATGCAGGTATTGAACTGAGCTGGTAGTTGAAGTCATATCTAGAATGACCTTCTGGAATTTGAAGGATCTAGGACCCATCAAGGCCTGAGTGCATGAAACTGATCTCATTGCTGGGACTCAACTAAGAGGTCTCCCAGGGTTTGGTTTTTGATCTTAAAAATCTAATATTAAGAGCATTCTGTCTGGGAAACAAAGTGAGAACATGCCAGATATGTGAGTGTCCTGGAGTTTCTTCTTAATCAAGTCTCTTCATCAGGTGGTGGACACTGCTAGGCTGATTGGTACTTAGGAAAGAATTCACTGACCCTGGTGTGCAGGGCAGCCCAGGGAGTGGCTGGGACGCGTCCTGAATCCCTGCTCAGGCACTGGAGCGGGGGATTGTCCTTGAACTATACCACAAGTTTGGAATTCCTTAGTGGTCCAGGGAATTCCATGCCCTCACTACCTGGATTAGGAAACATTCAGTTTCGGACAGTAGAAACTATAGTTTTATAGAAAGTTTCCAAACTAGCTGAAACTATAAAGAGGGTTTGTTGGCTCATATAACTGGAAAGTCTCCAAGTAGACTTGGTTTGGAGCTGGTTTAATTCAGCATTCTTACAGTGGCATCAAGGGCCTGATTTCTTTACATCTTTCTAAAAACTGGATCCCCCTTTGTAATTGTGAAGATAGGTGCCCAGAATTTGGGGAGGTGCAGGCTTCCTCAGTGAGATTTAAAATATGTCCACAAACTTAAAAGGTGCAAAGCCAATCCCCTTCTCTTTGAATGGAGCTAGACTTAGGGACTTGCTCCTAACAACTAGGAAAACACAGAAGTGACACTATGTAAATTCAGAGACGAGGTGGTGAGAGAGCACAGCTTCGTGCTGCCGTCACTGAGATCACTTGCTCTGGGGAAAGCCAGCTGCCAATATGGTGAGGACATTCAAGTGACCCTGGAAGAGGCCCTCTGAGGTGAAAAACTGAGACCTCCCACCAACAGCCAGGGAGAACTTGAGTCGTCCTGCCAACAGCCACTGAGAGGTCTTGATGAAGAGCCAGTTTAATCCAGTGAGCTTAGAGGCCGATCCTTAGCTCTGGCCAAACCTCAGGTAACAGCAGCCCCTCAAAAGAACCTCTGAGCTAGAGGCATCCAGCAGAATTTTTCCTGGGTTCCTGGCCCTCAGAAACTGTGAGGTAATAAATATCTGCTGTGTAAAGCCACTAGGTTTTGGGATAGTTTGTTAAACAGGAATAGATAACTAACATAGTTATCCTTGCCCAAGGAGAAAATATGCTTCTAGAAATTCTTTCAGGGAAGTGAAGAAGCCTTTGTCCCAGAAGCTGCCAGCAAACCCTTCCTCACGTCTTATTGGCCCAGACTGATCACAGGCTTGTTCTTCAACCAATGACTGGCCAGGGGCTCAGACGAGGCCAATAGCCTCTGGCCTGGGCCATTCCTGGGGTCAGTGCCCCAAGAACATGAGCTGAGGGGGAGGGGTGGAGGCCTGACCAGAGTTGGGGTGCTGCCAAGAAGTGGCTGTTCATGCTTCTTGCACAGACAACTGTCGGGCCACTTAAAGTGATTGGCTTCAAGGCAGAAATCCACAAATTTCACCTTGGTCCTGAGAGTCTATGAAGAGAAACAAGTTGGCTGCTTTTCTTTGTGAGAGTTCGTTGCTCCAGTGCTGCCTGTAAGACTTGACCTTCCTGGTCTGATGTCATCATTCCAGGCTCAGGGCCATCAGTGAGGCAAAACAGGTTCCCTCCAGACTCTCTTTATCAGAAAGTCACTCCTGAATGGGGCAATGGAGAACAACAACCACTCTTGATAAGTACAAAGAGAAAAAAAATATAAATATAAAATACACAAGTATAATATAAATATAATTTTTTAAAATATATTTTTTTCTAAAAAAAGCTGCTGCTACAAATTTGTTGGAAGTGGTCCAACACTACTGGAATCCTAGGTCAAGTGACTGTGCAAGGACAGCTTTCACTGTCCCAGGGGATCTATGGGCTGATAAACACAGCAGAAGGGTTTGGAGGATGTCAGCTTGTGAGAGTATGAGTGTGTGTGGTAACAGCTTTGTTGAGATGTCACTCACATACTACACAATTCACCCACTTAAAGTGTACAGTTCAGTGGTTTTTCGTATGTTCAGAGAGTTGTGCAGCCAGCCATTACATACATCAATTTTAGAATATTTTCCTGTTCATCACTTGCCAAAGAAACTCCATTCCCTTTAGATATCATCCTCTCAGCTGGAAGCAACTGCCACTCTTCCAGTCTCTTTTATGTGCGCTTTAAATATATGCTTTGCCAGCAGATAAGATTTTTGGGGAAAAAAAGAAATATCATATCGTCCACTGTAAAACATAAGGTATAGTGTAGATTATAGTCATCAAGCACAATGCGTGGTGTGTGTGCTTCCTAACAAATATGTGTTTGTCAAGTGGGCTGTAGTTTTTCTAAAAAAAGATTTATTTATTTTTATTTTTAATTATTTTGGCTGTGCCGGGTCTTCGTTGCTGAATGCTGGCTTTTTCTGGTTGTGGTGAGCAGGGGTTACTCTTCATTGTGGTGCACAGGCGTCTCATTGCAGAGGCTTCTCTTATTGCGGAGCATGGGCTCTAGGCTCCTGGGCTTCAGTAGTTGTAGCGCGTGGGCTCAGTAGCTGTGACTCACGGGCTTAGCTGCTCCTCGGCACATGGGATCTTCCAGTACCAGGGATCGAACCAGTGTCCCTTGCATTGCAAGGTGGATTCTGAGCCACTGGAGCACTAGGGAAGCCCAGGTTGTAGTTTTGTTGACTGATGTTGTATGATTGATCCTTGTTGTCTGGGGAAGTGGTGGATGCAGGGAGAGGGTGTGTGTGTTGGGGGGCTGGGGTGAGTCTGGGGTGTGGTGTGATGGGGAGGGTTGTAGAGGCAGATCAGTGAGGAAAACAACAGAGCCAGTGCGTGGACAGGAGTTGACATCCTGGCTTCAGTGGTGACCTGATTTGCCAAGATTTTGGAGTAAGTTCAAAGTGGCCTGACCGCAGACCTCAGCTCAAGGGATCCAGGGCTCCTAGTCAGCCACGTTGAATCACAGCCCCAGATCAGGGCCAAGTGGGGAGGGATGACACGGATTGAAGTTCAAGGTGAAATTCCTTTGTTCAAGTCCTTCCAAGGCCTGGGAAAATAAAGACTTTCTCATCACCTTCTCCTCTTGCTCTAACCTTCCCCCCTGTCATCAGCCAGACACCTACTCGCTGGAAGTCTGCAGTGGGTGCCCAGTTGGCCTTTCACAGGGCAGGCTCAGGGGAGGGACCAGTCATTCCTTTCCAGAATGGCCACTCCTGATCAGGCTCTTCAGGCTCTTTAGGGCACTCAAGGCCTAGTTTCAGGCTTGCTTCTGCTCCTGCCTTGCTGTAGTAACTCAGGGTAGGGCTCTGCCCTCTCTGGACCTCAGTCTTCCCATCTGTACAACAGGAGACCAAAGAAATGACTCCCAAGGGCCTTTCTAGTTCTTTCAGCCTAGATCAGTTAGAGTAATGTGGTCATCGCTCTACAGTTTGCAGGGTTTTGTCACATTATTATGCTTTCATTGGTGTCCTCAGGCCCACTTCTCAACAGCATGCTGAGAGCCCGGGCCTGGGAGAGGGATAACCTGGGTTTGAATCTCGACTCTGCTTCTGGTTAGTGCAGTGTCTCTGTGCAAATACCCATTCTGTCTATGCCTTGGTTTCCTCATCTGTAAAATAGGGGAAGTATTAAAACCTACCTCATAAGGGAGGTGTGATGATTAAGTGGATTAATGCATGTAGTATGCTCTGCACATACTAGACATTCACTGTATCATATCAATACAGATAGGAGATTAGGACTGACATAAATACACTACTATGTACAGCAGGCTTCCCTGGTGGCTCAGATGGTAAAGAATCTGCCTGCAATGCGAAAGACTGGGGTTCAATCCCTGGGTTGGGAAGATTCCCTGGAGAAGGGAATAGCAACCAACCCCAGTATTCTTGCCCGGAGAATTCCTTGGACAGAGGAGCCTGGCAGGTTATAGTCCATGGGGTCACAAAGAGTTGGACACGACTGAGTGACTCTCTCACACACACACCAACATAGAAAATAGTTAACTAATGAGAACCAACTGTATAGCACTGGAAACTCTACTCAGAGCTCTGTGGTGACCTAAATGGAAAGGAAATCCAAGGAAGAGGGGATATATGTGATTGGGGGAAGAGGGGATAAATGGCTGATTGACTGTTCTGTATAGCAGAAACTAACACAACATTGTAAAGCAGCTGTACTCCAATAAAAATAAATAAATAAAGCTTCTGTGTGTACCACCACCACCACCGTACCACCATGAAAAAAAAATACAGACAGGGAAACTCACAGGGCTTGTCCAGGTGCAGAAATGGAAAACCAGACTCATTGATTTTGCTTGGGTGGCAGGCTGCCTGGGGGCACACCTCTCTTACTTCTGTTGGGGCTGTCTGCTTGACTCCCGTCAGCAGTGTGTTGGAGGGGGCTGTGGGGAATTCTGGAGCTGTGGTCTGGGAGGTCAGGATGACACAGAGATGTGGGTGGCCTGTAGGGTGAGTGTCAGGCAGTAAACAAGGCTCTGGGCTGCTTGCCGGGGACTGAGTCCTTCCCTCTAGTTGGGGTGCCATGTGGGGAAGGCAGGGCCCCAGTGCCCAGGGAATCATTTCCTTCTTTTTTTTTTTCCATTTCCTTCTTGCAACTGATTTTCCCCCTCCTTCACCCTGACACCCTGACACCTCTCACTGCTGGACATGGCGTGACTCAAAAAGAATATTCTCTGGAGCTGATCGCCGTCCTTTCTCACTGGCCTTGTCCCCACTCCCTCGATGCCCCGGCACCTGGACTCAAGGCCCTGCCTCCCTCAGCCTCTCCTTTTTCCTCTGCTCCTCTCTGCCTACACCGGTTTCCCTTATGCTGTGCTAAGTCGCTTAAGTCATGTCTGACTCTTAGCAAACCTATGAACTGTAGCCCTCCAGGCTCTTCTGTCCATGGAATTCTCCAGGCAAGAATACTGGAGTGGATTTCTGTGCCCTCCTCCAGGGGATCTCCCCGACCCGGGGATTAAACCCATATCTCCTGCGTCTCCTGCGTCGGCAGGCGATTCTTTACTGCTCCCTGGGTGGTGACTTGAGCGCTACCTGGGAAGCCCCATAGGTTTCCCTTATTTTGCCCCAAAGAAGGAAAACAGAAAGCACCCTGACTGCACCTGTATGCCCATCTGGGTCCTGTTCCTTCTGCCCATCACCTCACTGCTCCAAGGGAAGGTCCATACCCCTGGCTCTGAAGCGCAAGGCTTCTGCAGAGGGCTCTGAGGACTGTGCTCTGACTTTCGATGGCCCTGTCAGATGGCTCATTTGAGCAAGGTGGGTACTCACTCTCAGCGAAGATGCACACACGTCTTGGGTCACTAGCTGGTAAAATGTAGAGCCACAGTCAACCTGGTCAGCTTGATTCCAAGCTGTGTTCTTACTTCTCCCGGTTTCATCTCTCCCATTCCCTTCTCATTTGTTCTCTGGAACTGACCCTTCATCTGTTGCCTTGGAGAGGAGGATATTGGCATGAAATCAGCAGGCAGTGGATGGCCCTTCACTTAGGCGAACCCCTCGCTGATCTAGCCCTCGTGTCAGGAAACCAAAGGCACAGACACTTGAGGAATGAAAAATGCCAATACTGAGACTTCGCTGGTGGTCCAGTGGTGAAGAATCCACCGTCCAATGCAGGGAACGTGGGCTCGATCGCTGGTCCAGGAACTAAGATTCCTACGTGCTGAGGGGTACCTGAGCCTCCATACTGCAACTATGGAGACCATGGTTTGGAATCCATGAACCACAATTAGACAGAAGTTCATGTGCTGCAATGAAGAGACTGCACACAGCAACTAAGACCCAACACAGCCAAAAATAAAATAAATACAAGCTGAAAAAAAAAAAAACAAGAAAAAAAGAAAAATGCCAATACTGACAGACCCAGACACACAACCCCTCCCTTGGGGAGGTTTGACCACCTTATCCGCTCTCCTCATGAAACCTGGTCCCCTTGGCTTTCTCCTGGTTTTCTCCTGACTCTTCTACATGCTTTTCCTTTGTCCTCTTTGCAGATTCTCATCTGGGAGCCCATGGGGGCCACCAAGCCTCAGCCCACGAATCCTACTTCATCCTTCTCTTTGGAGGCCAGAGTCCATCTAGTCCTTCCCTGCCTCAAGGCTTTCTCACTGTCTCCCCTAATTGTGCCCTCCATGGGGTCAGGGTCCCCATGGCCTTTGGACCGCCGCCCCCCCGCCCAACCATCACCTGGCCCGGTGTCTGGAGTAGAGATGTCAAATGCTGCAGGTGGGGAAATAAGTAAAAGCACCAGCTCCCCTGCCCCACGTCTTGGTTGTGACCTGGCAAAATCTGGCCCCGCCTAATCACCCAAGTATACCTCTGAACCTCAGAATTTTGAACTTAAAAGAACAAGGCACAGATAAACTCGTTCACAGAATATGATGCAACTTTTCCGAGAGACAGTTCAGGGGCATTTAATAACAAATGAGAAATGCTTATGAAGATGTTGATGACCACGTGGCAGCACAGAAAGCTGTGTAAACATAATGATCATAGCTGGGTGCACAGGATGTCTGGAGGGTTTCTGGGTCAGTGTGTTGAAGTTTGCTCCTTGGATTCATTGAACCAAGAAGGCTCTGGGCCTGGGGATACCACCTGCAATGAAGTAAGGGAGATGTCTTGTACTGAAAATGTACTAGATTCTTCCTTAGGGAAAATGATCAACCTAAGTAAAAAGTCATGTAACTGCTGACCCTGGGGATCTGGTCAGAGTCCTCTCTCATGACCTTGCCCTGAAGCCACAGTTGGGCAAGCCTTGTTCATCTGCTCCAAACTGGACAGCCGTGTGTGTGTGTGTGTGTGTGTGTGTGTGCTCAGTCGTTCATCTGTGACTGACTCTTTGTGACCCCATGGACTGTAGCTTGTTAGGCTCCTCAGTCCATGGAATTCTCCAGGCAAGAATACTGGAGTGAGTTTCCATTTCCTACTCTAGGGGATCTTCCCAACCCAGGAATCGAACCCAGGTCTCCTGCCTTGCAGGCAGATTCTTACCCTCTGGGCTACCAGGAAGCCCCAGCCTTGTGGGTCCTGACTTAAATTTGGAGTCCAGGCAGGACTCCTAGGGAACTGCCAAAAATCAGTAGACTTTTGAGGAAACTTCTGATATGAAAAGTACAGACTGAAACAAATAGAAAAAGGAACTCAGAGGAATCAGAGATAATACAGAGAACAAAAGAAAATTGAAAACAAAAAAAACTTAAAAAGCAACCCTATGATTAGTATCTTCAGAGATCTGAGAAGCTGTCACGTCCATACTGTGTCCACATTCAGACACAGGAAGGGGCCTGAGGAAGCTGAACAATGGATTGTTGTCGTTCAGTCCCTAAGTCGTGTCTGACTCTTTGCCACCCCATGAACTGCAGCACGCCAGGTTTCCCTGACCTTCACTGTCTCCCTGAGTTTGCTCAAACTCATGTCCATAGAGTCAGCCATGCCATCTGACCATCTCATCCTCTGTCGATCCCTTCTCCTCTTGCCCTCAGTCTTTCCCAGCATCAGGATCTTTTCCAATGAGTTGACTCTTCTCATCAGGTAGTCAAAGTATAGGAGCTTCAGCTTTAGCATCAGTCCTTCCAAAGAATATTCAGGGTTGATTTCCTCTAGGATTGACTGGTTTGATCTCCTTGCTATCCAAGGGACTCGCAAGAGTCTTCTCCAGCACCACAGTTCGAAAGCATCAATTCTTTGAAGCTCAGCCTTCTTTATGGTCCAACACTCACATCTGTACATGATTACTGGAAAAATCATAGCTCTGACTAGACGGACCTTGGTCGGCAATGTGATGTCTCTGTTTTTTAATATGCTGTCTAGGTTTACCATTGCTTTTCTTCCAAGGAGCAAGAATCTTTTAATTTCATGGCTGTAGTCACCATGAGACTGGAAGTTGAAGGAGAGAGTCTCTCATTAGATGGAATGAAGAGACAGAAATGTAGTATGGGAGAGAAAAGAAAAAAAAAAAAAAGAGATAAATCCAGGAAGTTCCCATGTAACAACTAGGAGATCTAGAAATAGAGAAAAGAGAAATAGAAAGGGAGAAATTATGAAACAAATTATACAAGAAAATGTCTAGGAATTTGAGGATGTGAGTTTCCAGATTAAAAGGGCTTACCAAGGATCCAGTCCCAGAACTAATGTGACAAGATGCATTGCGAAATTTGGAGCAACCAAAATAAAGAGAAGGTTCTATGAACAATTTAAGGGGGGCGGGAAAGAAGACAAATGTGAAGGTTCAGGAATCAGAATGGCTTTGGACTTCTCAACAACAGTTCCAAGATTCTATGTCCAGCTAAACGCTCCATTAAGGTTGAGAGTAGAATAAAGGCATTGTCAGAATAGCAAGATCTCAACATTTGACCTTCCATGCACTCCTTTTACACTCTACTCCAGTACTCTTGCCTGGAGAATCCCATGGACGGAGGAGCCTGGTTGGCTGCAGTCCATGGGGTCGCTGAGGGTCGGATACGACTGAGCGACTTCCCTTTCACTTTTCACTTGCATGCATTGGAGAAGGAAATGGCAACCCACTCCAGTGTTCTTGCCTGGAGAATCCCAGGGATGGGGGAGCCTGGTGGGCTGCCGTCTATGGGGTTGCACAGAGTCGGACACGACTGAAGTGACTTAGCAACAGCAGCAGCAGCACTCCTTCTAAGGAAGGTCCTGAAAATAGGGTGGGGAGCTAAGAAACAAGGACTAAAGGAAATACATCAAAATGTTTTCCCATCATCAAGTTCTATCTACAGCTCACCCTGAAAGGAATTCAGGGCAAAGATCAAGAATGAGACAGTCTGTACTCTGGGAAAACAAGTAGAGGAGGCCTCCAGAGGTTAGATAGTTTGAGGAGAAAATTGTCTGAACACAGATTCTTCCACCTTGCATACTTACAAAAGAACTAAAATAATTTACTGAGATACCATTCCTCATGACTAACAGTAGCCTTTTAGCGGAATGTGTGTTTGATTACACATACCCCTTCTCCAAAGTCACGTATACACTGACTTCTCTCCTTACCTCTTTGGCACAGTTCTTCAGAGCTGCTGAGACGCTGTGTCCTGGGCTATAGTCCCAATAAAACTAAAACTCACAGCTCTCATGTTGTGCATTTTTTTTTCTTCAGTTGACATTTGGTTTATGTTTATCTTAGTGTGATAGAATGACAGGTATTACAGTGGCAGTCCCTATGACAAACACATGGCCCCCTGTTTGTATCAAACACCACTTTCTTTTGCTTCTTGGTATTTTTTTTTTTTGGCCATGTCCCACAACATGTGAGATCTTTGTCCCTTGCATTGGAAGTGCAGAATCTTAACCACTGGGCGACCAGGGAGGTCCCTCAAAAGCACTTTGTTATGAGACTTTCTCTCTTTGGTTCCCAGAATGTCCCCACAACAAATCTATTGGGCATAAATTAAAAGTAAGATGATACAAAATGATCCAACTTATCTTTCTTAATTTAGGTGTAAATGACGATTGACATGTAAGAGTGTGATGGACTTTTAGCAATATAGTTCAGTTTAGTCCAGTCGCTTAGTCATGTCCAACTTTTTGCGACCCCATGGCCTGCAGCACACCAGGCCTCCCTGTCTATCACGAACTTCCAGAGTTTACCCAAACTCATGTCCATTGAGTTGGTGATGCCATCCAACCATCTCATCCTCTGTTGTCCCCTTCCCCTCCTGCCTTCAATCTTTCCCAGCATCAGGGTCTTTTCCAATGAGTCAGCTCTTCGCATCAGGTGGCCAAAATATTGGAGTTTCAGCTTCAACATCAGTCCTTCAGTGAACACTCAGGACCGATCTCCTTTAGGATGGACTTGTTGGATCTCCTTGCTGTCCAAAGGACTCTCAAGAGTCTTCTCCAACACCACAGTTCCAAAGCATCAATTCTTCAGTGCTCAGCTTCCTTTATAGTCCAACTCTTACATCCATACATGACTACTGGAAAAACCATAGCCTTGACTAGATGGACCTTTGTTGGAAAAGTAATGTCTCTGCTTTTTAATACACTGTCTATATTGGTCATAGCTTTTCTTCCAAGGAGCAAGCGTCTTTTAATTTCATGACTGCAGTCGTCATCTGCAGTGATTTTGGAGCCCCCCAAAATAAAGTCTGCCACTGTTTCCACTGTTTCCCCATCTCTTTGCCATGAAGTGATGGGACTGGATGCCATGATCTTAGTTTTCTGAATGTTGAGCTTTAAGCCAACTTTCTTTACTATGGATTCATTGAGAGTGCTTAGTTGTTAAGAATAGAATTCACTCCAGCTAGTATTTCTCAGGGAAGGAACTCATCAAGGGTTACTGTGTCATTCACAAAATCTCTCAGAGGGAAGTTAATCAGGCTTGGATGCCATGGTGTCAGAAACATCAGTTGAATCACATCCCAGGGCTGCCTTGGTGGCCACCCACTGATCCCTGCCCATGCCCTACCTCCTCCCACCCCGTGCCCCCCCGGCTCACACACTGCAGCTGCCCAACCTGGAGGTCTCTGCCACAACAGACACCAGATACCTTCCACATGGTGCTACCTCTCCTCGTCACTAGCTTCTCAACTAACATTTCACAAAAGGGGCATTTGATTGGAGGAGCCCAAGTCATTGGCCTGCTACTGGGTACAAGGGATGCTGGGAAAGGGAACTTCTGGCTTTTGCCTCCAAACGGGGTGTGGAATTCTTAAATGGAGAATCTCTAAAAAGAAAGCAATGTGTGGGCATTTGTCCCTGGGACAGCACAGCCCTGGATGCCCAGCAGTTATTTTGTTTTTTTGGCTGTCCCGAGTCTTAGTTGTGGCAAATGGGATCTTCCATCTTTGTTGCTGCATGTGGGATTTTTTTATTTTTAGTTGCGGCCAAAATCTTTGGTTGTGGCCTGTAAGCTCTTAGTTGCTGTAAGTGGAATCTAGTTCCCTGACCAGGGATCAAACCTGGGCCTCCTCCATTGGGATTACAGTGTCTTAGTCACTGGGTCACCAGGGAAGTCCCCCAGCATTTTTTGGATAAAAGACAGTTTTTGATTCATTGGCCCCATGAACAGTGAGTCTGATGGCCACTTTCTGGGCCAGCAGGACAGATGTTCGGGTAGGGTGATGCTGTCATCCTTGCTGGAACCCACTGGGTGAACTGCTGCCCCTTCCTTACCAGAAGGACAGTGCTGTGCACAGCTTCTCAGGACCAGGGCTTCCAGTACCCTCCCCGGTCTGGTCGGCTGTGCTCTGTCTGCAGTGCTCACCCTCAGCCAGGGACTTCCTTCTTTCCACTGTTCCTGAGGATCCGGGATCTGCTTGATTTGGATTTAACTCCTACTTGGTGAGGCAGTTTCCTCTTTGCAAAGGCCCATTCTTTTTCTTTATATTTTAATTGTGTATATTTCATAAAATACAAACGTTGCAAGTTGATGGCTCAGGTGAATTTTTACAAATGTAAACACACAGATTAAGTCAGATAACATCCCTGAACCCCGGGAAGTTCTTAGATTCCCTCTCCTAGTTACTATCCCAGGAGAGAACCACTTCTAAACGGCACAAATTCATTTTGCCAATTCTTGAACTTTGTCAAAATGGAAGGCAACAGTATCTACACTTTCATGTCTGGTTTTTTTCACTCCACATGAAAGACTCAGGAGATTTCAATTTTCCTTGTTTGTCCTTTTCCTTAGTGTTCTACAGTGAGCAAGCATTACTGTAATTCAGTTTGTATTTTAAGATAGTAATATCTTTAAAAATAATCGCAATACCTGTCAATTATAACATTTTCAGAAAGTATAGGGTTTTTTTGTGATCAGAAAAAGTAGAACTCGAAAAATCATAGAACTGTACAAAAACAGTTTATAATCATATACATAGAAATAATGAGGTGGCAACTAAGATGTATGTTGTCCCAAAGTTGCAAGGTGGCTCCAATCTCCTCTTGGGTCCCTCATCATTAACCCCAACACCAGGCTGTCTGCACAACCTTATAGATTCCTGCAGCAGCTAGCATTACTGAATCAAATTTGGGTCCACCTGCCTGACTTGCACCAAAGCCAACCTGCTGACACCAGGTTGTGGTGAAAGAAAGTACAGTGTTTATTGCAGGGTGCCAAGCAAGGGAGTGAGATACAAGCCTCAGAGCCAATCTGCTTGGTCTTTGAGTTAGAGGTATTTATTGATTTGTTACTTAATTAATTAATTTTAGTCTGGCTTGCCACAGGACTTTGTTGCTGTTCATGGGCTTTCTCTAGCTGTGGTGCATCAGCTTCTCAGTGCAGTGGCTTCTCTTGTTGCAGAGCATGGACTCTAGGTACACGGGCTCAATAGTTGTGATGCTTGGGCTTAGCTGTTCCTCTATGTGGGATTTTCCTGGACCAGGGATCAAGCCTGTGTCCTCTGCATTGGCAGGTGGATTCACATCCACTGTACCACCAGGGAAGTCCAAGTTAGAGGTTTTTTAAATGGGGAAGAGCAAAGAGGCTGGAATGAAGCATGGTCTTGTGACATTTATGTGGCATTTCTTAAATGTAATTTTGGGAGTTAAGATGTCCCTGGTTTATAATTCTCTATGGCTTGGGGATCTGTTAGCTTATCCTGTCCTGAAGAAACAACTTGAGTTTTTACGTTGATGATGATATCTAGAACAGCAATTTTAGTACATTAATGATGTTATCGACAATAACACTTTTATTCATTTAACTCTGATTAGGAGGAGAAGTCGGAGAAGGCAATGGAAGCCACTCCAGTACTCTTGCCTAGAAAATCCCATGGATGGAGGAGCCTGGTAGGCTGCAGTCCGTGGGGTCGCTAAGGGTCGGACACGACTGAGCGACTTCACTTTCACTTTTCACTTTCACACATTGGAGAAGGAAATGGCAACCCACTCCAGTGTTCTTGCCAGGAGAGTCCCAGGGACAGGGAGCCTGGTGGGCTTCCATCTATGGGGTCACACAGAGTCAGACACGACTGAAGTGACTTAGAAGCAGCAGGAGGAGAAGGGGACGGCAGAGAATGAGACGGCTAGATGGCATCACCGACTCGATGGACATGAGTTTGAGTGAACTCCAGGAGTTGGTGATGGACAGGGAGGCCTGGCGTGCTGTGATTCATGGGGTTGCAAAGAGTCGGACATGACTGAGTGACTGAACTGAACTGAAGCATAGGATTGAGTTCAGAGGGGATAAAGAAAGGGAATAAAGCTATAGGCATAAAGATTAATCAGGGACTTCCCTGGTGGTCCAGTGATTAAGAATCCACCTTTCAATGCATGGGACTCAAATTTGATCCTTGGTGGAGGAACTAAGATCCCACATGCTGTGGGGCAACTAAACCTGCACAACACAGCTAGAAAAAAGCCCGTGCACCACAATGGAGATCCTCTGTGCCACAGCTAAGATCTGACGCAGCCAAATACATTAAAAAAAAGATTAATCATAAACTCAGTAAGGGAACGCTGTTTTCAGGGTATTCAGTTACAATAGGTCCCACAACAGAGGTGGTTAGCAAAGGGCCCCAGCAGAGGACAGGCATAAATCTGTACCATTTCTGTATCATTACAAGGGCCCTCTGGGGCTGGCACTGAGTTTAGAGATCTGAGTTTAGGGATCTCCTGTGCTTTGGAGAGCCTCTCTGACTGTAGGAATTCCAGGTCAAGCCTTTGTACTATCAACTGGAAAAAAAAAAAAAAGCACACACACGCATACAAGGTGAGAACAGTGGATTTCAGTTTTATTTTGGGACTTACCTGAAGACTGTTGAGAGGAAGAAATTTCCCTTTACCTTTTAAGTTCTTCTGGCTGGTCTAAGAATGAAATTGACATGAGACAGATTAAGAGGAGAAAATAAAACAAAGTTAGTAACATGAATACATGGGAAAAACCCAGAAAAACTGAGCAAGTCGCCAAAATGGCTGAAACCTTCACCATAGATACCATCTTCAACTGAAGACAAAAGAGGATGCTGGAGGAAGGAGTTTAAGACTTTGAAGGGGCAGGGAGATAGAAAAGCAAATACTTGGTAAATAAATGTTTGGTGGGCCGTGCAGAGACAATGGGATGGAGTGGTCTCCTATCTCCAAGCATTGCCCCCGCCCCCAGCACATGCTCCTGTCTGCACGCGTGCCTGCTCAGTTGTTCAGTAGTGTTGGACTCTGCGACCTCATGGCACTTAGCCTGTATTCTTTGTAGTTGTTTCTGGTAATAAGTCTGTTTCTGAAACAGACCCTCTATCTAAATTCTTCAGGGAATTTGGGAGAAAATGAAAAGTTTCTACCTGAGTCTTTTGTTTCCATCTTGAAACAATATGCATTTCAGAGATATTTTGGGATGGCATGTTTTGCTTCCTTGCAGTCCTGCCTTTGAAATTTTTAAGAAGTTTCACATTCCAGAAGCTGCGTTGGTGGATTGTCCCATCTCTCTTAGTCCTGATAACAGGACTCATTTAATTAGACAACAGTCTAATCAAATTCATTTTAGGAGATGCTGATACAGGGGGATTCTCAAAGTTAGGTCTATAAGGTGCAAGCAATCAGGTATTTAATAAGAGACATTTCTATAGAGGAAAACAAAGGTTAGTGATTGGAGTAAATTATTAATATAAACCCAGTGTCTGAGTCCTGAAAACTACCAGTCAAGGTGTGAGGGTCAAACCACCTGTTGAAGTGTGAAATGTCTGTGATGATGCTGTCAGGTATTTAGGTAAACTTTCTTTTTTTTTTTTTTGTAGTTGTTTTATTTTTTTTTTCCAATTTTATTTATTTATTTTTTTCAAGTTGAACAGACTAAATTTCTTTAAACAAACTTACTTATAGTCCAGAGTCCTTTAAAAACTTAATAGCATTTATACATTGAAGGTATTTGATTTTCTTGTAACTAGCACTTCCAATGCAACAAGCATTTGAAGCCACAAGCATTTGACCCAACAAGTAAAACTTTCTACAGTTCATAACTTTTATAAATAAAATAAATTAAATGTACGGTGAATAAGTTCTCTGAAATATTTCAATATTTCTGCAGGTTTAGTAACATCGTAAAATACATTTCAACTAAAATTCACAAATCTAAAAACCTGTTAGGCATTTTTAGGCGTTTTAAGACCAATGAAGACCAATGTTACATCGTAATATGCCAATTACAAATAGTACTTCAAATAGCAAATACTACAGTTTGTCCCAAACTTTAAAAACTATTCATGAACTCAACACTGAACTATTGATGGCTATGAGAATTGTTTCCTAGCCTTTTTGAAAATTTCAACCCATTTACGTTTAAGGTAATTATTGATAAGTACGATCCCGTAGCCATTTTCTTTATTGCTTTGGGTTCAAGTTTATACACTCTTTCTGTGTTTCCTGTCTATAGAAGATCCTTTAGCATTTGTTGGAGAGCTGGTTTGGTGATGCTGAATTCCCTCAGCTTTTGCTTGTCTGTAAAGCTTTTGATTTCTCCTTCGTATTTGAATGAGATCCTTGCTGGGTATAGTAATCTGGGCTGTAGGGTATTTTCTTTCATCACTTTAAGTATGTCTTGCCACTCCCTTCTGGCCTGAAGAGTTTCTGTTGAAAGATCAGCTGTTATCCTTATGGGAATCCCCTTATGTGTTATTTGCTGCTTTTCCCTTGCTGCTTTTAAGATTTGTTCTTTGTGTTTGATCTTTGTTAATTTGATTAATATGTGTCTTGGAGTATTTCGCCTTGGGTTTATCCTGTTGGGGACTCTCTGGGTTTCTTGGACTTGGGGGATTATTTCTTTCCCCATTTTAGGGAAGTTTTCAACTATTATCTCCTCAAGTATTCTCTCATGGTCTTTCTTTTTGTCTTCTTCTTCTGGGACTCCTATGATTCGAATGTTGGAGCGTTTAACATTGTCCCAGAGGTCTCTAATATTGTCCTCATTTCTTTTAATTCGTTTTTCTTTTTTCCTCTCTGTTTCATTTATTTCTACAATTCTATCTTCTAGTTCGCTTATCCTGTCTTCTGCCTCTGTTATTCTACTGTTTGTTCCCTCCAGAGTGTTTCTGATCTCATCTATTGCATTATTCATTGTATACTGACTCTTTTTTATTTCTTCTAAGTCCTTATTAAATCTTTCTTCCATCTTCTCAATCCTTTTCTCCAGGTTATTTATCTGTAACTCCATTTTGCTTTCAAGATTTTGAATCATTTTCACCATCAAAATTTGAAATTCTTTATCAGGTAAATTCCCTATATCTTCTTCTTTTGTTTGTGTTGGTGGGCAATTATCTTGTTCCTTTACTTGCTGGGTATTTCTCTGCCTCTTCATCTTGCTTATATTGCTTTGCTTGGGGTGGCCTTTCCTTCTTCTTGCAGTTTGTGGAGTTCTCTTTATTACGTAGTTTCTTCGCTGTGTGTGGGGTTGGACGGGTGACTTGTCCAGGTTCCCTGGTTAGGGAAGCATGTGTCGGTGTTCTGGTGGGTGGAGCTGGATTTCTTCTCTCTCCTTTAGAAGACAATGGGCTGCTTTTCTGGGAGCCTGATGTCCTCTGCCAGTATTCAGAAGTTGTTTTGTGGACTTTACTCCACGTTCAAATGTTCTTTTGATGAATTTGTGGGGGAGAAAGTGGTCTTGCCGTCTTATCCCTCCGCCATCTTGTTCCTTCCTCCCCAGAACACTGGATTCTTATATTCCACTTGGTTGTGGAGTATCTCTTCCCAGCTGCTCCAGCAAGGCGCAGCCGCTGTACCTTACCTTGGACGAGGGGTATCTCCTCAAGGCCGCGCCTCCTGCTTTGCATGTAGATCAGCTCATCTCGGCCCTCCGGTGCCCAAGCAGCCACCGCCTCCTGAACGTGGTACAGCTCCTCTCGGCCACCGCGCTAGGTAAACTTTCTGAGTGGCCCCAACAACAACAGAAGTGAAAGCTGTTTAAACATGAGCTGTTGTGGTGATTTCTCTGAAGTTTCTATCAAATCATCCAGCTTTAGTTTGCAGGGCTTCAGGAAAAAGGGCAGTTGTAGCTCTCAATGATTCCAAGTCAAAGTAGGAAAAAAAATTGGAAGAGTGTGGAGAGCTGTAGTTAAATATTTGAGGAAACCCTATGAATTCAGGATCCAGTCTAGTTTACTGATGGAAAAACAAAAACCTCAAAGATGATAAGCAGAACTGGAATCTAACATCCACAACTGCTGTGTTATAGTTTCTGCCGAAGCACATTTTTTCCTCTCTGTGAAATCACCCATCATCCCAAGCTACTTTTCTTGCTGATGATTTTGTAACAGGGATAGTGTAAACTTATTTGGCTTTTGGTAAGCCTAGGCATAATAAAAGATTTACATTTAATGCTGATAACAGTAAAAACATGCTTATTTTAATTAAACCAATAATTAAAAATTTGCTTTTATTTACTAAAGATTAGCCCCAGAACCCTTGGAGTAGGAAATGGCAAATCCACTCCAGTGTTTTTTTGCCTGGACAATTTCATAGACAGAGGAGCCACAGTTCATGGGACTGCAAGGAGTAAGACGTGACTGAGCACGCACGCATGCATTAGTCCCAGAACATGTGAACTTGAAAAATGTTTGGATTCGTTTCTATTACACTTTTGAGATTTAGAGAGATTTGATTTGTAAGTGTTTACTTTTAAGCCCATTCAATAGGGATCTTTTACAAATTAATCTTGGCAATACATCCAGAGGTAGAAAACTACCACATCTATAATGTACACATTTAGACTTAAGGACAGACACAACCAGAGACCTCATGGCTTTCATTTAAAAATTTTCGTTGTGAATCAGACATCACAGTATAAAACTCATCAGTTTGTAAATAGCAGTTGGAATAAGTTAAGTTTATTTGCTCTGATGGCTAAGGCTTTTTACTATTTGTGGAAAAGAGTTTTAAGATTTGTATTTGTCCTTAACAAATCCTTACAGAGGCTGTGAACTCGTTTTTTAAACATAATTTTATTTATTTATTTTCGGCTGTGCTGGGTCTTCATCGCTGCGTGGGGGCTTTTCTCGCTGCGACGATCGGTGTCTACCCTCCTGTTGTGGGGCGAGTGCTTTTCTTTGCAGCGTCCTCTCTTGCTGCAAGGGCTCTAGGGGGCCCAGTCGTCAGTAGTCGTGGCTCACGGGCTTTGTTGCTCCGCAGCAAGTGGGATATTCCCAGACCAGGGATCAAATCCACATCTCATGCATTGGCAGGTGAATTCTTCAGCACTGAGCCACCAGGGAAGCCCTGGGAACTAGTTTTTGGGTAAGGGAGAACTCCAGCAATCTATATATTTTGAAAGGTCTCTTTTCTTCTTTGGTTTCAAGTTTTACCTGACCAAGTTAACTAGGCTCAGTCTCAGGCTATCGTGTGCTGTGTTTATATTTCTGATTTTGTAGAGTTTTCAAGACAGTTACTTTCAATTCCCCAAAGAAGTGGACTGCTGTCTAAATGATATCAAAAGATTGATTTGCCCAACTACATTTTTTCTCAATTTGCTTCTTTATATCAATGAGATTTTCAACTAAATGGGAAATCAAAAGATTTTTATGTTCTAAAATTTCAGAGTTCAGTGTACTATGCCTTCAAAAGTTTGCACAAGGCATTCAACAAAGACCCCTTTTCCAAGCGCACATGTCAACCCCAGATCAATTCACCCTAGGGACAAAAAGCTTCCACTATTGCTCATTTAACCCCTTAATATTAGCAGGGGCAACTGAACCCACACAAAGTGAGTCCCCAGTTTTTACCTCACATTGTATGGGTTCAGTCATCCCTACTAGTTTCTTTAGCATGTTTAATTGACATTGCCTGAGGCTGGATGTCTATGCCCTGTGTTACAGGTGGGGCAGACATTCCCCAATGAGACACAACGTCTGTCCCCGTGATAATTGTTTTTCAGTTGCTCAGTCCTGTTTCAGTCTTTGTGACCCCATGGTCTGTAGCCCACCAGGCTCCTCTGCTCAAATCAGGCAAAAAAGACGTCACCATCTTACAAAAAGCCCATTCAGATATTTCAGTTTCCCTAGAAACTTTCATCTCAATTCTGTTAACTCTTACACTTTTAACCATAGCCTCCATTAGGACCCCATCAGCAAGTCCTGGTCTTACAGCTGCTACTGAACCAACTTTGGGTTCCTTTGCCGGACTCCACAGCAAAGCCAGTTTACTGACATTGGGTTGTGGTGAAAGAAAGTACAGTGTTTACTGCAGAGCCCCAGGCAACGAAAGCGGGTAGCTTATGCTCAAAAGACCTGAACTCCCCAAGGGCTTTTAGGAAAGTGTTTTTAAAGGCAATGTTAGGGGTGATGGGTGCAGCTTGTGTACTTTCTTCTAATTGGCTGGTTGTGAGGTAACAGGGTGATATTTCAGGAATCTTTATCATCAATCTTCTGATTCCAGCCAGTCTGGGGTCCAAGTCCTTGTGGTCAGTGAGTCTCCATCCTTTGCCAGGGGAGGGTTTTAGTTTCTGCAGAACAACTCAAAGCTCTGAATGGTTATCTAGAGCCCTTGAGGAAGAGCCAAGACTCTTTTATTACTGAACTGTTGTTTAAGTTACCATTCTTTTTCTTGATGGACAGCTTTTCATTTGATTTTGTATTCCCTCACTTCTCTAATTGCTAACTTCTTGAACCTGCTCTTTGGAACTCAGGGAAGGTCTAGGAGATGAAAGCTTTTTCTACAAACAAGAAGTGGGGGACACAGAGGGATCTTGTCACTGGGAAGGTCCGATAGGATCCTGCTCAGTTTTAATCTCCCCTTTTCTTTGATATTCCTCAGTTGTGAGGGAAACAGGAATGGGACAAGAAAGAGAATAGAGTGTTGGACAGAGAAGTTAATCACAAACTTGGCAGGGGAGCTCAGTTTTAGGGGGGACTCAGTTTTGCAAGGAGTCCCAGAAACTTTTATCCTCTGATAATTTTTTAAAAACTTTTTTTTAATATTGGAGTATAGCCAATTAACAATGTTGTGATAGTTCAGGTGTTTCCTGGTATTTTGTCTGCTCCAGTATAAAAGGCTTTGGGTACTCACTGAAGGGTGGAGCCAAGGGACTCAAGTTCTTTGGTCAGTCTTTAACTTGACCAATTGGTCTAACTATTGCCCTAAGTAATTCTGGTCAGATCTTTCAGTGTATTTTTTTTTCTTCCTGTTTTTAAATTTTTCTAAACAAATCCACTCTGTTTACTCACATTATAGAAAAATTTAAAAACTGGAAGAAAAAGAAGTACACTGAAAAACCTGACCAGAATTCCAGTCCCAAAGAAAGGCAATGCCAAAGAATGCTCAAACTACACCACAATTGCACTCATCTCACACGCTAGTAAAGTCATGCTCAAAATTCTCCAAGCCAGGCCACCTGACCTGCCTCTTGAGAAACCTGTATGCAGGTCAGGAAGCAACCGTTAGAACTGGACATGGAACAACAAACAGACTGGCTCCAAATAGGAAAAGGAGTACGTCAAGTTTGTATATTGTCACCCCGCTTATTTAACTTATATGCAGAGTACATCATGAGAAATGCTGGTCTGGATGAAACACAAGCTGGAATCAAGATTGCTGGGAGAAATATTAATAACCTCACATATGCAGATGACACCACCCTTATGGCAGAAAATGAAGACGAACTGAAAAACCTCTTGATGAAAGTGAAAGAGAAGAGTGAAAAAGTTGGCTTTAAAGCTCAACATTCAGAAAACGAAGTTTATGGCATCTGGTCCCATCACTTCATGGCAAATAGATGGGGAAACAGTGACAGACTTTATTTTTTTGGGCTCCAAAATCACTGCAGATGCTGATTGCAGCCATGAAATTAAAAGACGCTTACTCCTTGGAAGGAAAGTTATGACCAGCCTAGATAGCATATTAAAAAGCAGAGACATTACTTTGCCAACAAAGGTCTGTCTAGTCAAAGCTGTGGTTTTTCCAGTAGTCATGTAAGATGTGAGAGTTCGACTGTGAAGAAAACTGAGTGCAGAAGAATTGATGCTTTTGAACTGTGGTGCTGGAGAAGACTCTTGAGTGTCCCTTGGACTGCAAGGAGATCCAACCAGTCCATCCTAAAGGAGATCAGTCCTGAGTGTTCATTGAAAGGACTGATGTTGAAGCTGAAATGCCAATACTTTGGCCACCTGATGCGAAGAGCTGACTCATTTGAAAAGACCCTGATGTTGGGAAAGATTGAAGGTGGGAGGAGAAGGGGACAACAGAGGATAAGATGGTTGGATGGCATCACTGACTCAATGGACATGAGTTTGGGTAAACTCCGGGAGTTGGTGATGGACAGGTAGGCCTGGCATGCTGCGGTCCATGGGGTCGCAAAGAGTTGAATACAACTGAGCGACTGAACTGAACTGAATGTTTGGGGAGACCAGTGGAGGGGGGATCTCATTGACCCATCCAGTGTTAGGTAAAGTTGTATTAAAACCTTTGTTTTAATCCCATCAATGTCTGTTTTATTTATCCCATTAGTTAATAAATATCTAAAGATTTTCGCCCTGCCTGAGGGGTCCAGTGACTTTTCCTTTTTGATTTCTCTTTATTCTACCACTTACAATATTTGTTTTATTTACCTTATTTTTAAATAACCCCTTAAAATTTCCACTTTGTTCCCCATGAGGGAAAACTGAGACACCAAACTCCTTAAGGCTTTCCAAACTGTTTTTTTTTTTCCTTTTTTCTCATCAGGGATTTCTTAAAGTTAGTTGCTATATTTCTTTGTATCTACCCTCTTAATTTATTCTTTTTCATAGGTACCAATAAGACAGGTAATTATGATGAGAGTTCTGTAAAATATTTTATCACTTTAGAAGCTTTTCCAATTTAAAGGATCCATCATATGGCCATTGACAAAGATCTTAATAGTGACTCAAACCAGCAAAATGCAAGAGACATCCCCACAAGAGAGTAGAAAAAATTCAGCCTTCACAAGATCCAGAAAGTTCAGTCTCAAATATAGTCTAAGAAATTAAAGACCTTTGTTGTGTCACTAATAAAGCAATGAGGGTTGAGATGACAAAGGCCTCATATGGACTGAGACTCCATATGACACACTCCCCTGAGAATTGGCATGGCTGGACAAAGAGACTGCTAGGAAACCTAGTCTATGCAACTGGCTCCCAAATGCACGCTGGTAGGTGCACCTTGTGAGAGTTGGACCATAAGGAAGGCTGAGCACCAAAGAGTTGATGTTTTTAAAATGAGGTGCTAGAGAGGACTCTTAAGAGCCCCTTGGACTGCAAGGAGATCAAACCAGTCAATCCTAAAGGAAATAAATCCTGAATATTCATTGGAAGGACTGATGCTGGAAGCTGAAGCTCCAAACTTTGGCCACCTGATGGGATGTGTCCACTCATTGGGAAAGACCCTGATGCTGGGAAAGATTGAGGGCAGGAAGAGAAGGGGGCGATAGAAGATGAGATGGTTGGGTAGCATCGCCAACTCAATAGACATGAATTTGAGCAAACTCCAGGAGATAGCAGAGGACAGAGGAGCCTGGCATGCTGTAACCCACGGGGCCACAAAGAGACGGACTAGACTTAGTGACTGAACAACAACAACAAAAGTGCATCTGCCAGATGGCAGAGAAAATGGAGAACATTCTCACTGGGTTACAAGCCAAGCTCTCAAGACACAGAATAAGACGAAGGGAAAACCTAATTAGATGAATGATTTTCTTCCTTATGACAAAGGACACAGAAAACAGACAAGGAAAAACAGTGACAATTTCTGAGAGGAGAAGAATCAACAAATCGAAAGTACTCTGCCAAATTTCAAGCCAAGAGTCACCAAATCCAGCTACCCTATATCTGTTTTCTCCAGATAATCTATTTTAGGAAAGAGAAAAACTTACCACTCTTGTTTCCAACAGAGCCTGAAGATAGAGATTCAGGAGACAGGCATAGTAAGAATTCTTAAATTTTGTCAGTCATCCTAGGGTCTCTTAACTGTAGCAGCTTTGAAGTGAGTAGTGTCCAGCCAATAAAGCTGCATCCCACCCTCGTTGCCAGCTCTTGGGGAGGAAGAAATTTCCCTCTGTCCTTCTAGGTTCCTCTGGCTGGTCTAAGAATGAAATTGACATGAGACTGATGTCTCATCAGAAGAAAATAAAATGAAGTTTAATAACGCACATAAATGGGAGAGATCCAGAAAAGCTAACATGCTGAAATACTTGAAACTTTCACTTTAAATACTCTCTAATTAAAAAATAGTCACAACCTAAGAGTTGAGAAATATGTTTTATTTGGTGGGAATTTTTAGGACTTTAAGCCTGGGAGACAGCATCTCAAGTGACCCTGAGAGAACTTCTCTGAGGAGGTGAGGCGAGGAGCCAGGTTATATAGAAGTTTTGTAACAAAGGGCACGTAGTCTGAACATCAAAATATTATAATTAAAGGAAACCAGATATCCTAAGTTAATGAATTTAGCACTTTTCTATACATGGGAAGATGTTAAGAGTCTACTTCTGCTTCACTGACTATGCTAAAGCCTTTGACTGTGTGGATCACAACAAACTGTGGGAATATAAGGCCACCTTACCTGCCTCCTGAGAAACCTGAGAAACCTGTATGCAGGTCAAGAAGCAACAGTTATAACTGTACCTGGAACAATGGACTGGTTCAAAATTGGGAAAGGAGTACGTCAGGGCTATATATAGTCACCCTGCTTATTTAACTTATGTGCAGAGTACATCATGCGAAATGCCGGGCTGGATGAACCACAAGCTTGATTCCCAGAATCAAGATTGCCAGGAGAAATAGCAATAATTTCATATATGCAAATGACACCACCCTTATGGCAGAAAGTGAAGGGGAACTAAAGAGCCCCTTGATGAAGGTGAGAGAGGAGAGTGAAAAGCTGGCTTAAAATTCAAGATTCAAAAGATGAAGATCATGGCATTCAATTTCATCACTTCATGGCAAATAGATGCGGAAATAATGGAAACAGTGAATAACGTTATTTTCTTGGGCTCCAAAATCACTGAGGAAGGTGACTGCAGCCTTGAAAATAAAAGACACTTGCTCCTTGGAAGAAAAGCTATGATAAACCTAGACAGCATATTAAAACCAGAGACATTGCTGACAAAGGTCCATATAGTCAAAGTTATGGTTTTTCCGGTAGTCATGTATGGATGTGAGAGTTGGAAAATAAGAAGGCTGAGCGCTGAAGAACTCATGCTTTTGAACTGTATGTTGGAGAAGACTCTTGAGAGTCCCTTGGGCTGCAAGGAAATCAAACAAGTCAATTCTAAAGGAAATCAACCCTGAATATTCATTGGAAAGACTGATGCTGAAGCTGAAACTCCAGTACTTTGGCCACCTGATGAGAAAAGCCGACTCATTAGAAAAGACCCTGATGCTGGGAAAGGTTGAAGGCAGGAGGAGAAGGGGATGACAGAGGACAAGATGGTTGGATGGCATCACTGACTCAATGGACATGAGTTTGAGCAAGCTCTGGGAGATGGTAAAGGACAGGGAATCCTGGCGTGCTGCAATCAAAGGGCTTGCAGAGAGTTGGACACAACTGAATGGCTAAACAACAACAACTGCAAGAGTCTGGGCTCACTGAAATAATTTTGTTCACTTGTATCTCAGCTATCTGGAGCCAGTATCCTGTGTTTTTCCCATAAAAGAAGATGTTGGAGGTAGGGGCTTAAGGGCTTTGAAGGGGCATGGAGATGGAATAGCAAGTGTTTGGTAAATCGATGTTTGCTGGCCCATGCAGAGACCATGGGATACAGAGGGTCTCATCTCTGTCTCTAAGCCCATATTCTCGGCAGATGTCCCTGGTGATTCCTGAAACAGGCCCTCTATTTAAATTCTTCAGGCAGTTAGAGGGAAGGTCAATTTTTTCCCAAGTCTTTTGGGCTTTGATTGTTTTCTTTTTTAAATAATCTGCATTCTAAAGAGATATTTTGGGGGTGGCAGGTTTTGCTCCTCTACAAGACTTTAGCCTAGGAGACTGCTCTCAGCCAGCTCCTACGATCTGTTCCAAAGAAGTAAGGGAAAAGCTAAGGTTTATATCAATCTTTTTTTTTTTTCCTGGGAGAAGGGGGATGAACATGTAGTCAAACAGCAAAAGATGACTACTAATCCCAAACAACAGACATTTCAAGTGAATGATTTTAGTGTTTTTCTATATATGTTGTTGTTTCGTCACTAAATCCTGTCGGACTCTTTTGGACTCCATAGACTGTAGCCCACCAGGCTCCTCTGTCCATGGGATTTTCTAGGCAAGAGTACTGGAGTGGGTTGCCATTTTCTTATCCCTGGGATCTCCCTAACCCAAGGACTGAACCCTTGTTTCCTGCATTGCAGGTGGATTTTTTACTGACTGAAGCCACCAGGGAAGTTATGTGTGCAAGAATCTGGGGTCATGGAAATTTTCCCTTATATATAGATCTTATCTAGGGGTCAGTACCATGCAAATGCTTCCTGTTTTTCTTCATCCTGAAGTCTCCTCAGGGTGCACTGAGGGAGTCCCACAGTGGCTGACCCTTGGTATTTATGGAACTGGAATGATGGGTTACATTCTTTTCTTTACACTACCAAGTCTGGGAGGAGCTATGTGGGCTGGAGTCAGCCGGAGGAGGCTGACGCCCTGTCAGCTTCTCACTTAGCCTTGAGCTGGTGATTATAAGCTGGGTCCCAGGGCCCCAGGGCCAGAGTCACCTGCTGCAGTACAAGCAGGGACAGCAGCGGCGGCGGGGGCAGCATGCTGGCCAGGGGGCTTCCCCTCCGCTCAGTCCTGGTCAAAGCCTGCCCACCCCTCCTGAGCATGGGGAGGGAAGCCCGGGGGCACCACAGGGTGGGCACTGGAGAGGGAGCTGGCATCTCCACTAAGACCCCTCGCCCCTACAGTGAGATCCCCTCCCCTGGTGACAATGGCTGGCTTAACCTGTACCACTTCTGGAGGGAGAAGGGCTCACAGAGAATCCACTTTCGCCACATCGAGAACTTCCAGAAGTATGGCCCCATTTACAGGTAAGCCTGGCAGAGGATGGGGCTGGTGGGATAGGGAAGCCTGTGGTGGCCCCCCTCCCCGAAAGGTCTGCCCTCCCCTTCCAGGCTCTGGGTCACCTCTGACTTTATTTCTTCCTGCCTGGGGGTGGCAGGAGTAGAGTTAATGCTTCCCAGACAGTGGGTTCACTTCCCAGCCCGTGGGTTCACTTCCCAGCCCTGAGGCCTCAACAGTCCCCGGGCTCTACACTTTTAGAAACTTTGGGGAGGTGGGGAGGCCAAGAGAATAAGCCCCGGTACCTCCATTATCTGCAGGACACTTTGCAAGGTGTGGTTGTCATCCCCATTTTCAGAGGAGAAGGAAGTTCAGAGAGGTTGGGACTCTAGCCCCGATCACTCAGCTAGAAGCCCGTCCTGCTGGGGTGCTGGTCTTGTCACCCCTTGACCTGTGGGGCTCTGAGTGGCTGATTGGTCCCTTCAGCTAGGCCTGGCTGCCGTCCCTCTTCCCCAAACATCTGCCTTGCGTCCAGCCAGGAGGGAGGACCTTTGGTCTTGGGGCCTCGCTGTACCCCACCTTCTTGCTCTGGGGTGGGGGTGAGGTCTGGGGGCTGCCCTTGGGAGGGAGGCCTCACTTGTTCTGGTTTAGCAGTTTCTAAGGTAGGTGGGCTTTAAGAGACATTTGGGTTCCTTTCTGAGAGTATAGGTGAGGGGGTTAGAGGTGGCAAAGGTGATGGTTGAGGGCAGGGAGGGGATCCTAGGAAGGATAATGCTTTGCTTTCACTTTATTTTTTTTGGTGGGGGGAATTCACCGTGTGGCCTGTGGGATCTTAGTTCTCTGCCCAGGGATCGCACCTGTGTCCCCTGCAGTGGAAGCACTGTGCCCTAACCCCTGGACTGACAGGAAATTCCCCCTTTGAAAGTTATAAGTGCTTTTTTAGAACTGTTTGGAGACAGGGCACCCCCTTAGCCCCAGGCTGAATGTTAGGTTTGGAAGAAGTTTGCTCCTTAGTCTCTCTTCTTTGTCTTTCTGTCTCTTTCTCTCCCTTCTAAGGCTCTCTCCCCAGTCTCACTTCATGGATTTTTCATTATTCCCTGCTTCCTCCCCTCCTCCTCCTTCCTGTTCCTAGGCCCTTGAGGAACTCTTTATTTTATAAAGCCCCTATTTTCAGAGTCACTTTCATCTGAGTCTTGCAACATGTCCTTAAATTTGGCATTATTCCCAATTCACAGATGGGAAAACTGAGACCCAGAGAGAAGGGTCTTGCCAAGGTCACACAGTTCATCAGGGCAATTCCAAGGCTGGAACCTTGATTGTTTAGCTTACAGTTCAGGGTGTCAGGCTTCCCAGGGGGTGCTAGTGATAAAGAATCCACCTGCCAATGCCAGAGATGCAAGAGATGCGTGCTTGAGCCCTGGGTCAGGAAAATCCCCTGGAGGAGGACATGGCAACCCACTCCAGTATTCTTGCTTGGAAACCCCATGGACAGAGGTGCCTGGCGGGCTCGAGTCCATGGGGTCGAAAAGAGTCGGACATGAGTGAGCATGCACATTATTATTCAGGGTGTCAGTATTCTAACTATAGCCTTGAAATAAACTTCTCAATGAACATGAGGAATTTACAAGTTTCATGGACTTTCCCTTAATACAAGGCTATTCCTGTCCTTTATTCAATAGTTTTGAAAAATTGATATCAAATACAATCTCAGTTTTGATAATATTTATGTACCTTTCAGGATGTGAATGTATTTATATGCTATTTTGTCTTGTCCTGTAACAATGTACCAAGGACTTCTTTTCTCTTTTCTCTCTTTAATATAATTTAAAAAGGCAGCATAGTAGCCCATAGTATGGATAAGGCATATTTTTTAAGCTAGCTTTTTTAGACCACTCTAGAGGTTTTTTTTTTTTAAACTATTAGACATTCTTATCCATTTTTTTTTTTTCTATGAACATTTTCATCCATCAGGCATCACTGATGTCAGATAGCTGCCTTGGGCTAGATTCCCAGAGGTAGAATTGATAATAGCAATAGCAGTTCAAGGACTTTGCTTAGCTGTTTTTAATGGAGCCAGTGGTTTGAGGGTGTGTGGCAGCTGGAAAAACACTGAGGGGATTTTCTGGGAGGCCATGATCGGCCAAGGAGACTTGGGGAAGATAGGCCTGAGCTCTGTGGGTTAGTGGCTAAAGCCATGCTCTCTCCCTCTTCCCATCCTTGCCTTCTCCCCTCCCCCTCCCTCTCCATGCTCAAGGGAGGGGGAGGAAGAGAGGGGAAGGAGGGTAGAGAGAGGGAGAGGATGAGAATTTGGCTTATACTTGTATGCTTTTATATTTTACCTTGAAGTATATCTTGAATTAACTTTCTTATGCAAAAGGCAGATACAAGTGAGAAGCAGAATTTTTTGTTGTTTCATGACAGCTGTACATTAATACTGTGCAAAGTGCCTTAAGGTATATTTATACCTGGGGCTTGATGTTTTACCTCAGTTTTATTTTAATAGTGACAGAGTACTTTGTTGGGCATCTAATTCCTTGGGGAGGGTGACCAGTCTCAGAACTTCAATCCTAGAGCTTAGAAGGGACTGCCTGGCCTGGTGGGTGACCTGCTCAGCAAGCTACATGGAGTCACTCTAGTCCAGGGTTACTCCTAGCTGCCATGAAAGTGCCAAGTTTCTGAGCTCTGCATAGGTGAGCGGGTAGAAGGTGCTGAGAGTGTCGACCCACAGGAAGAATGAACACTGGAGTACCTGATGATCCAGGGGAGGCCCTGGGTAGGGGTGGGCTTGGTCCTGAGGATGTGTAGGAGCCACTGTGATGATAAGATGAGCACGAAACTGTTACTTAGAGAAAGTCTTCCCAGGTGGCACAGTGGTAAAAAAACCGCCTGCCAATGCAGGAGACGTGAGAGACGAGGGTTCAATCCCTGGGTCAGGAAGATCCCTTGGAGGAGGGCATGGCAACCCACTCCAGTATTCTTCCTTGGAAAATTCCGTGGACAGAGGAGCCTGGTGGGTTACAGTCCATAAGGTCACAAAGAATCAGACTGAGCACAGATACACACAATAGGAGTCACACTCAGATTTCATAGCATCTTATTCTTCAGCAATCCTGTCAGGCGGGTACTGTATTTATCTCCACTGAAGAAACTGAGACTCAGAGGATGAGACTAAAGTCATACAGTGAGGAAACTGTGAGCCAGGATCCACTCCTGGGCCCGTCTGCTCTGTGCTGTCAGCCGCAAGGTGGTTACAGAGGAGCTGAGTCCTGTGCCCTGATTTCTCAGGGTCTGCAGGGCTCTTCTCAGATCCTTACCTCACAGCACCCCTCTTCTGCCCCTCCAGGGAGAAGCTCGGCAATTTGGAGTCAGTTTATATCATTCACCCTGAAGACGTGGCCTGTCTCTTTAAGTTCGAGGGATCCTACCCAGAGAGATATGACATCCCACCCTGGATGGCCTATCACCAGTATTATCAGAAACCCATCGGAGTCCTGTTTAAGTGAGTCCTGGGCCCTCTCCCAGGGGCTGGAGGGAGATGCTGGGTGGCTGGGACAAGCAACAGCAGAGGCTGGGGGTGAGATGCTGGGGCCGTGCTTGCCCTGCCCTTTCTGTTAACAGCTGGACATTTAGACAAACCCCTGTCATCTTCCTGCCTCCATCAAACAGATGATGGGGAGGGTGAACTGCCCTGCCAACCTTCAGGAACATGGTCAGGAAGAAGATCTTACTGAGTAATTAAAGACCTTGAAAAGTTCTCATTCATTGGTTCATCCAGTAAGTCCCATTTTATTGAGTTCCTCCTATGTGCCAATCCTGGTGCTGAACTCTGAGTGACAAATAGGGCAGGGCCCTGCCCCTAGGAGAGTCCCTTATAGTCTAAAGGAACAGTAAGAAGCATGAACAAATCAGTGTATCTAAATGCAATATATACCATTTTCCACCAAATTGCTCATCAAAAAATGAAAATGTGACCATAACAAGTGTTGATGAGGATATGGAGCAACTAGAGTGCTCCTAGCTTGTAATTGGGACTGAAAGCCGATGCCACCACTTTGGAAAATTGTTGGACATTACTTCCTGCAGTTGAATGTTTATAATGCAGCCATTATAAACCCATGCTTATAATGCAGTCATTCTGCTCTCAGGAATATACTCCAAAGAATACCCCCACCCCACCCACTGAGATGGATATGTACTAAAATGTTTGTACTGTAGTTGTTCATAATAACAAAAACCGGGAAACCACCTAAGTGCCCAAGAGGAGCATGAAAAGAGTGACAGTGGCAGACCCTAGTCAACAAGAACAGACTCAGGGTCTCACAACAATACAGATGATACTTAGAGATATAAATTGAGTGAAAAAAGCAAATCATGACAGCTTTTATAAGAAGTTGAAAACAAGCATGCATTTTTAAAAAGCACGTTTTAGAAATATATGTCGATAAGATCAAAGTATTTACAAAAGCAAACAAGAGATTCAGGTTGGGAGGCAGGGAGGCAGGATGTGGGAGGACAGGGTAGGTATCTGAAAGTTATCATCAAGTTTCTAGTATTCATGTTGGATTGTGAATTAATAAAAACATTCTTATAAACAACAAAAAAAAAGCCCCCTAATAACAAAGAGGGCTTTGCACAGATCTGTTTTCAAGAATGGGCTGTAAGTTGAGAATAAGAATGGGTATTACCCCAATTCTGGGCACCTGAGATTCCCCACCAATGAAAGTAATGGGATGTGTTGGGGGTGCAGAGGTTGGTCAGTTGTGTCTGTGCAGGGGCCAGAAAAGGTGATGTAGAGGGACCCTTGAATTGTAGGAGGTGAGATTGGCCAGGAGGAAGCGGAAGTGGTGGGGAGGGCAGCCCTGTAGCAGAGGCCAAGACTAGAGGGCTTGACAGTTACTTAAAGGCTCTAAGAATAGGATTTCCATTTTGTTTAAAGCAGCAGCAGAGGGAGTACAGCACAGCTGGGGGTTTGATCTTCAGCCTTCTTTTTTTTCCTGTCACACAAGCCTCCCCGTTCCCTCCCCTCTGTCCCACCCCTCTGGCCAGGCAGAAGCTGGGAGGAGGGGAGGGCAGGGAGGGCTGTGAATGTGAGCACGGGACTTTGAGCTGTGGCTCAGCCTCCTGGGAAAGCCTTGTCAGCCCCCTCTGTGTTTGCCAGGCCTGGGGTTTGTGACCATGAGGGCCCGAGGGCCCATGTTTTCTCAGGAAGTCAGGAACTTGGAAGAAAGACCGGGTGGTCCTGAACACGGAGGTGATGGCTCCAGAGGCAATAAAGAACTTCATCCCCCTGCTGAATCCAGTGTCTCAGGACTTCGTCAGCCTCCTGAACAGGCGCATCAAGCAGCAGGGCTCCGGAAAGTTTGTAGGGGACATCAAGGAAGACCTGTTTCACTTTGCCTTTGAGTGTAAGGAACTTGAACCTACCTGGCCACAGTCCTGGGGATGGGAATACCCAGCATCTCACCTTGAGACCCAGCATAGACTCTGAAGAAGTGTCAGGATTGGTTTCTGGGAGGAGCCGCTGAACACATTCTCTGTCATCAGCTACCCAGGGGAGAGCTGCACGCTCTCATCTGATTCATGATATGGAGGCAAGAATTTCTAAAATGTGGGTCCCTATTGCCCCTTTCCTCCAAAAGCCAGGGTTTGACTTGGCCTTTCATTCAGCAAATCTCTCTTTCTTGGGACAGAGACCTTCCTTTCGAAGTCTGGGAGGGGAATTGAAACAGGGTATTGGAGGATGTATAGGAATTTTCCAGATGGAATAAAGAGGTTGGACAGTGTAGGCAGAGGGAACAGCACATGCAAAGGCCCTGTGGCTTGATGGGGATCATGTGGTCACTGCAGGAGATTTGGAGTGTCCAGGGTTTGGCATAAAATTCCTGACCCAGGAGGCAGGAAACCCCTGGGGGTTGTTGTGACTTCTTATGACCAGCCAGAGTGGGCCCTGGATGGCCAGTTACTGGGGATTGATGTCCCCCCAGGTACCCATCTGACCTGTTCCAGGAAGTATTTAGCCACTCTGGTCAATTATAGATGAGAAGTCTCTCTTCCCAGGAGGAAAGCTGAGAGGCTGCTGGGGGTTGCTGGTGGAAAGGGGACAGAGCAGTTTCCTCCCAGCCTGAGCCTTTTCTCAGCTGTTCTGGAGGCTCTGCCTCCCACTCGAGGGATCCCTTTTTAGGGTCTGTCCCATGACCCTCTGAAGGGCCTGACTGGCTGCCACAAAGGCAGTTTTCCTTACTCCTGAAATTTCAGCCCTTTGGGACTCAGCTCTGTTTCTTTACTGAAGGAGACTCAGGTTGGATGCAAGGGCTCCCATGCATCCCATGGGGAGGGGGGCAATGATTTCCTGGGAGCTGAGGCTCTCGATGATCAAGTTGGATGAGATTCTTCAACTTTGCAGCCATCACCAATGTCATTTTCGGGGAGCGCCTGGGGATGCTGGAGGAGACAGTGAACGCCGAGGCCCAGAATTTCATTGATGCCGTCTACCAGATGTTCCATACCAGTGTCCCTCTGCTCAACGTCCCTCCAAAACTGTACCATTTGTTCAGAGCCAAGACTTGGAGGGACCATGTAGCGGCATGGGACACAATTTTCAATAAAGGTGAGGGCTGTACCCTGGGCAGTCATAGGTGGGAGCCAGGAGAGCCCTGTCTGCCTCTGGAGATGGGAAATCCAGGCCTGAGTTGGAGGGTTGAGGGTTGGGGGAGGGGGGAGAAAGACACAGAGTGGGAGAGAAAGTCAGTTGGGAGCCTCAGACCTTGGCCTGCCGCTTTGTTCCAAGTTATGACTTGCCACGTAGAAAACTCACGGATGGCCTTCAGGAAGGCCCAGGAACCCCTGCATATGGTAGGCAGAAAGCTGGCTCCTGGGGATGATCAGATTCTTCTGGAGAAAGAGGATTAAAGAGGTCTGTCATCTTCCAAGGAGCCCGGGATTCCCAACATGGGTTAAAGACCAGCATTTCAGACGTGGCTGTGCTTGGTGACAGAGCAGGGCTTTGGTGACAGGGATTCGTAAAGGGTGGAGAAGGCTGGCTGGGATGTGATGATGATGCCAGGTCTGGAGTTAAATCCTGCCTCTGCCCTGACACCCTTGTGACCTTGTGCAAGTTATTATCTTAGATGGACTTCTGTTTCCTTATCTGTAAAATGGGGATGATAGCACTTACCCTAAATAATTAATAATTTAAAAAAACCCATGTATGAGGAACTTTATAGAGCGTGCTCCTCAGAGAAACAGCAGCCAAGAAAGTGCAGGGCTCCAGAATCCTCAAGCCCTCGTGCTCCTTCTCGCCCCTCTGCAGAAAGTCTTGCTGCTTTTTCTTTTTCTTTTTTTGGCCACCTGGAAACATGTGGGATCTTATTTCCCTGACCAGGGATTGAATCTGTGACCCCCTGCAGTAGAAGCATGGATTTTTAACCCCTGGACAGACAGGGAAATTCCTGGCTTCACTCTGTTTTCTTTCTTCCTGCCCCACAGCTGAAAAATACACTGAGTTCTTCTACCAGGACCTGAGACAGAAAAGAGACTTTAGGAATTACCCAGGCATGCTCTACCGCCTCCTGAAAAGTGAGAAGATGCTCTTGGAGGATGTCAAGGCCAATGTTACAGAGATGTTGGCAGGGGGCGTGGACACGGTGAGGACACAGTGGGGTGGCAGTAAGGGTACATCCTGTCCGTTCCTATGCCCCTTCCCCACAGCCTTCCTCATTGTCTAAAACCCCTGTCCATGAGGGCCCCATCTCCCCCTCCTGACCCCACTTCCTAGATGCTAATCTTCTAGGAGGGCGAGGTCAAGTCAGTCATCCACTGAGCATGGCTTGAGGCTGATCCACCATTTTTTCTTTGCGAATAAAGAGGGGGTGACTAGGTACAGGTGGGTGACACAGCTTACTCGGTATCAGGAAGGCAGGGGGGATCTCCGAGAAGCTGGGAGCCAACCAGTGGAATTTGCCCTGGGCTTGCCCTCCAGATCTTTTTGTTGCCTTCCATGCCCCATCTTCCAGACCTCAGTCCCCCATGATGCTCCCGTGTCTGAAGGCATCATGCATGGTGGGTGTCTCCCAGAGGTCCACAGGCAGAATAATATCCAAGAAACTTCCTTTTTAGTATTTATTTTATTGTATTAATTTGGCTGTGTCAGGACTTGCTTGTGGCATGTGGGATCTTTAGTTGTGGCCTGTAGGATCTAGTTCCCTGACCAGGGATTGAACCTGAACCCTCTGCACTGGGAACGTGGAGTCTTAACCATCAGACCTTCAGGGAAGTCCCAGAAGCTTCTGTTCTTGAATGTCAAAATTTCTCTGTCCTGTGTGCCTTCCCTTTTTCTAAACCTTAAACTTCCTCAAGCAAATGTGATGGTGAGGGTTAATTCATTAGTGTTTCTTGATTGCTAGTTATGATTCAGGCCCCAAGACGATAAAGATGGATACAGCATGCCTCAAATATCCTAAATGGCTCAGATAAGAAATATGTATAAGTTTGTGAGAGGTGCCATGACAAAGTAGTACAGACTTGGTGACTTAAACCACAGAAATGTAGTGTCTCGTAGTTCTGGATCAAGGTATCAGCAAGGTTACTTTCTTCTGAAGCCCCTCTGCCTGGCTTGTTGATCGCTGTCTTCTTCCTACATCTTCACATGATTTTCCTTACTTCCTTCTTTTTCTTTTTTAAAAAATATTTATTTATTTGGTTGAGCCAGGTCTTAGTGGCAGCATGCAGGATCTTTAGTTGCAGCATTTGAACTCTGATTCCAGGCTCTCAATGTAGGGGGCCTGGATTCGATCCTTGGTTGGGAAACAAGATCCCACATACCTCAGCTAAGAGTTCCTGTGCCGCAACTAACACTCCCTTTTCTTCTTACATAGACCCCAGTCCTATTTGATTAGGGCTCCCCCATATGACCTCATTTTACCTTGTTTAGTAGCTAAGTTGCGTCCGCCTCTTTTGCAACCCCATGGACTGCAGCCTGCCAGGCTCCTCTGTCCATGGGATTTCCTAGGCAAGAATACTGGAGTGGGGTGCCATTTCCTCCTCCAGGGGATCTTCCTGACTCAGGGATCGAACCGTGTCTCCTGCATTGGCAGATGGATTCTATACTGCTGAGCTACCAGGGAAGCTCTCATTTTACCTTAATTACCTTATTAAAGGCCCTATCTCCAAATACAGTCACACTGTGAGGTGCTGGGGGTTATGACTTCAACATATGAATTTGGGAGGGACACAGTTCAGCCCAGGACAAGGAGGCGGCATGGGTCCAGACAACCACCTCTTCACCTTATAGGGCTGGATGACGAGGTACTGGGTACTGACAATGCTAACAGGGGAGAGGCCAACGTGGCCTTGTGGGACCGGGAGAGCACTACACAGAGTAAAGTCAACTTGTCTTGCCTCTTGTGCCAGGAGGAGAGAGAGGAAATAGCATTTCAGGATGGGGGAGCAGCAGGTGTCAAAGCCCCCGGGTGAATAATTTCATTTCCTAGGTATTCTATTTACATTGTGCTCCAACCTCTAATGCAGGAGTTTCCATTCCTGGGCTGCAGATGGAGACTTTGAGCATACTTTAAATATAGTTCATTGTCAGTCATGTAAAAGGGATTCCCGCCTAAAAGCTCACCTGCACCAGAGCAGCTGTTATTCTTGGGTAACATTTATTAAGCAAGCACTACACAGCAAGCAGGGCAAAGGCTAACAGAGTTTTGCCAAGAGAACGCACTGGTCATAGCAAACACCCTCCTTCAACAACACAAGAGAAGACTCTATACATGGACATCACCAGATGGTCAACACCGAAATCAGATTGATTATATTCTTTGCAGCCAAAGGTGGAGAAGCTCTATACAGTTAGCAAAAACAAGACCAGGAGCTGACTGTGGCTCAGATCATGAACTCCTTATTGCCAAATTCAGACTTAAATTGAAGAAAGTAGGGAAAACCACTAGACCATTCAGGTATGACCTAAATCAAATCCCTTATGATTATACAGTGGAAGTGAGAAATAGATTTAAGGGACTAGATCTGATAGATAGAGTGCCTGATGAACTATGAACGGAGGTTCATGACATTGTACAGGAGACAGGGACCAAGACCATCCCCATGGAAAAGAAATGCAAAAAAGCAAAATGGCTGTCCGAGGAGGCCTTACAAATAGCCGTGAAAAGAAGAGAAGCAAAAAGCAAAGGAGAAAAGGAAAGATATAAGCATCTGAATGCAGATTTCCAAAGAATAGCAAGGAGAGATAAGAAAGCCTTCCTCAGCGATCAATGCAAAGAAATAGAGGAAAACAACAGAATAGGAAAGACAAGAGATCTCTTCAAGAAGATTAGAGATACCAAGGGAATATTTCATGCAAAGATGGGCTCGATAAAGGACAGAAATGGTATGGACCTAACAGAAGCAGAAGATAATAAGAAGAGGTGGCAAGAATACACAGAAGAACTGTACAAAAAAGATCTTCGTGACCAAGATAATCACGATGGCGTGATCACTCACCTAGAGCCAGACATCTTGGAATGTGAAGTCAAGTGGGCCTTAGAAAGCATCACTATGAACAAAGCTAGTGGAGGTGATGGAATTCCAGTTGAGCTATTTCAAATCCTGAAAGATGATGCTGTGAAAGTGCTGCACTCAATATGCCAGCAAATTTGAAAAACTCAGCAGTGGCCACAGGACTGGAAAAGGTCAGTCTTCATTCCAATCCCAAAGAAAGGCAATGCCAAAGAATGCTCAAACTACCGCACAATTGCACTCATCTCACACGCTAGTAAAGTCATGCTCAAAATTCTCCAAGCCAGGCTTCAGTAATACGTGAACCGTGAACTTCCAGATGTTCAAGCAGGTTTTAGAAAAGGCAGAGGCACCAGAGATCAAATTGCCAACATCTGCTGGATCATGGAAAAAGCAAGAGAGTTCCAGAAAAACATCTATTTTTGCTTCATTGACTATGCCAAAGCCTTTGAGTGTGTGGATCACAATAAACTGTGGAAAATTCTGAAAGAGATGGGAATACCAGACCACCTGACCTTTGTCTTGAGAAACCTGTATGCAGGTCAGGAAGCAACCATTAGAACTGGACATGGAACAACAGACTGGCTCCAAATAGGAAAAGGAGCATGTCAAGGTTGTATATTGTCACCCTGATTATTTAACTTATATGCAGAGTACATCATGAGGAATGCTGGGCTGGAAGAAGCACAAGCTGGAATCAAGATTGCTGGGAGAGATATCAATAACCTCAGATATGCAGATGACACCACCCTTATGGCAGAAAGTGAAGAGGAACTCAAAAGCCTCTTGATGAAAGTGAAAGAGGAGCGTGAAAAAGTTGGCTTGAAACTCAACATTCAGAAAACAAAGATCATGGCTTCTGGTCCCATCACTTCATGGCAAATAGATGGGGAAACAATGGAAACAGTGTCAGACTTTATTTTTTGGGCTCCAAAATCACTGTGGATGCTGATTGCAGCCATGAAATTAAAAGACAGTTACTCCTTGGAAGGAACGTTATGACCAACCTAGACAGCATATTAAAAAGCAGAGACATTACTTTGCCAACAAAGGTCCGTCTAGTCAAGGCTATGGTTTTTCCCGTGGTCATGTATGGATGTGAGAGTTGGACAGTGAAGAAAGCTGATCGCCGAAGAATTGATGCTTTCGAACTGTGGTGCTGGAGAAGACTCTTGAGAGTCCCTTGGACTGCAAGGAGATCCAACCAGTCCATTCTAAAGGAGATCAATCCTGGGTGTTCATTGGAAGGACTGATGCTAAAGCTGAAACTCCAATACTTTGGCCACCTCATGTGAAGAGTTGACTCACTGGAAAAGACTCTGATGCTGGGAAAGGTTGGGGGCAGGAGGAGAAGGGGACGACAGAGAATGAGATGGCTGGATGGCATCACCGACTCGATGGACATGAGTTTGAGTGAACTCCGGGAGTTGGTGATGGACAGGGAGGCCTGGCGTGCTGTGATTCATGGGGTCGCAAACAACCCTTTGCAGTATGCTACTGCTCCCCTTTGTTGAGATGAGGAAACTGGGGCACAGAGAGGTTAAGGAACTTCATTAAGGTCACACAACCAGTACTTCAGGTGAGAGTGAAAAGTGAAAGTGTTAGTCACTCAGTCGTGTCTGACTCTTTTTCACCCCGTGGACTATAAGTCACCAGGCTCCTCTGTCCATGGAATTCTCCAGGCAATAATGCTGGAGTGGGTATCCGTTCCCCTGTCCAGGGATCGAACCCAGGTCTCGTGCATTGCAGGCTGATTCTTTTACCATCTGAGCCACCAGGGAAGCCCTAACTTAGCTGAATACAGCCAGTAGTCTCTCTCCTCGTCCTTCAAAAACCATGTTGGTCTCTCCTCTTTTCTCAGTGTTGTCAGTACCTGATGCCTCGTCATCCAGCCCTGTTACTTATTAAACAAGTATCTCCTGAGTAGCCGCACTGTGTCAGGCCCTGGAAGGAGTGAACCAATTACATGCATTTGATCTAAGCCTAGAGGGAGGAGTACACACCTGCTTCCTAGGCTGGGGAAGGGAACTGTAGGAAAAAGGAACAGCATAAGGAAGATTTCTGGGCTTCAGGAGCTGCGTTGTAGCTCAGGGTGGCTGGAGCATGCTGGAGAGAGGTGGCAGTGGGCTGGGAGCAACTGGCAGGTGTTGGAGGGGATTCATGGGTCTGCTGACAGCCTCTGGACTTGATCTGGGAACTCCAGGGATCCAGGCAAGAATTTCAAGCTTGGAAGTGACTGGATGGCATTTTTTTTTTCACAATTGCTTCCACTGGGAGGAAGAAGAAGCATGTCCAAACCTCTTGGACCAAACTATGATCCTTGGCAAGTTAATATGCCAACACCATGTGTCTAGCCCTAGGACATATTCCAGTTCCATCACTGAGGAGTCTGAACTATGGGGCCTGAGGGGGAACACTCATACCTCCAGTGAAAGTTGACACTCACTACATTAGCCCTGGATTAGCTGGGCAGTCTCAGTATAGACCACATGCTAATTGCAACTCTGATATTAAACAGGTTTGGTTGTTCTGGTTTCAGCATCTTTGAGCCTCATTTTATGCTATACTACTATAGGCAGATGCTACATTTAGGGGGAAGTTCTACTGGGGAGAGGGCTGCTCATTTAACAGGCATTTCAAGAGGAATAGCAGTCATCAGGAGTACAGCCATTACAGAATTAGGATTTGGCCTCTTAAGGCCTCTGGAGTCCTTTAGAAGAAGGCATTAGTTATGTGGATGACCCTCTACTGGCTGGGAAGATGGGAGGGCTCTGGTGATGTGAGTGGGGAGGGGAGGGATAAGTGCTGCCCCAAACATTTCTGCTTGGACCACAAGAAAAGCTTCTTGGACATTTGCCTTTAAAAAAAAAACTAAATATTTATTTGGCTGCACCAAGTCTTTGCTGCAGCATGCAGGATCTAGTTTCCTGACCAGGGGTTGAAGCCGGGCCACCCTGCATTGAGAATGCAGAGTCTTAGCCACTAGACCACCAGGGAAGTCCTGACATTTGCCTTCTGAATTGCGTTTTGCTCTATGTGAATAGTGGTTTCCCTAGACAAGGGTGAGGGAAAGTGTTTGGCAATGAAAATTTAGCATGGGTCTAGATGCCCCATGAGTAACCAGTCCTCTGGGTTTTCTGCACCCCCACACTCTCCACCAGACATCCATGACGTTGCAATGGCACTTGTACGAGATGGCACGCAGCCTGAACGTGCAGGAGATGCTGCGGGAGGAGGTTCTGAATGCCCGATGCCAGGCAGAGGGAGACATAAGCAAGATGCTGCAAATGGTCCCACTTCTCAAAGCTAGCATCAAGGAGACGCTGAGGCAAGCCCACTCCCACCTATGCCTGCCCCGCCCTACCCCACCCCCTCAAATCCCTGGGCAGGGAAGGGTGCTGCCTGAGTACAGGGTTACAAGGATGGGCTGGTGGAGAAGATGGGTAGCAGGAAGTGAGGAGTCTGGGGAAGACAGCTGGAAGCGGGGAGGAGGGGTCCTGCCTCCAGACCACCCCACCTCCCCTACCCAGGGCGCTGCAGCTGGAGCCGAGCTGCCATGCTGGGGGCAGGGCCTTTGTCCAGGCCTTGGGGCATCACCTTCCGAATGCTTTTCACTGGCAGACTCCACCCCATCTCCGTGACCCTGCAGAGATACCCTGAAAATGACTTGGTTCTTCAAGATTACCTGATTCCTGCCAAGGTAGGTGTGGCAAGAAGGCTGCCAGTTCTGATAGTCAGACAGGGGAGGCCAGGGGCAGACTGCAATTGCATAAGATAGTGGCGAGGGGGGCTTCTGTCCTGCCTTTCTTCCTGGGGCTGGTTGGGGTCCTTGGCAGCAGTGGTCCAGGTGTGAACGAAGGGCAGAGGGGATGGTCACAGTGGTCGGTGGTATTTGGGATGTTGCTGGACTCCTAGGTTAGGAGGGTCTGGGTTTCTGAGGGTCCTCTGGGACTGAGGAAAGGGGCAGGACAATCCCTTGGCCCGTCCCCAGCCTAGTGTCTTCGGGGGTGCCCAATGGATGGGCGAGGCTCAGGGAGAGGTGGGGCCTTATTCAAGATCATAGTGGGTATTATGCTGTGCTGGTGGTGTTCCGGGCTGTGAGGCGGTAAGGCTACTCAGACCTCGGCTCACCTTGTCCTCAGACACTGGTGCAAGTGGCCATCTATGCCATGGGCCGAGACCCTGCCTTCTTCTCCAGTCCGGACAAGTTTGACCCAACCAGGTGGCTGGGTAAAGACAAGGATCTCATCCACTTCCGGAGCCTGGGCTTCGGCTGGGGAGTGAGGCAGTGCGTGGGCCGGCGGATCGCCGAAATGGAGATGACCCTCTTCCTCATCCACGTGAGTCTGACCTGGGGACATCTGTCTCCCGGGACTTGGTCTCCCGTCCCCCACAACCTCCTGCGGTCTCCTTTTGGGGCAAATCCACTCACCATCCACGGGTGCGTCCTTGCCATAAGTTCCCACATAACTTATGATGGGAGGGGTTTGGGGGCGGAAAAGGTTTCATAGAAACCAAAGTGAAAGCCTAAACCTGGGGGACAGAGTGCTCGTGGGATTTTCAGGCTCTGCACAGTGTTCAGTAGGAGCTGGAGGTAGGCCCCCTTGGAGCATCTCACATCACACGCAACTGCTCCCAGGTGAATGAGCCTGCACTGAGGGAGACAGACCCGCCCCGCCTCTCCCCTAAGCCCACTACCCCTCTTTCTCAGATTCTGGAGAACTTCAAGATTGAAATGCAGCATATCTATGATGTGGACACCATATTCAACCTCATCCTGACGCCGGACAAGCCCATCTTCCTTGTCTTCCGTCCCTTCAACCAGGACCCGCCCCTCGTGTGACCGGAGAGGGCGGGCATTGCCTTTTCCACCAATCCAGCTACCCGGGGTGTGGGAGGACGGCCCGAGGGGGTGGGGCCATGGAGGTACCTGCACCTCCATTGCTCACTCAGTCCGCACCCCTTGCACCTTTCTGGCCAGCTCTGACCAGATGGAGCTGGCACTCAGCGGTCAGCTGCTGCAGCTCAGCTGAGGCACCCCTACCTCTTCCCCCCTTCGCCCACCCCATGAAGGCAATAAACGGGTGAACGCTGCAAAGTGCTGTCATTTTGCATCTGACTCCCTAAGGTAGTCATCACTCCTGAAGAGATGCTCTCTGACCAAGGTAGCAGATAGATCTGAGCGTGAATGGAGAACTGCGGCCCTTGAAGTCATTTCTGCTGGGACCCACCCACCTACAGCAGCTCAGGAGCCAATAGGCTCCACCTGCTTGTGGTCCCGTTGCTTATGAGGCAGAGCAGATGGAGGGCTATTGCCATTGCACCACTGGAGCAGCTGGCATAGGGACAAAGAACTTGGCAGAGTTCTGCTGAGAGAACAGGGCAGCCTGAGAGGTGTGGGCCAATCCTGGCTCCCGGGGCAGGCCCACCTATCAGGGGTAAGGCTCCTACAGTGCTCTGCTTGGCTGAGCCTTGGGTGGGAATTCCCTGTGGGGCCATGAGGACTTCCTGCCAAGGGCCAGTGAGAGTCTTGAGCATGATGTCTGGGGATGATGTGGTGAAGAGGCTGTGGGTGAGGGGCTGGTGTGAGGTGACTGACTCTGGGAAGAAGAGGCCGGCATGCTTCCTCTACCCCACCTGATCACCCTTCTCTGGACTTCTCCAGGCCTTAACTTCCTGCACCAGTGGGACGGGCCCACAGGTCCAAGCTCTGGGCATTAGGCAGGGAGACTCGGGCAGAGTCTCTGGTGCATTATTTGGACTGCCTGACAATGGTCTCAATTTTAACCCCCTTGGCCCCTTCTGAGTTCTGTGACTCCTGACTTGACCAGGTACCTGATCCTCCCTGGCCCTTGGCTACGCAAGTCCAAGTCAGGCAGACATAGGGGGCTAGTGCTGCTCCAGATAGCAGCCCAGATGGCTTGGCCTCTTCTACCAGGATCTGCAGGTTCTGCATTCACTCTTGGAGCCTTTCTGCTTTTCCTCATCACAATCCTCTTCCTTGTTGTCTTTCTCTCTCCTTCCTGCTTCCTTTCCTTTCTCCAGGCTTGAGTCATTTTTGCTTGGAAATGTTAGAGTTGGAGGGCCTTACAGTCACAGATGTTAGCCCAGAGAGGTTGCTTGAGTCACACAAGGTCACACAGCATGCTTGTAGCTAGAAGCCAGGCTTCCTAACTTTCAGTGGAGGGCTCCTTCTTATAGCCCCATATGCTTTTCTGTCCCTGGATGTGTTTAGACACAACACTCCCAGCTCAGCCTATCCCTCGTGAATGGAGTATTTCATACTAACAGGTAACTGATTGTCACAGGCAGGCTTCAAGTCTTTTCCTTCCCAAGAAACAGATAAACCAAACTTGAAACAAAGGATTTCAGATATGATACATGTTGAGGGGCAGGTAGAAAATCTCAACCTCTCTTACCAGCTGACCTCTGGTGGTCTCAATTCTTTTGGAGGTCTGAATGGGACTTGTTTCCCTGGTTCGTGCTTTGAAAGGCCTCTTCCCTCTCCCTGCCCACCCCTGTCCTGGGTCCAGTATAGCATTTGACTCTCTAAAGAGGGTAGCCCCTGGGACAGGTAGGAGGCTATAGGGCTACAGCAGAGGGTCCAGACCCAGAATGGGGTCCGGAAGGAGGAAGCTTAGGTACAGCAGGCTGCCCTGCTCTGGGAAAGGGGTGAATGCTCACTGACATATAGCATTTAATAAAGTCATTTTAACGGGGTGGGGCTGAGACTCCAGCACTCAGAGAGGGAGGTCTGCTCTAGGACTCAGGACTGCTAGGAGTCAGTCTGTTGAGATTTTGAGAGCTTGGAGAGCTTAGTCTCTGAGCTGGGCATCAAGGGCTCCAACTTGGAGAGTTGCGTTTGGTCCTTGGAGGGGTTCTGTGGTGGCAAAGGGAGATGAAGTGAGTATGCCCCTGCCCCCAGAGGGGTGATCCAATAAAATGCATCTTTCCTGGAAAGTCATGCCTCAGACTATCCAAAATCCAGTGGGTCATGACATCTCATATATTTCCAAACCCATTTAACCACAGTAGGTCATAGCTAATTTCTCCCAGAGTCTCCAGGGCTCAGTGGGTGAGTCTACTAAGGTAGCCCAGTATTCCTCCCACCCCCCAGCCCCCCATCCTTTTCAGATCTGTCCAGGAGCCAGGAAAGAAGCAGAATAGTGATAATTCAAGAGCAGGAGCAATCACGGGGTTTGCTTTGTGGGGCTGGGTGGCCCAGGGCTGAGCTTGAGGGGCCTATTTGTTCTTGGGAAGCTGGCAAGGTTTCTCTCTGGCAGCACGATCCCATCTCTGGCAGGCGTGCAGCACTACACTTGCGCGAGAAGGGCATGTTCATGGGAGGATCTTAGGCACTGTGGGGTGGGGTGGGGCCACAGCTACTCTGTCCATGAGCAAATCCAGCCCTAAGGTACCGCCAGAGCCAGGGCATTCGAGAAATGCCCTCATGGGCAACCTGTCAACCACAGCCATCTCATTGGTGATACTCATCACTACCTGAAGGGGAGGGCATGTCTTGGCAGGATTCACTATTCCACTCAGACCAGGAGGCATTGAGATGGGGCAAGAGCTTCGGCTGGTAACTGAGCAGAAGCTGAGCCTGGGTCCTCTGACTACCAGCCAGGAAGCAGGACCCCCTGGACAGTTTTTCTCAAGGTCTGGTGACTCTGGAGGTGGGGTGGCTGCCAGACCCACCACCCGAGCCCCAAGGAGCTCCCCCATGGGGATCACTCACGGGCACGTCTGTGGCGACCATGTTGGAAGGGTGCCGCAAGCCATATTCTTGTTCCTGCAGCCGTGTGGCCAAGTCTTGCTTCTCTCGTCCCCAGCGCCGAGCTGAGTCCACTAACTATAGACACGAAGAGGCACAGATGGAGAGCCACTAGGCAGCAGGGCCCCTCCCTGAGAGCTAGGACTGCCTACCTGAGCCTGCTCTTTGGGGAAAAAGCAAAACCCCAGGTCATGTGGGCTAGCTACCCTCCCAAGAGACCTCAGGGTGATAAGAGTGGGTGAAGAGGGACTAAGTGACAGCTTGACTATGATTGATGGATCTTCGCTTAGTTCCGCCAGCAGACTGAGCCCAGACGCTATTACAATGAGTCCAGCCAATCCTCCACACGGGGCTCCAGCCCTCCTTATACGTACAGGAAGCCCTGTCTCACCTATACCCTTGTCACGAGTTGAGCTCCCAAACTCCTCATGCACTGAGCTGCACACCTGGTCACACAGGGAGCCCTGATCCTGATCACAAAGTGAAAGTGAAAGTCGCTCAGTTGTGTCCAACTCTTTGCGAGTCCATGGACTGTAGCCCACCAGGCTCTTCTGTCCACGGAATTCTCCAGGCAAGAATACTGGAGTGGGTAGTTGTTCCCTTCTCCAGGGGATCTTCCCGACCCAGGGACTGAACCCAGGTCTTGCCACCAAGGAAGCCCTCTTGACCACAAATGGAGCCCCAACTCTCCTGACACACAGATCCCAGACCCTCCTCACAAGCTGAGCCACCATCCTGATCACACACGGAGCATGGACCCAGTCACACACCAAACTCGGACCCTGGTCCAAATGGTGCCCTGACCCTGGATGCAGACTGAACCCTGACCCTCCTCATGGAGCCCAGACGTGGTCACACAGGGAGCCCTGACCCCGGACAAACACTGAGTCCTGACCCTGGTCACACATGGAGCCGCAACCCTCCTCACACACTGAGCTCCAACCCTCCAAACAGATGGAGACCTGACCCTTCATACAAGGAGCCCCAACCCAAGTCACAAATGGAGCTCTGACCCTGGATGCAGACTGAACCCTGACCCTCCTCACTGAGCCCAGACATAGTCAAACAGGGAGCTCTGTCCCTGGATAAACACTGAGCCCAGATCCCGGTCACATATGGAGCCCCGACACTGGTCATATACAGAGATCTGACCCTCCAAACACACAGAGCCCCCATTCTCGAGGTTTTACACACGGAGCCTCAACCCTCTTTACGCCCTGAGCCCCAACTCTCTCCGAACATGCAGATCTGACCCTGGTCACCAGTGGAGCCCCAATTCTTCTCACAGAGCCCTAACCGTCCTGAAACACAAATCCCTGATCCTGGTCACAAAGCAAGCCTTGACCCTCTTCACACTTGGAGTCCCAACCTCCTCATACAGGGAGTCCCGACCCTAGCAAACACGGATCACCAGTGCCGGACACACACAGAGCTCTGACCCTGGTCACACAGGGAATTCCCATCCTGCTCATGCATGGAGGTTGACCTGAGCCCAAGCCTACTCTAACATGCAGCCTTGACCCTGGTCACAAAGGGAACCCTGACTTTCTTCACACACTGAACTCTGACACTCCTCACACAGGAAGTCCAAACCCTAGACTAAAGCTGATTACCGACACACCCCTGTCATCCAGCAGTTGAGCATCTGCTTTGCAAGGTAGCGGATGCAGGCAAGCTAAGCTCCCACATGCCTCAGGGCAGCTAAGCTAATGTGCCACAAATACTGAGCCTGCAGTCTCTACAACTAGAGTCTGTGCCCTGCAAGGAAGATCCCTCATGACACAACGAGGACCCCGCGTGCTGCAACTAAGGCCCGAAGCAGCCGAATAATAAATAAATATTAAAAATAAAACCACCCATCACCAACCCTTGACACACACAGAGCCCCCACCCCGATCACACACAAGGCCTTGACCCTCCTCTCATACAGAGCACTGACCCTAGTCACACACTGAGCCACGACCCTCCTGACAGAGGTAATTCCTACTCTGATCACCCCCAGAGACCCAATCCCCCTCACATGCTGGACCCCAACTCTGACCACACAGGGAGCCCCGACCCTAGTCACACACCAGGCCCTGGTCACAAAATGGAGTCCCCAGTCCTGGTCACAAATGGACCCCTGACCCTGGGTGCAGACTGAGTCCTGACCCTACACACTGAGCCCAAAGGTAGTTAAATAGGGAGTCCTGATACTCTAAATACAGGGAGCCCCAATCCTAGTCATGAATTGAGTCCTGACCCTCCTCACACATACAGCCCTGATCCTTTTCAAACACAGAGCCCCGACTCTGGTCACAAATAGACCCAAACCCTCCTCAAACTTGGAGCCTTGACCCTCTTCACACACGGAGCCCCCAACCCTCCTGAAATATAGAGGTGGAGCCAGGTCACTGACAGAGATGAGACTCCCTGGCCTGTGTGACCCCTTCACCTCACCTACCTGGCTTTCCAGGGACAAGATCCGGCTCTGAGCTCGTTCCAGCTTGGCCAGGAGGTTAAACTTGTCTGAATTATTGGCAAGGAGATCCTGTGGGCAAAGCACATGGTCCCGTCAGGGGCTGTAGCTGTGTGAGCTCGGGATGCCAGTTGGCACAGCGGGAGGAATCAGCCAGGTCCAAGCTCCAAGTTCAGCCCCCAGTGCAGAGCCTCAGTTGTTCAGTCATTCAGTCGTGTCCGACTCTTTGCAGAACCTCAGACTCAGGGCCAAATCCCCTGTCCAGGGTTTCACACTTGGCATGTGCCTTTTTCATAGCTGTTCTCCCCACATATTTTGAATGTATGAAATTTTTGTACGTCAATTAAAATTTTAAAAATATACTAGGGAGGGCTTCTCTGGTGGCTCAGGGGTGAAGAACCCACCTGCCAGTGCAAGGTACATGAGTTTGACCCCTGATCTGGAAAGATCCCACATGTTGCAGAAGCACCTAGGCCCATGTGCCACAACTATTGAGCCTGTGCTCTAGAGCCTGGGAGCCGCAACTACTGAGCCCACGGGCCCACAGCCCGTGCTCTGCAGCAAGAGAAGCCACTGCAATAAGAAGCCCATGCACCACAATGAAGAGTAGCCCCTGCTCACTGCAGCTGGAGAAAGCCCACACACAGCAATGAAGACCCAGCACAGCCATAAGTAAATGAATACATTTTTTTTAAGAAAAATGTATTAATACTAGGGAGCACTAGGTTAGTGCACAGAAGGGAATCTTGAGTTGAGGGGGGTCATTCTGTAAAGTAAAGGATCTGCTTGTAAAGTGAGGGTTCCCCGTCTTCCATACTTTACCTGGATGTCCACGCATCGAGGGTGTTTTCAAACAGAACTCACCTCCTGCGAATCCTGAGATGAAGAGAAAAGCTCTGCTGTGCCAAGCCCATCTGGCTTTTGTAATTCCAAATGTTCGGCCTCTGGGTTTGCATAAAGCAGGGACACCTGTAACAGCCCCAGAAGGAGAGAGGGGCCAGGGACACCCACCTGTGCGGGCAGGGTTCCCCTGGAGCGCCCCGGGGCTTCTGTCTCTTGCAGCCTTTCTGCCAGGTCTACTCTTGCTCCCAACTCCCCAGGGTCCACCTGGGATCAGGGAAAGGGCTCTTCAAGACTGTACCAATCCCAGGGAATGCTCCAGGATGGAGTTCTGAGAGCCCTGTGTGGAGCTCCACTGCAGGCCAGCCAGGTGGCAAATGGGGTCGGGGTCAGCTAGGGGCTTGCTTGCTCTCCCAGGATACTAGGTGAGGGTAAGGGTGAAGTTTTCAGACTCATGAGTGTTCCCCAGGGGAAAAGAGCCAAGGCCCGAGAGCTAGAGACTCTCCAGAGATTCTAGGCATACTGGAGAGCCTGGGAAACCTAGCTCGTGGTCTGGGGCTTCACCTCGGATTGTGTGGTGGGTGGTTTCTGGGTACCTGGTGACCTGGATAGGCAGGCCCAGAACCACGCTGTGCTGGTGGCTCTTACCGGCAGGGCCTGTGGCTGCAGAATGATGGGGACCGACTGGTGGCGGTTCTTATCCAGCTCTGCCCGCAGTCTCGAGTTTTCCGTGAGCAGCACTAAGTTGTCGTCAACAGGCAGATTCTCGCCCGGGGGAGGGCCAGTGGCCGAGAGCACGGGGAAGGCTGTGAATGTGGCCATAGATGTGCATGAGATAGGCTTTCCTGCCCCCACGTGCCTGGCCCAATCTGCCTCAGTGTTTTCCTTCTTTCTGCTCGTCCTCTGCTCCCCAGCCTGCTAAGTCTCCCTCCTGCCAGTGAGATCAGCTCCACACTCCTCCTGAAGCCATCGTTCTAGGCTCTTTAGAATCTGACCCAGGTGATCTCCCTAATCACTGCCCTGCCCTTTGTCCTGGGTCTGTTTCAGCTCCTCATCTCTATCTTTCCTCCTTTCTCTGCTTCTGGAATCCTTACTCCCTGGGCCAGGGTCTGGGCCAACCTCTCCCGAGACTGCCTTCTCATCTCTCATGCTAACCTCAGGGTTCCTGAAAGGTGGGCCCAACTTTCATTGTTTGTTAAAGACCTTCAAAAATACCCCCCGACTGACACCCCCATGCAAAGAAGGCTGTCACAGGGCTGGGCTTATGGGGGTCCCTGGTGAGGTGGCACAGAAATCCTCCGCTTGGGCTGACCTGATCCTGTGTGACCTGGTTATGTTCTGCTCATCAGAGCTGCCTCAGATGGGCAGTTCTGGATGGCTTTGGTTAACATTGATGGAGAAACCAAATCATGGACTTAACCAAAATATATTTTTTCTGTTTATTTTGTAGAAGCAGACTCTTTGAAGGTATAGGGAGATGAGCATATAATTTGAAGGGTCCTGGAGTTAAGAAGTTGGGAACTGCTGCCTGGGAAAGCCCCACTTTGCAGGTAGCCCATCTCTGTTCACTTGAGTCTCAGAGCTGCTTCTGGAAGGTCAGAGCCTCTTTCTAGCATGGTTCACATGCTCTGTCCCCTCCCTTGTGTTCTGAGGGGCTCCCTGGCAGGAGAAGGGCGTTCAGGGGGCCTCTGGAAGTGCTGAGTGTCTGAATGAATGGGGAACTAGCACCCTCTGGGCAGTTTGAAGGTGCTGCTGAAACGGAGGCTCCAGGAAGGCAGGGCCTCCAGGGGCGGGACGACAGCTGGGGAGCAGACTCACGCATGCTGGGCTTTCCCCGCGGCTTGTCCTGCAGGGGCTTGCTCCTCCTGCGCAGCCTGTCCTCCAGCACTTGCTCCATCTTCTCGATCACCTGCAGGGTGGAGCACAGAGGCTGGGCTGGCCCGGGGGCACCACACCTTCGCCTCAGTGGCGGCTGCGGGCAGCCTGGCCCTCCTGCCACCTGCCTTCTCCTGGTGCCTCACGGTCTCCTCCAGCGCCTTCGTCTTCTGCAGCTTGTCCTGGTAGCGCTTCAGCAGGGCAGCCTGCGGCTGCTGAGCCTGGTGGAGGAGGAGCAGCTCCTTTTCTCGATCATTCTTCTGATGGTGGTGGGGGGGTAAGAGAGGGGACAGGAGGGGAAACAGGGGTGCCCTTGGCCCCAAGGGTCCACCCCAGCCCCCTCTGCTCAGTCCTCCTCTGCCCTGGCCCCCTGGCCCCTTTGTCTCTCTCCCTTCTACTTTCAGACACTCCCCTCCCAAGCGCCCTTCCCCTCTGCTCTCCGAACCCTGGCTTACTCGAATCAGTTCATTCTGCAAACGCTGCACCTCGTCCCTCAGCTTCTTCATGTCCAGCTCACTCAGCAGCAGTTTCTGCTTCATGGATGCTAGTGGTGGTGGAGGAGCTGGCTCAGGGAGGAGGCACCTCCCAATTCAAATTCGAATACTTGGCAGGTGTCTCTCAGTCCTGGGGCTTGAGACAGGACTGGACTCTCAATTTCCCACCCCGGAGAGACCCCAGGCTCCTATTGATTAGCCTGTGTCCCGCAGCACGCACACCTGGGAGAGGTCCCCACCTCCCTGTTCCCTCGGTGGCCTGCACGCCCTCACCCAAGTTCTGAGCCTTGTCGGGGCTGGCTGACTCCTCTTCCACCTCCTTCTGGGCGAGCTGGCTTCTCAACATGCGGTTCTCTGCCTCTAGGACGCTGGTCTGTTTCCGCAGTGACAGGATGTCCTCTGCCATCTTCTGCATGGCCCGCCGGTAGTTATTCATCTCCTGTGGACCCTGAAGCTCAGAGCTGAACCCCCAGTCCCACTGTGGTCCCCACCCAACATCGACATTCACACTTGGAGGTCAGCAGGTCACTCTTGAGGCCAAAGAACAGAGAGAATCCCAAGCTGTACCCTCAAGTGTTAGCAACTCCTTGGAGGGGTGGTCATGACAGTTTTCACCCCTCCTAGTCATTGGGAACAGCTGTGTAAATGTGCTCTTCTGGGGGCTTATCTCTTTTCCTGAGATGCCTTCTAGGGGAGACCCAGGCCTCAGACATCACTGAGGAAGCTCCTGAGCGATGGAGACTTGAAAAGCTCCAGGCTAGCTCTCCAGGGCCTGGCTAAATCAGGGCTAGTCTCACCTTCTCCCTTCTCTAATCCCTCTTCTTCCTCGTGTCACTGAGAACCCAGGGAAGAATCTCTCTGAAATCTCCCTGAAGGCCCCTTGGGAGCTGCCTCTGGGCACCAGCCTCCGAACCAGCCCAGGGGTCTTGGAGGGACCCAAGGTAAGCCTGGGAGACCCAGATAAGGTCTCAAGGTCAGCGCTGGGATCCAGCTATAGGATCCAGGGTATTAGGTGGGGCCAGGATGCCAGGCTCTGTCTTTAGGTTAGGAGTAACAGCAATACTAATATCTGGTGTTCATTGAGCATTTACCATGTTCTAGATCAGGCCCGCCTCCTTCATTTAGCCTGTGAGGATGGGTTCTATTATCATCCTCATTTTACCAATGGTGAAGACAAGGCCCAGAGAGGTGAGTAACCTGCTCAGTCACCAAACTAATGAGTGGCAGGGTCAGGATCTGAAATCCAGGCCTGCTGGCCCTTGAATCCCTGTTCTTAAGCACTGTGCAATCCTGTCATGATGCCCCCATATAGGGAAACTTCACAATATTTTGACAAGTGATGAAAACAGATTACTACAAAGAATTATGATTTTAACTTGGGGAAAAAATTCATGTTTACCCTTGTGTGTATGTAGGAGAATTCATAGGTTATATTTACACTATTTGTTTTATAATCAGAAATTCCCTACTGTTATTTACAAACACTTTTGTTAAGGTAGTTTCTTAAATATAAACAGTGCAACAAAATAGAAAAGAAAGACTCAAAACGTGAAGCCAGAAATGTCCACAGAGGGGGAGGAGGTAGGAGCTAGGTTGGGGGTGGAGCAGGAGGAGGGAAACAAGGCCAGGGGGAGCTTGTGGCCTGTGGCCTTCCTGAGACTGTGCAGGCCTTGAGGGCAGTGGGTGGGGGCTCCTGCCAGGAAGGGGCTCCCAAGTCCTCAGGAAGCAGAGCTCCGTCCCCAACTCCCACCTGGGCCCCATGCTGACTGGGGATGTGGCCTGGCTCCCAGTCACTGCCTCCAACCTGTTGCACGGCGGGCTGCTGGCTTCCTGGGGTGGGGTTTCCAGACAGCAGGGGCTCATCAGATACCACTTGTCACCTGCTGCTGTCTAGCCTTCTGGCTAGACTGCCTCTGAATGGTGCCAGTGCTGGGCCCATCTCCCCAGCACCTGCCCCAGTCAAGTTTCAGGTCTTGGCTCCTGTAGATCTGCCCATCTGGTGCCCTCAGACAGCTACGTTAACTCGGACACTCAGCCCAGAGACTGCACCCCCACAGGGCTTTGTGGTCGGGCCCCAGGCAGAATCCCAGCTTGGCTACGGACTCACTGAGTGAGCTTGGACGAGCCCCTTCATCTTGCTGAGCCTCAGATTCCTCTGGCAGGAGGAGCATGGAGTTGCTGAAAGCTCAGAGTTCAGGGGCCCCGCCTCAGGCAGGCAGGCCTTGGAGGCAGCAGTTCCCATCCCACCCCATCTCTGTTCTAGTACCAGCTTTAGTTAACAGGTCAGACCCCTTCCTCTTTGTCCTTGCTGCCCTCAGCCTGGGCTCCCTTGCTCCCTCCTCTGCTGTGCTCTGCAGCTTCAATGCACAGCAGCCCCTTGATGGACAGCAGTTTGGGAGGCTCAGTAGACCGTCAAGAGGAATCACATGATATTTTTGAAAAAGGAAATTCATCTCTCCTTTCCCTCCCTAGCCTAGTTCAGGCTCTTCTCATGTCTTCTCTAACAATTACAGCAGTATCCAAGTGGGTTTCCTTGATTTAGAATTATCTTTTAAAGAAAACACAACTTGTCTTAGAAAACAAGTTCAAGGATGCCCCACATTTGTGATTTTATTCTAGGAAATGCTCAGTCTCTGGATACAGGCAGTACTTACAAGGAATGACCTAGATTCAATTGTTCTGAGGCAGAGATGTCCACACTGTATTTTTAAGTAAAAAAAAAAGTAACGATGGTTCAAATTAATATGATCATGTCCACAACTGGTATGTGTACGTGTGAATGCACGTGTGCACATGTGTGCATGAGTGCATGCACACGGATGTATAGTAACAGTAGTAACTGCTCAGTTTGGGAAGGAAAAGGAATACTTGCTTAATCTCTGCATGTTTCTAAGAATTTATTCATGTTATTCATCTAATTAAAAATAATTTAAACTGAAATATATTGAGGGCTATACCATGTTCACAGATTGAAAGATGAAATGTTTAAAGAGTTAGCTCTTCCTTAAACTGATTCATAGATTCAATGTATTTTCAATTAAGATCATAACCCTCTTGTATATGTGGTGAAATAGATGAACTGGTTCTATGAGAAATAAAAAGAACAAGTATAGCGAAAATACTTTTGAAGAGAAGCAGGTGGGAAAGACTTGCTGTATCAGCTGTCAAGATTTATGAGAAAGCTACAGTCATTAAGACAGGGTAATATAACCGCAAAGTTTGACAAGCAGGCCAAAGCACAAGAGAGCCCTATTGCAGATCCACACATATATGGACTCTTAACATATGATGGTGTTACAGGGTGGTAGGGAAAGGATAGTCATTTTAATAAAAGGTGCTGCATCAGTTGATATTTATCTGGAGAAGAGGGAAACTTGACTCCTAGTACATACCATAATTAAAAATAAATCCAGATGGACTGTAGATCTAGGTGTAAAAGGTAAAACAATAAAGCCTCCAGGAGACAAGGATAAGCATATCTTTATGAACTTGGGGTAGGGAAAGGTTTTTCAAAACAGGACATTTCAAAAAAAGGGGAGACTTCCCTGGTGGTTCAGTGGTTGAGATGTGGGCCTTCACCACTATGGACCCAGGTTTAATCCCTGGTCAGGGAACTAAGATCCTACAAGTCACACAGTGTGGCAAAGAACAAAACAAAACCCAAGTAAAAAAAAAAACCAAACCAAAATATGCCAAAAAAGAACAAATCAGGATGGAAAAGATTGATAAATTGGTACATTTAAATTAAGAAATTTTATTCATGTAAAGACATCATTAACAGGGTGAAATGGGCAAGAAAAGCGGGAGAACATACTTGCAACAAACACAACCAAAGATGAACTCATATTCAGGTATAAACACAACTCCCAGGCTTCTCTGGTGGTGTGGTGGTAAAGAATCCAGCTGCCAACGCAGGAGACGCAGGTTTGACCCCTAGTCTGGGACGATCCCACATGCTGCAGAGCAACTAAGCCTAAGGGCCTCAACTATTGAGCCTAGGTCCCGGGAACCACGACTTTTGAAACCCAAACCTACAGCCCACGCTCCACAGCAAGAGAAACTGCCGCAATGAGAAGCCCGCGAACCACAATGAGAGTCGGCGCTGCTCAAAGCAGCTAGAGAAAACCGCACAGCCACGAGGACCCAGCACAGCCAATGAATACATAAGACATAAATAAATAAAATTATGAAAAACAACTCCCGCAAATCAATAAGAGAAAGACAGAGTGCAACAGAATAACAAGAGATTTGAACTGACCCTCAACAAAATAAGCCAATAAGCATCTGAATCGGTGGCCACCCTCATTAGTCCTTTGAAACCAAAAAGATTCTGCTATACACCGCCACAATGACTAAAACAAAAACAAAACAACCCTGGTCGTATCAAATGTTGGTGATGATGTAAAACAGGTAGAACTCTTAGTCCCTGCTGCAGGAACAGAAAGTGCCACCATCCTTTCACAGATCTGTTCGGAAACTGGATCCTATTCAAGTGGAATGCCTGCATAGCCTATGATCTGGCAATTATACTTCTGAGTTTATACCACCCCCGCAAAATGCACATGTGAATGCATCAAGAAGCTGGTGTAAGAACATTACTACTAGTAGTATTTGTAATAATATTAAACTGGGAATAACACAAGTACCCATCGCAGTAGAAAGGTGGGAGAGTCATATGATAAGACGCTACACAGCAATACAAATGAACGAAAGATGGTCGTGGAGAACCACATGGAGGAACCTCTCAAACTAACTGTGAGAAAAGAAGTCAGACACAAAGTACCTACTCTACAATTCCATATCAGTTCAGTCCAGTTCAGTCGCTCAGTTGTGTCCAACTCTTTGTGACCCCATAAGTCACAGCACGCCAGGCCTCCATATAGATTTTCTCTAAAAGCAAGTAAACTTTGGCGAGTTAGAAATCAGGGCATTAGATCCCCTTGGGAAGGCAGAGAGATGACGAGGGCGTGAGGGAGCTTCTGGGGGGCTGGCAGTGCTCTTCTTGACCTGTAGGACCTGCAGGGGGTTACATGTGTGTGTTCACCTTGCGATAATTCATCCCTTGAATACATTTATGTTTTGTGTGTTTGTTTGAATGGGTGTTGTACTTCACATTAAAAAGTTAAATACGTTTAATGAATTTAAAAAGAAATGAAATCCTGGTTCAACTTCAGTTAAATACAGGAAGTCTCCACATTGCCACCCCTTTGGAGATCATCCTGGTTCTCAGCAATAGTGGGTTCCTTTCCAGCCCTGAGCTTTGGATGCTCCCTGTGGGCCCTGGTTCTGGGCCCTGATTGCAGCCTCCCCACCCTATGAGGCTTACCTAGTCCTGACTGGGAGAAATGGCCAGATCTGCTCTACCTCCCTGGCAAGGCCCTCTGAGAGCAAGCAGGCCACACAGTGACCCTTGTTGAGGGCCTAAAGGATGCCTCAGAACATCCTATGAGACTCAGATTAATTCAGGTCTCCCATCCTCCCATCGCCTGCAAATGTGAAGCGAGCCTTTTGACCCAGACCCTGCTAAAACCTGTGCTCTTTGCACCTACTGGATTGAGGCAGGTTGGGGCTTCACTCAAAGGGAAGAAAATTGCGATCCTGCCTTGACAGTAGCTGATTCTGTCTACAGAAATTGAGGGGCACTGATGGGGGTGGTGGCCAGCACAGGCACCAGTGTCCATATGATGTCCCAAGGTCCCAGGGTACCCTCTGTCCCTGATGCCAAGGCTGCCTGCCTGGGGTGGAGATGGAAGAAGGGCATCCCCAGACTGCTCCTCAGGAAGCCAGAAGTGCCCAGGTCTCCCTGTGTTGGGACAGGTGGGCATGCAGCCTGCCTAGCACAGGGAGAAAACTGCTGATCTGATCCCATTGCTGCTTCACCAGCTTCTCCTTCAGTGGGTCCTGCCCAAGGTAGGGGTAGAGGGAGAGAGGCCCTGGGCAGGGAAGAACCCTGCTGGATGCTGGGGTTCGGGCACCTTGGTCTATGTGTGTGCGGGTAGGGAGGGCTGAGATCATCACGGCTGAGGTTCAGAACGAGCGCCTGAGGTTTGGAGCAGCTTTCTTCCCACCCTGCTTCAACTTAGAGGCAAAGTATAAGGCTTGGCATTCAAGTCCTCTTGCAAGCCACCCCCTTATGCCCATCAACCCCTCCCTTCCCCTCCAGCGCTCTTATCTCCCCCTTCACATCTCTACTCAGACTGAACTATTAATATCTGCAGAGAACCTCTCCCCCGTTTCCACTGCCTAATCTTTGATCTTTTACAGTCCACTCAGTAATTTGTAGTCTAAGGGACTGCAAGGAGATCAAACCATTCAGTCCTAAAGAAAATCAGTCCTGAATGTTCACTGGAAGGTCTGATGCTGAAGCTGAAGCTCTAATACTTTAGCCACCTGATGCGAAGAACTGAGTCATTGGAAAAGACCCTGATGCTGGGAAGGATTGATGTCAGGAGAAGGGGACGACAGAGGATGAGATAGTTGGATGGCATCACCGACTCGATGGACATGGGTTTGAGCAAGCTCCGGGAGATGGTGAAGGACAGGGAAGCCTGGCGTGCTGCAGTCCATGGGGTCGAAAAGAGTTGGACACGACTGAGTGACTGAAGAAGAGCAACAGTAATTTGTAACGGCATGAGGACTGGTAGTGTGTGTGCTCCTGAGTGTGCGTGTGTGTGCACCTGTGCACGTGTGCGTGGAGGGAATCCTGGGGAAGGGGCTGTGGCCTTGGCCTACCCCACGGGTCTAATCAACTCCTCTTCTTATTGGGCTCACCCTTTCTAATGCCCTATTACTTCTCACTCAGGAGTCTTGGGTGTGAACAAAGTGTTATTCTTAACACCCCTCCTCCTTGACAAAGAAAGATGAGGTCCAGAGGAAGGGGAAAAAAGAAATGGAGAAGGACAGTGTGGCTCCTGCTGAAGTGTGTGTGGGGGGGCTTACATCAGCCACATGGCAGATGTGTTCTTGGGGGCTCCATCCCTTGGAGTTTAGGCCTACTGAGCTTCCACAGGCCTCGCCATCACCCCCAGCCAAATCTCCCCGGGAGGGGTGGAGAGGGACCTGGCCCTAGATCACCTGCCCTGAGGCTCCACTCTTGCTGGCTCCCTCTGTCCCAGGGGACCCAGAGGGGAGGCAGCATCCCTTCCTCTCCAACTCCACTCACCCTCACAGCTGAGCCGTGCTTCTAGACGGCAGCCCTGACCTCTCCCCACAGACTGGGCTGGGTTCCCGGCTCAGGGCCACATTCTGCGTCATCGTGCAGCCTTGAGAAAACCCAGGACATCACGACCCAGATTCCTGCGGCGCTGCCCCTCCACTCGCCCCCTCCCCCTCCAGTTCCCAGGCTGCTCTGCGGTGGGGGTTGTGGCCAGGACGGCAGCCTCACTCCTTTCTCACTGGGCCTGAACGTCCTCTAGGGACAAGGACTCTACCTGTGCCTGACCCTGAGTGCCCACTGCACCCCCCTCACCCGCTGGGACCCCAGCTCTCTGAGCAGCTGAGGTGAGAGGCACCAGGTGGCCCTGGGTTCATAACTCCCCTGCTACAGGGTGTTCGTGGTCTTTGTTGCATGAACCTCCTCTCTGGCTCTGGAAGGGTAGTAACTATGCTCTGAGCCTCAGTGTCCTCATCTGTGGAATGGGAAAATAGTCCCATCTCAAGCAGTGGCTGTGGAGTCAGGAAGTGTGATGAGGGCCTGCTGGCTCTGGTATACAGGCTGCCTGAAGATGCCACATCCCATCTTTGTTTTTTTTGGCCACACCTTGGCTTGTGGGATCTCAGTTCTCTGACCAGGGGTTGAACCTGGGATCCTAACCACTAGGCCACTAGGGAACTCCCTCTACCTCCCATCTTTGTACCACTTTTGATAACCTACAAACTGGATACAAAATAGAAATCATCTTACACATATAAAGAGTGGGTGAGACAATGAGGAATTATTGGACATAGATTAAAAAAAAAGTATCTGTGTGATAGCCTTGACTACCAAGTCCAGAAGGTCTGATTATCTGACTGCTCCCATTTTACAGAAGGCCCAGGGTCCACCTCACCCTCCCTCACCTTTAATAAAGGAGGAGGGGTGGTGGTGATCTTTCACAAAAGCCTAAAGAGGGCAATGCTTTCCCCTCTCCCCCACAAAGAAGTTTCTTATGGTTGAATCAGAGGCACTTCAGCCACTTGGGGATATTCAAATATCCCTGTGGCCACAACCAACTATTTTGACCAAAGTGAAAGTCGCTCAGTTGTGTCCAACTCTTTGTGACCCCATGGACTAGACAGTCCATGGAATTCTCCAGGCCAGAATACTGGAGTGGGTAGCCTTTCCCTTCTCCAGGGGATCTTCCCAACCCAGGGATCAAACCCAGGTCTCTTGCATTGTAGGCGGATTCTTTACCAGCTGAGCCACAAGGGAAGCCCAAGAATACTGGAGTGGGTAGCCTATCCCTTCTACAGCAAGTCTTCCTGACCCAGGAATCAAACTGGGGTCTCCTACATTGCAGGAGGATTCTTTACCAACTGAGCTATCAGGGAAGCCCAGGTACGCCTTATACCTTCACTGTTCAGATGGAGAAACGGAGGCTAGAAGGTGGCAGTGTGCCCAAGGTCACAGAAACTCAGTTATAAAGCCTTGACTGGGAGCAGCTCAGTAAACACCCAGTCAACCAGCACTTGCTGAGTGCCACATGTGAGCTATGCTGGGGCCTCAGAGCCCAGAGGAGTCCAGGCTGTGGTGGGCTCCCCTCTACACCAAGGAAGTGGCAGGAAGTGCCTGTGATAGAGGGAAACTCAGAGGAGGCTCTTAGCCCAGCCTCAGGGCAGGGTGGGGCAGGAAGGCTTCCTGGAGGAAGTGATCATCTGAGTTGACTCTTGGGAATGAGCTCTCTGGAGGTGGAGAGAGGGCTCTCCGGGCAAAGGAGTGTACACTGCTCGGTCGATCAGTCCTGCCTAACTCTTTGGAACCCCATGGACTGTAGCCTGCCAGGCTTCTCTGTCCATGGGATTCTCTAGGCAAGAATACTGGAGTGGTTGCCCTTTCTTTTTCCAGGGGATCTTCCCGACCCTGGAGATGCACAGTCTCCTACATCTCTGCATTGGCAGGTGGATTCTTTACCACTGAGCCACCTGGGGAGCCCCTGGGCAGAGGAGATGCTGTGGTAAAGACCAGGAAGTGAGAGAGAGGGAGATTAGGAACAAAGCAGATGAGAGCAGGGTGCAGGGAGGAGAAATAGGGGTTCAGCTGGAGAGGTAGTCAGGCAGACAGAAGACGGCCTTGAGGCCAGTCTCAGGGCCTAGGACTCCGTTCTGAAGGCCATGGAAGGGCCTAAGCTGTGGGGCAGGGGGTGCCTGTGACAAGACCTCTCAGGATGCTGAGCCCAGAAGACAAATCAGGAGAATGAAGGCCAAGGACAGCGAGCCAGGTGAACTCACTGGGACCTGTACCAGGGGGAGGCAGTGGGTCTTCAGGGGAGGAGGTGCGTGCATGGAGTACGGAGGCTGGGGAGTCGGCCTGAGGTGCGGCCCAGGTCTGGTGAGAGGTACCTGTGTGGCCTCCAGGTGCAGGTGGTCACAAGCAGCTGATGGTGGTAAGCTTCTGAAGAATCTCAGTTGGAGATAAAGGGGTGGGAAGACTGCCTCCCAGGCGTGATGGAAACCTTGAATGGAGGAGCTTTTCCAGAGTCAGAGGAAGTGTAGGGTGGGGAGAGGGGTTCAAGGACAAAGGAAAAGGGTGGTGGTGGGACAGGAGCATTCAAGTTCAGGGAAATTGCCAGAGGTGGGGAGGAAAAGGGGTGGGTGCAGGCTGGCTTGGTCAAGACCACAGAGCTTAAGAAAGGAGGGGAGATAGCCTTCTGCTTTGGATAATGGCACATGCAGTAATATAGACCAACTTTCCCTGTAGATAACCTACAAAGCTGGATACAAAGTAGAAGCCACCTTCTTAAACATACAAGGGACTGGTGTGACAGTGAGGAATTAATGGACATAGGTAAGAGAGGAGGTTGGGGTGGGGTGGAGGAACCCATACAGTAGAATACTATACAACAGTGTAAAAGAGGACCCACAGCACCCAGCAGCCATACAGATGACTGTCACACGTAAAGCTGAGCAAATGAACCATACACAAAATAAAACATACATGGCGTGATGCTCCTTATAAAAGTTAAAAACAGGGACTATTAGGCTATAGTGATTAGGGAGGTGTACGGAGGTGCTGATAGTATAAACAAACAAAGCAAATGGGACTTCTCTGGTGGTCCCATGGCTGACTGAGCTCCCAGTGCAGGGGCCTGGGTTTGATCCCTGGTCAGGGAACTAGATCCCATGTGCAGCCAACCGAAAATCCTCATCCTCCAGAAAACCCCCTCTCCATCCCTAGGTCTCTTTTCCACCCTATATCCTCAGCTAAGGATGCCACATGCCACAACCAAGATGCAGCACAGCCAAATAAATATAAAAGAGAAGAAGCAGCAGCAGCAGAGTATAAGACATGAGTGGGTCCAGGGGTCATGTCTAGGAGATGAGCAGCACCAGGGGCTTGGGGTGCTGGTGATGTTCCATTTCTAGACCTGAGTGGTGGTTTCATGGATGTTTACTTTAAGATAATTTGGTTGTGTTTAATTTTTCTGTTCCACACAATTGTCTCCATACGGGTTGTATTTCACAATTTAAAAGGGTTTTGATAAAAGATGAGGTTTACTAGCTTCCCAATCTGCAGAGGAAGCGTCTAGGCGTGACCTCAAGGAAATGGCCCCTGGTGACCTTGGCCAGCACTCTGAGTGCCAGGAGGAGGGTGTGCAGGAGGAGGACAGCGTGAGAAAGAACAGGTAGCTGGGGACACAGGGTGGAAGAGAGACCTGGGGATGGAGAGGGGGTTTTCTGGAGGATGAGGAGACACGCAGGGAGAGGTGTTTAGGGGTCACGAATTGGAGCAGAGGGATTGAGGGCATTGGCTGGGGCTTCATGCTCCAAGGGGAAGGAAGAATCCTGGGGTGTCTGGATCAAAGGTGGCATGGGTGACAGGGCTCTGCAGGGGGTGGAGTGGGTGGGGAGGCCCAGCTAGGGGGGTGGGTTTGCAGGGCTGGGCATGCACCCTTCCAACTTTGCCTTTCCCTGGGGAACCACCCAACATCTGGGTCCCCAGGCCTCAAGGATCCCTGACTGGCTGACTGGCAGGCTACCTGCAGTGTGGTTTGCCTTTGCAGCCGGCAGAGGGCACTCGCCTTCCACAGATGCTCTGGCTTCAGCCTGCAGTGGGAAGTATGGCCTGAGTGGGCCCCATGCTCTTGGAGAGCATGTCTAGGGGTGCTGTCTTGCTGTCAAGCCCCAGGCACACATGTTCTTCCTCCAGGTAGTCCAGCCTGCCATCTCACACCTCCTGCCCCAGAACTCTATCTAGGAGATTCTGCTGAGAACTACCCATGGAGGCCGGAGAGGTGCAGTAATTTACCCGAGGTCACACACCAAATCCTGATGCTTGGCTGGGACTTCTGTCCTGAGCCAGCCCCAGGGAAAATGATGGAGTTGAGCAGGGAGAGATGGGACTTGGGACAAGAGTCATTTCAAAGCACTGAAACGACCCTGATGGAAGTAACACATATGCAGTGCCAAAGGAACAGTTGAGAGGGATTTGGATGCAGTTTGAAAAGTGTATGCCACCCCTTCATACACACACCCCAAAGCCTAAATCTTTGCAAGTCCTCTATCTACCCAGAAAGATATACAAAGCCCAAGTTGACCTTTAAGGGTTACGGAGCCTCATGATAGCTGTTCCCCTTTGTTGAATGTCTGTCACTGGCCAGGCCCTTTATATACTTTTTCTCTGACCTGAGCAATGAGCCAGCGAGGGAGGCATTTTCAGACCCAATTTACTGAGGAAGAAGCTGAGGCCCAGAGTGGGAGGAGCTGAGTGATGTGTTCAAGGTTGCCCGACTCAGAGGCAGAGCTGCAGTTCTACCTGGGGCGCTCTGGGCATTGTTGAAGGAAGCTGCTATGGAGCCCAGGAAGCCAAGCCTGGGGCAGGGTTACTGAGCTTCTGTCTCCAAGGGGACAGGATGTGCCTTGACCTTCTCCATTCTCCAAGGACTGGGGCTATCTCCTAGGCAGCATGTCTGCCTGAGGGTGGGTGTGTGCACATTCCCTTCAAGCAAGGTGTTTTCGGAGCCCTTAGAAGCTGCTTTTTTGAGTCAGAGACAGAAAGATTCCTGCCCACACACCCCCTTACCCTGGTCTGGCCAGGCCTTGGTGTTCCTGGACTCCTACACACTCCCATTTCTATTCCTTCATAATCCCTCTGCCTTTGTGTGTGTGTGTGTTCAGTTGTGTCTGATTCTTCACGACCCCATGGACTGTAGCTTGCTAGGTTCCTCTGCCCATGGGATGCTCCAGGCCAGAATACTGGAGTGGGTTGCCATTTCCTCCTCCAGCAGACCTCTCCAACCCAGGGATCAAACCCGAGTCTCTTGCTTCTCTTGTATTGGCAGGCAGATTTTTTCACCATTAGGTCCACTTGGGAAGCCCCGGCCCCTGAGAAATCAGCTAAGAATGTAGGTATATCCACCCTCCCCTCAGGGATTCCCTCTGCCCAGAAGGGCACAAGGACGGGGCAGCCTCCCCCACTGCTCCTGGCTGATTGGTCTGATCTCTAGAGCCTTCTGCAGGCAGGCCTCATGGTTCTCCGCTTCTCTTACGTTTGGTCTTTCTTTGTGCTGCCTCAATACACAGCCTACCTCTCTGATCAATGAAAGAGGGCTAAAAAGGCTGTGTTCCTCCTCTTATTGAATCTAATCTCCCTCCCCATATAACTGGATGAGCCTCAGAGACTTTGCAGAATGGCACGTTGCAAAGTTCTGGGACTTCTCAGGCCAGGTCATCAGAATCTTCATAGCGTCCACCCTTCCTCCTGGAAGCCTTGCTGCTCCCCCAGAGAAGAACATCCATTACCCTGAGGTGGCCACGCTGTGAGGAAGCCCAAACTAAGTGTGTGGGAGAGAGATGCCTGCCTGGTCCCAGCCTCCCTGGGCTGGGAAGTCATGGCAGCTGGGAACCCACATACCATGGATTGAGACCAGGCCTCCCCGTTGTGCCTTGGCCTAGCTCCTGACCCGCAAAACCGAGGATGATAAAAGAAGACATTACTGCTTTAAATTTGGGATGCTTATTATGCAGCAAGAGGTAACTGGAACCTTCTCCCTGGCCTTTGGAGCCCTCCAATGGCTCCACGTGCCTGCATAATAAACTTCCAACTCAATCTCAAGGCCACCTGTCACAGCACAACTATATCACCTGGCCACTAAGTTCACGGGTCAGCCTTCCTGGGCTCCTCCCTGTCTCTGAAATCTTACTGCTTCTGTCTAGAAGCCATCCTTGACCTCCACCCCCACTCTAGCTTGGCACTCCTTATCCCACCAGTCTCCGCTTAGCTCCTGAAAAGTGTTAGTTGTTCGGTCATGTCCGACTCTTTGTGATCCCATGGTCTGTCCATGGGATTTCCCAGGCAAGAATACTGGAGTGTGTTCCCATTCCCTTCTCCAGGGGATCTTCCCAACCCAGGGATCGAACCTGGGTCTCTGGCACTGCAGGCAGATTCTTTACAGCATGAGCTACCAAGGAAACCCTTAGCTCATGGAAGATCTTGACTTATGGAAGGATCTCTCCTCCTCTCCACAACCTCTGGTTGCCATTCTGAGTTGGGGAAGTAGGGTCAAGAAGACCCACCCCACCCCACCCCGGACTGGTGGCCAAGGACCCTGCCAGATTTGTCATCATTTGATGGGCAGAGCTCCTATAGGTCCCCTTAGGATGTCTGAGAGGTCATTCTTGGCTAATCTGTAGCTTTAAGGGGAAATTAAGCATATTTCTTTAAAATGGAAACACTCAGATTGTACAAATTGGTGTGGTTTCTGTAGTTCCTGAGATCAGTCTGAGCAGGAGCTAAGTTCAGGGGAGCTGTCTCAAGGGGGCATGGGAGAGGACAGAGGTTGTACCTGACCACAGCAGTCAACAGCAATTCCGAGATGCTGGATCTGATCTGTGTGATTATTTATAGTGTTTTTGTTTTGAACTTTTGCATATGAATCAAAAGTTTTTTCTACCATGAACATAAGCCTATGCAGAACTTCAAAATTAATCCAATTGTTGGGTTTATGGTCAATTACATATGACCAGTACTTCTTGGTGGATTTCTCCTCTCTGAGGCTCTAACTGGATAGCCCTTAGGAAATTTATTCTAGAAGAAAAAAGTTATAGTTCTGTCTGAGTCACTATTGATCTTACTAGATGGAACCCACTTGGCCAATCATACTGGCTCTAAGCAAGATCTTTAAATTTACTCAGGCTCAATCAGAGAAATGACCTAAATTTCAATCAAAGAATACAACTTCTTGATTATTAGGAGGGACCCCCCCTCAGTTATGGGATGGATTTATACAGCTTACATCAGGCTATTATGGCTTAAATTGAAGGGACCCCCGTCCTTTTATGTCAGGGGCAGTTAAATCATACTAAGGATAATCAGCCTAATAACACTAGGAAATTGGGACTGGGCGCCTTACGAACAGGGCCAATACATCACTGCCCTTAAAGATAGAGATGAATACTAAACAGATTGGGTCAGCTGACCAGGGATGTACTGGGCAGCATCTAATGGAAGTTCTTGGCTTAATTTCTTACTTTTGACCTAATAAAGCCTACTAGTTATATCAGAGGAGGAAATGGCAACCTACTCAAGTATTCTTGCCTGAAGAATTCCATGGACAGAGGAGCCTGGTGGGCTACAGTCCATGAGGTCTCAAAGAGTCAGACACAACTGAGCAACTAACACTCACTCACGTATTATTATATTCTGCTTATTTTACAAGATTATTATTTCTTGTATTGTCCAATGTGTGACAGCTGCTGATAAAAATGACTGGGTGACTTGAAATGACTGACCAGATAAATAGTTCTACATAAGATCAATGATTGCAATAGTGTAATTGCAGATATGGGAAGAAACAACAAGAGGGAATCTTCTGGACCATAACAGATTAGTTAGACATGTCCAGAGACTTTTGGCTGCATTTAACAGGGTCTAGTCCAGTAATAGTCCATTGAGGGACCTAGCAATGGAATCCCCACCCGACTCAGCACTGAGCACTTCTACTAAAAATTGGTCATGCAACGCCTCTCAAACCTTGGTCGAATTTATGAATATTTTCCTTCATCCAATCCTGTGTATAGTACACCCTGAAAGAAATTCAAGGCAAAGATGAGGAATGAGGCACTCTGCTCTGGAAAAAACGGCAGAACAAGCCTTCGGTAGTTAGGTATATTTTCAAGAGAAAATTGTATGAATCCAGAATCTTGCATCTTCCCCTACTTAGAAAAGCACTAAAACCATTAACTGAGGTATCTGTTCCTCATAACTAAGAGCAGCCTTCTACTGAGATGTGTGCTTGATGGCATGGACCCCTTTCTCCACAGTCACATATGTGTTTGCGGACCTCCCCCACTGCCTCTCTGAAGGAGTTGCATCAGAGCTACTAGAGAGGCTGTCTCCTGAGCTGTCGTCCTAAGACCCCAGATAAAGCTGAGCTCACAGATCTCAGGTTGTGCAATGTTTCTTTCCAGTTGGTGCCTCCACCCAACACCTCCACACCTCAGATGTCAGCTGAGCCTCCCAAACACAAGCAAATCTGTGCAAATTGCAGTTTAAAACAGGTTCCCTGAGAGGGAGGTAGTTGCCTCTGTGTTCAGCCCAAGGTTACAGCAATGAAACAAAAGGAGTGAAATTTCCTTTTCTTCTGTTCTTTCTTTTCCGTCCAGCTGCAGCAGAGATGGTGCCTGGAAAGCTTTTGTGTTCAGCACACTGAAGCTTGGAGGGGTGGTGGCAAGGCCTTGGTTGCTGACCCCAAGCTCTGCCTAAGTGGCCCCTGCCGAGCCAGGCTGGCTAATTGAGCAGGGCCTGGACAATGAAGAGGGGGTGGGGCTGGCTTGGGGGAGGGGCTGGCTTGGGGGCGGGGCTTCCTGGAGAACGCTTTCTCCCATTCCCATTTCCCTTCCCAGGCCTCCCTGTGGACCTTCAAGGCTCCATTCTGGACCCACTTCCTCCAGGAAGATCTGGGCCACCTCCATTGTACCTCCTCAGGTTTGGAGATCAGAGACCTGCCTCTCCTAGACTCACCTTGGGGTTAGCCTTTGACCTCAGCCCAGGGAAATCGAGGGCCAGGCACTCATGGCATTGGTGAGCAGACAGATCCCTGCCCTGGCTTTACAGACTGTGCTTGCTGCTGCTGCTGCTAAGTCGCTTCAGTCGTGTCCGACTCTGTGTGACCCCATAGATGGCAGCCTACCAGACTCCTCTGTCCATGGGATTTTCCAGGCAAGAGTACTGGAGTGGGTTGCCATTGCCTTCTCCACAGGCTCTGCTTACTCTCCCATAAAGGACCCCTTCCCCTGTGCTCACCTCCTGCCAGCCTCTTCCCTGGTTAGAGCTTTGCTGTCCCTGAGTGCTCCATGTGGGGTGTGAGAAGAGCCCTGGTTAGAGTCCAGAATCTTGGGTTTTAATCTAGCCTCTGCTCAAATCAGCTGTGTTACCCTAAGCAAGGCCCTGACCTACTCCAGGTCTCCTGATCTGTGGGCTGGAGATATGCTCCCTCACGGGCCTGCTCTGGGTTCTTGCCATGAAGAAAGAACAACGGCTTTGGCTCCTGGGGTCTGAAGGAGAAAGGTGTCCCTGTCCCAGGCAAGGCAGGCCCCTTGGCCTAAGGCTGATTCCCCTCCTTTTGGATGACCCCACCTGCCTCTGATACTGGGTAAGATGGAAGGCAAAAGGAGAAGGGGGCAGCAGAGGACGAGAAGGTTGGATGGCATCACTGACTCAATGGGCATGAATCTGAGCAAATTCCAGGAGATAGTGAAGGACAGGGGAGCCTGGTGTGCTGCAGTCCATAGGGTTGCAAAGAGTCTGACATGACTTAATGACTGAATAATCTGCCTTGCTCTTCACCCTCACTGGCCCTTATGAGCTCTGGCTCTATCAACAAGGCCTCATGGCCTGATTACCCCAGGCTAGCCCAGCCCCAGCCACTTTCTAGGACATAGGGCTGGACCTCCAAGAGACCAGAGCCAAGTCCCGAGTTAGCAGGATGCAGTGGTCACTTTAAGGGGTGTTCCCAGAAGTCCTTCTCTCTTCCCTTGCTGGGTTCCCAGATATGGGCTCGGGTATCCTGGGCTGGGCCTGGGAGCCCCACAGAGGTTCCAGTGACCATGGGCATCCAGTGGCCAGTGGCTGCGGGCCTGATCTTCTAGTGCTCCCTCTACCTTGCTTTGGGAATACCTTTATTGGTTGCTAGGCAACACACCCCAACACACCTGGCTGCTAGGTGAGCCAACCCGTCCTCCCAGAACCAGCGGTATGTGGGCAGACTTACAGAGTGGCTGTCCAGGAGGCCTGGGGCAGCCTGGGGGACTGGAGGGGATGGAGACTCTGGCTCCCCCATCTTTCCTGCTAGCAGTTCTGTTGCCCAGGATGGGCCCCCAGGGACCGTTGCTACAACAAGTGCCTGCCTGGTGACTGAGCCCTGCCCTGCGTTGGAAGCAGGCAGGCCCAGGGGACCACTCCCACTTTGTTACAGGGTGAGGGCATCTGGGTGGAGTGGCTGGAATCAGGCTAGGCTCATTCCTTAGCCAGGGAACTACAAGGAGATGGCAGGACCTGGAAGGGCTGTGGGGCCAGGAGACTAGGAAACGGGCAAGACCCCGAAGGGTTCCGACCTTCTGTGTCCCCAGCCCCAGTCTCAGCACCCTCCCCTGACCTGCCCTCTTTGTAGACCTCAGTCTCCTGTTAGTCTCGCCCCTTCATCCCCACTGTCTCTGCCTTTTGGTTACCCTGTACCCTCAGGCTCCCCTCTCCTCTTCCCTTTAGCCTCCTCCTGTTTCTATCCCTCAGTCTCCCTTCTCTCTGGCCCTTGAACCCTCAGCAGTTCTTCTGCAGTGGTCCAGGCCAGGCTCACTTTTCTCCTGCAGCTGCACAGCAAGGCCTAGGGCCCCAAGCCTGCCCCCCGGGCCTTCCCATCTCTGCTGTCCTGATAGTCTGGACAAATTCCTTTCCTGTTAGTTCAGTGGAGACAACATGGGTGGATATCTTTAAAAGAAACTCCCTGGGAAGCAAATGGAAAACAAACCCAAACAAGGCAGCCCACCACCTAGAAACAGCCTTGGTCTCTAAGGCAAAGCCATCTGCTACAATTGCCCTTGGCCTGGGACTGCCAAGACACCCTCCTTGGGCTCGGAGTTGTCTGTCTGGCTTTGCCTCAGCTGAGCTGGGTCCAGCCTGTCTATCCCAGGCAAGCTTGGTCCCAAAGCCTTCTCTGATAGCCCCACCCCTCCATCTGCCCCTAGCAAGATGCCTAGATGAAGCTGGGACTCCATATATATTTGTTCACCTGTTTAACGAATGGATGGAGAAATGTCAGGGATTTCAGTGGTGGTTCAAGAAGACAGTCCAAGACAGACAGCTTGACCTGTTTTCAAAGCTCAAGCCTGTCTAAGGTGCCCCCACCCCTGACTGCTGGGTGCTAGCCCAGGGTTCTGTGTGGGTGGGGGCCCCTGTCAGTATTGTAGGTGGGCTCTTACTCTTTTCCTTGGCAGGCCTCGTTTCTCATTGAATTTACTCTGAGACCCTGTAGAATTCACTCATTCTTCATGGGGTTTCTCTTCTCTATCATAGGGATATGATATCATAGGGGCAGGAGTATGGAACAGGATAAGCCCTACATAGCTCTGGGGCTCATGCCTGAGCTGGCTGGGAGCCGTGGGAAGGCAGTGGGCTTTGTGTTTGCTCAGCTTTGTGTTTGAGTCCCACCCTGGGCCTCAGTTTCCTCCTCTGTGAGATGCAGAGTGTGACCACATCCACCTCCCAGAGCTGCTGGGGGGCAGAGATACTGAGGCTGTGGCAGGGGGGCAGGTAGAGCTCTAAGCAGAGTGCCCGGCACATGAGCAGCTCTGGAAATGTTATAATCTCCTCTGTGGGACCCCTGGGGGTTCTAACCCTTCTCTAAGGAAATGAGGCTTGTGAGGGATTTGGCCACCCTTTCTAGGCAGTGCCAGCCTCTCAGATGGCATCCCAGATATGGGCCTAGACCTTCCTGATCCTGCCCCTCAGCTTCCCCGGAGGGGAAACAGGCTGCTGCCTTCTGCTATGTCTCCCGTCTCCACCCACCTCCATCCCAAGATCCTGGGGCAGAAGCTTGGGATACAGGCAAAGCCAGAGTAACACCCCCTCCCAGCCCGGCCTTCAGCCGCCCGCCCCCTCACTGAGAGGGGCCCTGGGCTCCCACGCCTGCCGCGCTGCCTATCGATTGAATCTGCTCCCATCCTCGGGCGTGCCATGAATTTTTCATCAAAGGCCTGTAGACTTTGGGAAACGCACAATTAGAAGCCCCATCAATAATGCACCATGCAGAGGCATTGCTGAGCTCAGTCAGGCCCCAGACATGGCTGTTTTCCAATCTGCTCTGGTGGGAGGTGGGAGTGGAGCCCTTGGGGGTCCATCACTGGACCCCGTAAATGTGGGCTGCTGGGAGGTGGGAAGAGCCGGCCCCCTTGAAGCCTGTCTCCGTCACTTCACCTGTAGAATGGGTGCTGAGGAGCCCCCTACTCCTTAAAGCATGGTGAGGCCTGGCAGAGAGTTGCTAGGTGAATTCTAGGGTTCTTTGCGGGGCTGGGGGGTATCCTTCCTCTGTGGGTTCCAGGAAAGCGGGGTAGGCACCAGGCTGGGGTGGGGAGGCAGCTGAGGGGAGAAGAGAGAAGCCTGGTGGCACTGAGGCAGGGGTTATTCACCCAACTCCATGGTCAAGGTCCAATGTGGACCCAGCCCTGCCCCCTCCAGCCTCAAAGCTCAGCTCCCCTTCCACGAGCGCTTCTGTGGTCTCAGAACCAAGGCTGGGGGAAGAACAGAGGCTCTGTTCTGTTCTCCTCTGAGCCTTTGCAGTTCTTCCACAGGCAAGATGAAGGTGCCTTCACCCTATCTCTGCAGATCCCTTCTTAAAGAGTCTCCCTCCTGACAAAGCCTTTCCACTTTCCTTGGCAAGAAGGGATGGCAGCTTCCTTTGCTGAGTTTCCAGAGCTTGAACCAGACCCGAAGCGCTCATCATGGGCAGGCTCTGTTCTAAGTACTTTGTAGAGATGAATTTGATTTCATCCCTCTAGGAACCCAGTGAGGCAGCTGCCACTACATCTATTCTATAGAGGGGGGCAGTGCAGCAGGAACCTGTCCCAGTGGAGGAGATGGCTCCAGAGTCCACTCTCTTAACCACCTGCCCAGACTCTGGGGCTGGTTCTCCTGTCCTCAACTGGCCTTCAGGTCCCCTGAGGGAGGGCTTATGCTTCCCACTTCCTCACTGACTAGGGCTGGGACCTTGCCACTGCAGGGCCTAGGGCTCCCCTGCTCCCAGGTCAGGGGAACTCAGAGCAGGGCCTGGAGGTCTTATAATACCCACCCTGACCTACTTCCCCCACCCTCCAGGCTCCAAGACTGGCTCCAACATTCTGAGGCTGTTCTGAATGCTGCCCTTCCCTGCAGTAAAGCACATCAACACATGGGAGAGGAGACCGGGACTGAGGTGGTTTGTCCTGTGGCTTCTGGCATGTTGCTGTATTTCTTTGGGCCCTGCCAAGCTATGGGCCTCTGCTTCAGCCTGGGAGGGGGCTTGTGGGAACCCCGGGCTCTGTGTCCTTGCATATGGGCTGTGTGGGGCCTCAAGACATCAACACCTGGAGGCCCGGCATATGCAAAGGGGGTGTGGAGCTCCATTTCTAAAAGCCTCTCCTGGCAGAAATGCCACCAGTGGGTCTGAAATACACATGGAAGCCATGAATCACACATCCCTCCCCTTCTGCCACCGAGGCAAATCCCTGCTCCAGGTGCCCAGGCAGGATAAGCTTGGAGCTGTGGCAGGGGACTCACTATGATTCTAACACCAACATTTACACGGGGTTCTTGTGCTAGGCCTGGAGCTGGGTCGGGCTGGGGGAGGTGGGTGGGGAGCTGGGTAGAGCCCCTTCCTTGGATGCCTCCCTGGTGGTGCATTGCACTGGGCCCTAATGAATCCACAGCCCCTCTGAGACCTCCAGGGTTCTATTAGCAGGCAACCCAGGGAGAAGGCAGGGCATAGCCCCCCATCTGTGGGGGAAGGTTGAGTACCTCTCTTCTCCAACCTGGGATAAGGACACTAGGGTCCATTTGACCAGGCCCGCACTGCATACCAGGGACACAGATGTAACCAAGGCTTGGGGCCTGTACTGTCCCTGGGGAGCCTGTAGTGGATGTGGCAGCAAGCAGAGTGTGATGTGATACACAGGATGGTCAGCGCGTAAGTGGGGGAGCCCCTCAGCCAGCCCTTCCTCGCCCCAGGATGCACGCGGGCAGAAGAGTAAAGGGAGGGCATCCCGGAGCTGAAACGAGTTTTGAAGGGTGAGTAGGAGTGTGTCAGGTGAGGGAGGAGTGGGTTCCTGCAGAGGGAGCCACAAGAGCGAAGGAGGGAAGGCGAGAAGCAGCCTGGCACACTGGGTGAAGGGCAGACAGTCAGATGTGTGCTGAGGAGGGGTGGTGAGAGATGAGGCTGGTGTGGCTGCAGGGCCCAGTCATGGGCCAGGCTGGGGTCTGAAGCCTATCATAGTCAAGGGAGGTGGGCTGGGCTGGAGCTAGATGCTGGCACCAAGCCTGAGGATGAATTTCCCAAGACCTTCGGGTGCTTTCCTGGTAGCTCAGATAGTAAAGAATCTGCAATGCAGGAGACCCTAGTTTGATCCCTGGGTCAGGAGGATCCCCTGGAGAAGGGCATGGCTACCCACTCCAGTATTCTTGCCTAGAGAATCTCATGGACAGAGGAGCCTGGCAGGCTACAGTCCATAGGATTGCAAAGAGTCAGACGCGACTGAGCGACTTTCACACTTTTCCCAGGATAAGACCTGGTTGCCTTGTAACCAAGCCCAGCGAGCTGCAGACGGCACCAGGGCCCAGAGAGGGCAGGGAGTTGCCCTGCCTCCCACAGACCTCAGCGGCAGAGCCAGCTTGGCATTCATAGCTCATCAGGGTTGGGAAAGCCAGGCTGCCTCAGGATCCATGAGGGAGGCTGGAAAACAGTCTATCAGAGTTGGAAGGATTGAGACCTTCCGGAGGAAAGTGTGGCCCTGAAGGGGTTGGGCTGGGATGTTGGCCGCTGGGAACCTGGGGTGATGGGGAGCCAGCCTCCGGCAGGTAAACTTAGGATGCTGCCCTTTCTCTGGGTGGGCCACCTGTCCTGACATCTTTAGCCACCAGGCCAGCCCCACCACACCTCACAGGAAGCAGACTTGGCCGTGACTTCTCAGCCCCCTCCCACCCTGTGGCTCTGTGATGTCCCTCTTTTTAGATCAGGAACTTGAAAACCTCAGGCTGTGCCTCTCAGCTCCCCCCGGGGCAGCCAGCCTTCTGCGGGACAGTTTGATTGGGATGGGAGGACCAAGGCCCTGCCTGGTTGGGGAGGGCTCAGAGGGGGTCTGCAAGGACCTCAGGTCAGGCCGGGCTCATCGGCTCACCGGGGTGAGGGGCTAGAGGTGGGGAGGGAGATGAAGGAGGAGGAAGTCTTGGCCCCACCTACAGGGGTGTGGTCCTAGATTGAGGGAGGGGACGGTGCCCCTGCCTGTGGGGCCCCAGTCTGAGGGGGGCGCCATGGCCCTGCTCAGGAGCACGTCTGGCAGGGAGGCGGGACCCACACACTCCCAATAAGGACGCATGAAAAGAACAGATGGTGCCAACAAGTGCAAATTAATTGAGCGAAGCCTGTGTACATAGGTGCCGTGAACAGGCAGGCTGACAGGCCTGGGAGGGATGGAGGGGGTGGGGGAGGACGGGTGAGAAGCTGTAACGAGCACTTATCGATGTCTCTCTGGGTCTGCAGTCACTAGCGTGGTTATTGACAAAGCTTGTCTATAAATCTCCCGGCCGTGTCTCCAGAAACCTTAATTACGGGGCCTCATTACCCCTCACACCTCTAGGCACAGGGGACCTGCCTGAGCCGTGGCGGCTGCTGATACTCTGGCTGGCCTGTGACAGCAGGTTGAGCTGCTGCAGCAAGAGATGCCCAGCTGGGATGCCTAAGGGGACACTTAGGGTCCCAGGCCCCAAAGTGGGCAGAGGTTCAGCCTCCAGACCAAAGGTAGCGGGGTGGAAGAGACTTTGAGGCCAGGGAGCTCAGGGTTCGCCTTCCAGTTTTGCCAGTTACTCTTGGCTCTGCCAGGCACTTGGCCACTCTGAGCCTCAGTTTCCTCATCTGTACAATGGGAACAGGACTGGGGTGAAGACTGAGTGGGCAGTATCTGTAACAGTCAAGCACCGTGCCTGGCACTGGTGCGTGTGCGACACAGCCCTTCCCTCTCCTCTTGGTCACTCTGCTTGAAGTCACCGAGAAAGAAGGTAGCAGCCCCTTGCATGCCAGGAGCTGGCCTGGCACACACAGCTGGACCTTGGTGTTCTCCTATTGAACATAATTTCACAGCATTGTACAAGGCTACTCTCTGACCAGCAAGACACTCCGTAATCGTGTCTGAACACAGCTGAAACGTGAACATTGCCCAAACCACAAGGGTGACAAGACATCTGCCTTCCCTGGCTAATACAAGTGCCTGCTGCTTCTTTACCAAGAACAGTTGTAGTTCTGGTTGTTTCCCCGCCTTCTGGATGAGAATCACTAAAATCCTTGCTTATAGGACAATCCCCCCTCCTGAGAGCCTCTGACTGGAGAAAAGCCTTCTGTCCTTGAAGTCTCCCCTGAATCACCCAACGGGAGCCTGAGTCCTTCCTGTCCTTTCCCAGCACAGCTTCCTGAGGTCCCCACCCACCTTCTCGGTCGTCTTTGGCTAGAGGAGTTGAGAATATTAGTAGAACATCATTTGTTTTGATTAGCGTGCTCCACGCCTGAACTCTAGACTTCCATTTTCAGCACCCCTCCCCTCCACAGTTCATCATTTCTGTGAAGGTGTGTGTGTCCACTGCTTCCCATTCAGTGTCCCCTCCCTAGGCCAGAAGCAAAGATGCCCTGGAGCAGACTGCAATAGAGAGAGGGCCTCCTACCTGCCAGGAAGGAGCCCCAGGCTGGACGTCTGGACCTCTTGCGTGATTCAAGGGGGCTGAGACAATCTGGAGCTGAGAGAGAGAGAGAGACACGGTGAATGGGGAGGGGCTGGGGTGACAGAGGAGTTGGAGTTGGGGTCTCTCTTCCTTCTTTCCCGGGCTCACCTTAGCCTCTGGAAAGCCAGGTCCTCTGCTCCGAATGCCTGGACCTGATGTGCCCAAGGGCCAGACTCCCAGGGCTTTCTGGGGGAGGCTGGCATGCCTGGACAATGCCCCAGGGTACTTGGGGATGGGCAGGTGTAATTCCCCACCCCTGGGAGCTCACTGACTTTATCTCTGGCTCTCTAGCCGCATCGAGTTTCTTTTTAAGAAAGTTTTATGTCGTCTGCCCCACACCCTCAGTGTCTGGACCCTCTCTGGCTGGCTGTCCCCTCCTGTCTGCAACCCAGCCCAGACATGCTAGACACTGGGCTCCATTTCTGCCAGGCTCCAGGCTCATCCCCTAGTTTCACAGCATGTTTCTGCTTTCAACCTCCCGGGCGGTGCTTCTGGACAACCATGTTATGCTTCGCCTTCAGAGGCTTGAGCCACAAGGCAGTGGGTCCCTACAAAGCTCCTTCTCACCTGACTGGTGACCCAGCCTCTTTTAGACGCTTTGCCCTCATGACTTGCCCCCTCCCCATCCTGGGAGTATCCCCCACCCTCCACCGGGACCTGGTCCTCACAGACTTAGGCAGCAACGAGGGGATGGGCTTCATGGGGCGGTGGAAGTGGGTGGTGGTGCTGCTGCTGCTGAGGGCTCCCTCTCTACCCAGTCTCTCGGGGTGCCCATGGCCCTGGCCAGCTAAGGCCCAGGTTCAAATCCTGACTAGTCAGACTTGCTCCAACCACAAGTCCTGCCTCAGGGCCAGCTCCCTTCCCACTTCTAATGTCAGGTCCCAAGTCCCTCCTGCTGAGACAGCAGTAAGATCACACCCTCCAGAGGATTTGGGAAGGTCTGGGTTGGGGAAGGCAGAGATCCATACACAGTGGGGGGCTGGATTCCCCAAAGGAGTGGCTATATAGTCTGATATGAGGATCTTGGAGGGGCTGAGAGAGGAAATCTGGTCTCCCCCCACCCATTCCCCAAACTCTTCCACACTTCCTGCTGTGAATATTAAGGCAGTTGAGCCCCTTCATAGCTCACAGAACCCTTTCCAGGCACCATTCCTATAGGTGCTGACTGGGTATTTAGTGGGAAGCAAACTTCCTATCTCTGATCTAGACCTGTCGTCTCCCCAGGTCACGTGGTTGCTTAGGAGGGACATTTTATGCATCTGTGGACCATTTATGGTCATGTATCCAGGCTCCCCAGAATGTGGGCAGAGAGAGAAAAGGAGCAAAGGCCTTGAGCTGTGAGCAAGCATGAGTAGGGTTGAGTGTGGGTAGAATATTCTGGGTTGGGGCATAGGCTTCAGAGGTCGCAGGGGTCATCAGGCCGAGTGGCTCATGTAGCAGGTAAGGGAACTGTGGAAGGTTTTAGGGACCAACACACCTGGTGGCTCTGTGCCAGGGCAGAGGGGGTCGAGTGTACAGGAGAGTTCCATCTGGACTGTTGGCTCCTGGACCCTGAGCTGGCTTCCCGAGGGAGCCCCTCTGGCAGTCCACAGGAGCCCCCACCTCTAAAAGAAGGCGAGAGGGAGGGGCCTTCATCTTGGCCTCCAGGAGACTCTCCCCCAGCGGTGAGCAGGCCTCAGGGACTGTGAGATGCCGCCAGTTGCCCACACCAGTCCTCTGAGGTGGTCCAGCCGACCTGGCTGGCCCTTCAAAATCCCTGAGCCGCTATCTGGCCATCCCCAGTGTCCATCACATCAAGGTGGATTTGCATATCTGAGGGTGGAAAAAAAAATATTCTGCCGCAGAAGCTTAGCGCCACCAGGGCTTCGAGCCCCCTTTTGTCTGTTTGAGTAAGAGCCGGTTGAAGGCTGAAGGATAATTAGTCCCCTGTGGGCAACGCTGCCACCCCTCCGTGAAGATTTAAAGGCACAGCCCACCTACTCAACCCCTTCTCCTCTCCCACAGTTCCCACCGGCCTCTCAGCCCTCCCCTTGCGCCCCTCCCACCCTGTCTGCCTGGTCCTGGCTGCAGCGCAGAGGAGGGGAGGGCTGCGGCTGGAGGAGCGATGAATGGGCATTTTATCTGATTAAACTGGGAGTGAACTGGCCCTTCTCTATTATCTTTGGACCTGATTGGATATTTAACACCAAGTGTAGTGTGTGTGTGTCTGTGTGTGTGTGTGTGTGCACGTACATGCACGAACTGGGCTTTTCTAGTCCACGTTGGGAGGAAATTGGATTGTACTGAAAAGCATTTAATCTGAGCTCAGAAGCCCACTCTAATAGAGTCACTGAGCTGGGGGCAGGACAGTTCTGCCCTTGGCCCTGTGTCTTATATGGAGTCCTTCTTCAGCTCTCCTAGGGCAGAGCCCACCCCATGGGGTGGGAGGAGTTGGCAGGGCCGAGGGCCTGTGCCCATGCAGGGTCTGAGCACTGCTCTAGACCACACCCAGGTACGTGGACCCTGGAATCCCCTCCTGCCTTTAGTGTCTGTCCTCCTGAAGGGGACGGTGCGCCCTTACACAGGTGAAAGGTCTGCCACGGTCATGGTCAGTAGGGTGAGGGGCTGAAACTGAGCCCGATGAGAAGGAAAGGGGTGCCTCCTGTGTGATGTGGGGGCACTAGGGGCGGGGGCCGGGAGCTGTGCTCTCCATGTCGCCGGGGTCCAAGGTGGAATCTGAGAATCCTCTGAGGTTGTTTCTAAGATATGCGTATATAAGGCATATATTGTTAACATATATAAGATATATATATATAAATATATATTTAAATATACATATTATATAATGTCTATGTATATAATATATGCATTATATTATATATACATATATATGTATATTGAAATATACATATATTAAAAATAAATATACATATATATTATATGTATTTGTCAAGATAGAAGAATAGAATGTATATAAGATCTATAACTTTTTATTATTTGGGGTGTAGGTAATGTGATGTATCAATCTCCACATGTATTCTCAAGGGTTTGGGGTGGTCTTGGGGAGGGGACCTGCAGCCACAGAGCTCTGTTTTGGAGTTTAATAGAGACCAAGGCAGTCCTCCCATCCAGACAGGCTGGGAAGGCGATGAGTCAGGCCCCTGACTTCTGAGCCAGGAGGCTTGGCCAAGGCAGCTGTGGGAGCAGGCCCTGGGCCGAGACCCCAGACCTGCATTGGACCAGTGAATGTTCTCCCTCAGTCTCACCCTGAGGCCCTGAGACAGTTATTGAGCTTCTAGCAGTTTTCCCAACTGGAAAGTGGGGATGATCATTGCACATCCTTGATCAGATTGGTGCAAAGATGAAATAAGATTATGGCAAAGATGAAATAAGATTATGACAAAGATCTGGGAGCAGAGTAAGGACTCAGTAAAAGATTGATGGAATAATTAGTAGTATTAAAAAGAGGGCTAAGCTGGATGTTTGTAGAAAGGGATGGGTCCCATTTCCCAGCTTAGCAAATCTCTCCCAGTCTCCCCTGGTTCTGTAGTCCCTTCCTACCCTCCGCAATCGATGATTGGAGCCCTCAGCAATTTATGGCCTCATCATCTCGGCTTTATTTACAGAGAGAGCTGCACTCCTGCCCCACCCACCCACTGTTTAATCAAGGAACTGAGATGGCCAGTGATACAGGGCAGCAAGAGCCATCTCACTAAGGAGGGAGCCAGAAGGCTGTCCTGCCCTCCGCCTGCCTTGTTTGCTGGGATGAAGGGGGACATCATGAAGTCCAGGCTTCTCACTCCACGGAGGAGGGAGGCGGAGGCCCAGGGAAGGGTGTCTCCAGGGTGTCTCCTCCAGTCAGTGGCGGAACAGAAACGGGGCCCCAGGCCTTCAGCTGCCTTTCCTGCCCAGTGCTCTCTCAGTTGTTAATTTCCTCTCTTCCCAGTCACACAGAGTCGGACGCGACTGAAGTGACTTAGCAGCAGCCCCAGCAGTGGCCCCTCATCCTCTCCCTCTCTGAGCCCAGTTTTTGGATGCTTAGCTAGGCCCTGATTTGGCCAATTTCCACTTTATAGATAAAGAAATTGAAGTCCAGAGAGGGAAGAGACTAGCCCAAAGGCTCCAGAGCACCTTTTGGTGAGATACTAGGCCAGGGTCCCACTTGGGGGATAGGGGGACACACACACACACACACATGTAATCTCCACTCAACAGACTGCTTTTGCAGGAACAAGTTCACTCACCTGCACTTCTCTTCTACTGGCAAATCAATGATCTACCACGGTTTTCATACCAGTAACTCCTGACAGCATGCCATCTGTGCACCCTACCTGGCATTCTCTATGAAATGTGCCCAGACTGGCAGTGGGGTTAGGGTTAGGTATACTCCCCTCTGTGCTCCTACAATCCTCTGAGCTGACTGTTCCCCAGTTCTGGACGTACTCTGCTCCTGTGAATTCTGATGTGTCTCTTCTGTCTCATCAGAAAAGACCGACTCATTAGAAAAGACCCTGGTACTGGGAGGAGAAGGGGACGACAGAGGATGAGATGGTTGGATGGCATCACCAACTCAATGGACATGAGTTTGAGCAAACTCAGGGAGATGGTGAAGGACAGGGAAGCCTGGCATGCTGCAGTCCATGTGGTTGCAAAGAGTCGGACATGACTGAGCGATTGAACAATGACTCTTCTGTTGAATTGGGCTTCCTGAGGACGGGGACCTTTGTAGGGGGTTATTGTCATGTTACTTTCACTGAGCTTGGGGACAAGCTTCTGGAAAGGGATCAAAATGGAGGGTCTGGGTGAGTTGTGCCACCTCCCTCTTTCTCTCACCATCTGGAAGGACGTCATGAATATAGTGACTATTAATAAGGTTGCTGCAGAGTGGACAGCCCTTTACAGTTTCCCATGTACTGCCATCCACTCTCTTATCAGTTCAGTTCAGTCACTCAGTCGTGTCCGACTCTTTGCGACCCCATGAATCACAGCACGCCAGGCCTCCCTGTCCATCACCAACTCCCGGAGTTCACTCAAACTCATGTCCATCGAGTCGGTGATGCCATCCAGCCATCTCATTCTCTGTCGTTCCTGTCTCCTCCCGCCCCTAATCCTTCCCAGCATCAGAGTCTTTTCCAGTGAGTCAACTCGTCACATGAGGTGGCCAAAGTATTGGAGTTTCAGCTTTAGCATCAGTCCTTCCAATGAACACCCAGGACTGATCTCCTTTAGAATGGACTGGTTGGATCTCCTTGCAGTACACTGGACTCTCAAGAGTCTTCTCCAACACCACAGTTCAAAAGCATCAATTCTTCGGCAATCAGCTTTCTTCATGGTCCAACTCTCACATCCATACATGACCACGGGAAAAACCATAGCCTTGACTAGACGGACCTTGGTTGGCAAAGTAATGTCTCTGCTTTTTAATATGCTATCTAGGTTGGTCATAGGGCTTCCCTGGTGGCTCAGAGGTTAACGCGTCTGCCTCCAATGCAGGAGACCCGGGTTCGATCCCTGGGTTGGGAAGATCCCCTGGAGAAGGAAATGGTAACCCACTCCAGTATTCTTGCCTGGAGAATCCCATGGATGGAGAAGCCTGGTAGGCTATAGTCCACGGAGTTGCAAAGAGTTGGACACGACTGAGCGAATGAACAGAACAGGTTGGTCATAACTTTCCTTCCAAGGAGTAAGCGTCTTTTAATTTCATGGCTGCAATCAGCATCTGCAGTGATTTTGGAGCCCCAAAAAATAAAGTCTGACACTGTTTCTACTGTTTCCCCATCTATTTCCCATGAAGTGATGGGACCAGATGCCACTCTCTTATAAATCCTCTCAAAAGCCTCAAGAGTCACGGAGAGGGAGAGGATTCCTTCCTTTTAACAGACGAGGTGTCCTAGAGAGGTGGAGTGACTTTTCCAAGGTCCCACAGCTCCTGAGTGGTGGAGACGGGACTCAAACCTGTTATAGCTGCGCAGATGAGTAGATGGGTCTGCAGGGGGAGATGACAGGGCTTGGCACAGAGTAGATGCTCGAAAACCTGGTTGAATGAGTGAAGGAGTGCACGAATGGAGAAGTGAGTTCACATGCCTGACTGCAAAGCCCACCGGGAAGGGGAGTGGCTCAGGGCCTGCGGGGCTGGGGGAGTGCTTGACATTTTTGTTCCCTGGGCCCATGTGCCCTTGTCTTGTCTCCTCAAGCCCCGCTCAGACTCAGGGCAGAGCTCTTTCCCCTTTGCAGTCCCTGGGGAAGCATTGCTTTCCCACTCACCTCCCCAGGCTGGCTCACTTCCCTTGGCCTCTGCAGGCTCCTCCCAGTTAGGCTGAGGGCCTTCTCCATGGAATCATGCCTCCCCATCTCTAGGTCTGCCCCTGACATCTGTGCGGCCCAGGATAAGGGCATAAATAGAGGCTACCAGCAGGTGCCCACACTCCCAATAAACAGCTATCTCCTGGGCTTACGGGTGCAGCCCCAAAAGTACTGGATCTCGGGAGGATAGACTTTGGCAAGAGGCCTGCACAGCCCTCAGAAGCAGGCTCAGGTCCATTCGGGCAGGGAATTCTGGGGTCTCGGATACTGAAAGACTAGTCTAGACTGCAGGGCTTGTGCTCCAGAGTACATTTACCTGGCCCTGTGGACCCTTGCTCCTTGGGGAGAGACGAGGCTGGGGGAAGCCCAGAAAGGGCCCTTCTAAATCATCTAAGGATGGTATCCCTCTCCCGTCCTATCTAATACCCTCGTTCCCAGGGCCCTGGGGACCTTTCCTGTGGCCAAGCCACTTGCCATTCTGGTCAAGTTGGTTAGAAAAAGAAACCCATTCCAGCGGCCAGTGGCTTTCCCTGGACTGGTTGCTGGTTGACCCTGGGCTCCCCACCAGCTCCAGGGACCTGGCAGGGGTGTGGGATGGTGTGGGAGGGAGTGAGCCCACAAGTGAGAGAGTATGTGGAGTGGGGGAGGTGGAGCCAGCCTTCAGGGGGCCTCATTCAGCTACACACAGACACACACCAAGACAATAAATCGACAAACACTTAATCTCTCTGCAAATTGAAATGAAGCTGTAAATATCTGCCGCATCCCAGCAGCTGAGTTATGAGTCTCGTTTATTAATCTCTTTAGTCCCAGGTGATGGATGGAGGAGGAGAATGGCCCACTGGGGAGATGCCGGGGATGGGGGGAAGGAGGGAAAAGTGAGTCAGGGGTCTGGGAACAGCCCTTCTGCAGAAGGGGTCAGAGTGGGGAGGCCTGGGAGATGTGTGCTTCCCCCCTTTCATTCTCTGTCTCCAAAAGCCCCACCAACACGGTGACTATATAAGCCTCCTGTAAAGTGGACAGCCCCTTACAGTTTCTAATGCACTGTACTGTCATCCACTCTCTGGTTAACCCTCCCTACAGCCTCAAGAGGTTGTGTATGGGTGGGGAGGGGGTGGATTTCTTGAACTTAACAACAGGGAGACAGGCTCAGAGAGGTGGAGTGATTTATCCAAGGTCACACAGCTCTTGAGAGGTGGAGATGGCTCATGGCTGGGGGAGGGAGGTGGGGTCTGCAGAGGGAGATAACAGAGGTGGGTAGGATGAGATCCTTGTTTCTCTCAAATGCTTGGTAAGCACCTTTTTCTCTCTCGCTCTGTAGGGACTGGAGGAGGAAGAGAAGGACAGAGAAGAAGCGGAGTGGAGCTGGTGATGGCTTTCAGCCAAGCCCGGGAGCTGTGACTGCTGCACCCTCACAAGATTTATTTTTAGGCAGCCCCCGAGTGCCAGCATGCAGGGCTTACCACTCGGGCTGCAGGAGTGCAGGGGAGGAGCTGAGGCGGGCTGGAGTCCTGAGAAGACCTTCTACCTGCAGGAGCTGGGCTTGGGATGGGAGTGGATCTGGTGCCTGTGTGTGATGAACACGCATCCTTAAATGAGCCTTAAGCCAGGTGGACAGAACAGGGTTGCTTGTAGAGTGACAGCGACAGAAGCTTGACCTGGCAAATGGGACCACGGGCACCAGGCAGTGGAGTCGGGACTACGGAGGCTGGGGTGTTGGAGCAGGAGGGATGGGGTGGCAGTGATGTTTCTGGAACACAGCTGGTGGTCCATAGGGGGCACCGGGTCAGGGCCATCTGACTGGAGGCTGTTGAGGGGGCACCAGAGGGCTGAGCTTTGTCTCCGTCTCCATCTGTCTCTCCTGTATCTTTCCTCCCTCTTGTGGACCAAAGATCTGGGAGGGGCTCAGACTCTCAGGCCCGGGCAATCTGCCTCCCAGGGTGGGCTCCGTGTCACTCTGGTTTCTGGGGGCAGACCCCAGGCTCTTGGCTTTGTGATGCTCACACCCTGAGCTGATGTTCCTGCTACTAGCTGCTACTGATGTGAGTGGCATCCATACTTAGGGACCACTGTCGGTAGCTGCCTCCTACCCAGGACCCATCACCTGTTAACACGTGGTGCCCGGGGAACCAAGGTTGGTGCTGAACCTCACCTCATCCGTCTGCAGTCCTCTTCCCGGGCCAGAGCCTGGGGGCAGGACCAAGGCCGCAGTCACAGCCAAGGGGCCCCAGGGGGCTTGGGAACATCTGCTCCAACCTCCTCTGCAGACGGAGGAAGGGACTGGGGCCCAGAGAAGGGAAGGGAGTTCAAGGTCACTTCAAGGAGGAGGTGAGGGTGTTGTGAGTGTGGGCAGTGTGGCGCTGGGCTGACAGGTGGAGGGTATATGTCCTATGGCTGCGGGGGACTGGGGGGCTGGGGGGGGCTACTACCTTGAAAGGAGCAGGGCTGGGGCGGGGCAGGGGTGCGCCCATGCCATGACCCCATCCCGATTTGCCTGGGACTCAGGTTTAGCACTGCAGGCCCCTCACCAATTCCATTTGCTCCTGAGAGGCAGGCAAGGCAGGTAAGTGGTTCTCTTCAATTACAGAGGGAGAAATCAAGGCCCAGGGTCACAAAGGGCTCCAAGTCACCCTGGGAAGGCACAACAGAGCCAACCCTTCTCTGCCTGGCTGGGAAGGAAGCCATCCCTGGGCTGGGAGGTCTGCCCTCGGGTCTCCCGAGACCCCACCTCCGCAGCTGTGTGACCTGGGAGGAGCCACAGCACCTGCCGTCTTCCTGCCTTACCTCATCCTTGAAATGGGGTCCTCTGTCTCGGGGAAATGACGTCCAGAGGAGCTGAAGTCAACCTACCAGGTTAAATAGGGGTGGGGACAGCTGGCGAAGGGGACACAAAGGAAACGGGGGTAGGCGGAGATCAAGGGATCATTCGGGGTTCAGCAGACTCAGGAGAGGAAAAGAAACAAAAGTGTGATGCTCAGAGCAGGGCAGGCATGTGGGGACCAGGAAGGGGAAAGATGAAGGGAGCGGGTTAGGCTTTCAAACAGAGAATGAAAGAAATGAGTTATTCCAGTGTGGTGAGATTGGAAAAACTCCACTGAATCTTTAAACAACCCCTGTCAATTATTCATCTGCTGGTATGAGGGCCCTCTGGTCTGCCACAAATCTCCTCTGAGCAGTGGAGGAAAGGAGGGAGGGGAGGAAACAGAGGGGCATGGTTGCGGGGGGGGTGCTGCTGGAGGAGAGAGACAGAGAAAAGGGCAAATATTTACTGGCTACTGTGCACCTACTCTGCCCCTCCTACCCGCTGGGAACTCCCAGAGCTGGCTGCCTGGGCCTCTTCCCACCCTACCCCCTGCCACCACCTTCCAGGTCCCTGCACAGTTGGACACACGGCTGGGCACCTGGCACTGGGGCAAGTTCTTTTTTCCTGGCTGGTTGGAGAAATTGCTGATGGAGCTGCTGGGGAACAGAAATCTGGGCAATGGCAAGGGTTTTACAAGCCCCAGTGAGTGGAGCTGCTCTGTCTGGAGGCTGCCTGGGGCCCCTCATCTGTTGCCTGGCTCAGCAGGAGGTGGGCTCAGGGTGTCTAGGGAGCGAGCAGGGAATGCTTACAAGTTGTTTGGAATTTGGAGAGTTAGCATATTTGGGATGGCTTTTTATTTATTTATTTTTTTTTGGGATGGCTTTTAAAAAAATGATTTATTTATTGGGCTGTGCTGGGTCTTAGTTGTAGCATGTGAGATCTAGTTCCCTGACTAGGGATTGAACCCGGGTCCCCTGTATTTGGAACTCAGAGTCTTAGCCACTGGACCAGCAGGGAAGTCCCCTGGGATGACTCTTAATATCTCATTCTTCACCCTTACTCAAAAGCCTACCTCTTCCAAAGAAGGCTCCCTAGGCTGTTCAGAAGGGAGGTGAAGGCTTACTTTAGCTCTGCCCAGGACTAACTCTGGACCCAAGGTCACACCCACAAGGCCCTGACCCGGGTGGGTCCACTCAGGACTGGAGCTTTGCACCTCTTGGCCAGAATGGAACTGGAAAAGCCTGTGTCAAAATCAGGTGTCCTGAATGAAGGGAGGAAGAACTGACTGCCCTGAAGGCAGATCCAAGGGCACACTAGGGTAAGGGCGGCCACTAAGGGAAGACGGGGTGTGGGGTTGGGACAGGCAGGCCCAGGGCAGCGGGGAGCATCGGTGGTATCCTCCCGGAAGAGGGGGCACAGACCCTGGTCTCCTCCCCTCCCTTCTCTGTTCCCCAGGTGATCCTTTCTCCAGAAAATGTTCAATTTCCTATTAGGCTCTGGAGGAAATCAGCGGCAGAATTGTTGCTGGGCTCTGGGGAGCGTGCTCAAGACCAGACACAGATTAATGACTCCTGGAATCAGGTGGTGCTGAGAGGCTCACAGTCCAGATAGACAGGCTGAGAGCCGAGGGACGCAGCCAATCGTGTGCTCACTGCCGTGTCACAGGGGCCCACTGCTGTCCCGCAGGCTCTGCTGCTGCTGACCGCTCCCTGACGGCACATCCAGGACTCACAGGCTTTGACAGTGCCACTGCCACCCAGACGTGCTCTAGTGCAGTCAGGTGTCTTTCCACGTTCCGTGGCTGCGTCTGCAGTGTACACACTGTAGTCTTTGCCCACTGCCGTGTTCCACGGCCAGGTCTTCCTCTAACGCAGGGCTGCGTGATATCATTGTGTGGCTTGGGTCTCTTGCTATGCAACGACAATCCACGCCCCGTGGCCGTGTCCTATAGCTTGTCATTGTGTCTCTCGGTCACATGAGCTCACTGATTGCTGTGTAATTTTGTTTGGTTGCTATGGAACAGCGAGCCAGTGCTACATGCTCCCTGTCACGGAGCTGTGCATGGTTGCTACCCACCCACGGTCTAGTGCGTGTTCCTGGGCTCTACTGGCTGCATGAATGCTTGTCTGGCTCCTGCGCTGGTCCTTTGAGGCTCTGGCTAAAGGCTTGGAACTGGAGCTGGGGGCTGAGTCTCGGACTCAACCAAGGCAGAGGTGGGAATAATCAGCATGGTAAATCTGTGCTGGATAAGAGACAGAGAGAGACAGAAGAATGATGCACTGGGGGACGGAGGCTGGGCTGGAGGGTAAAGGGAATGGAGCCAAAAGTCAGCAGAGAATAGGCTGGAAGCTGGGCCCAGGATGGGATGAATGGGAAAGGTAGACACAGGCAGGTCTGTTGCCTGAATGCTCTCTGAGTGTCTGAGGGATCCAGTGTGTCAGGGTGGCCAAAGGGCCCAGGGCTGGATGTGTGGGCCTCTGCAGCCATCTGGTGTTCACTCAGCTGTGTGCAGGACACCCTGGGTAGTGGAGTCAGGAAGCTTCGGGCAAGGGTCGTCCCACAGCTGGGCTTCCTGACATCCTTTGCAAAATTAGGAGATTGTCCTGGATACTCTCTCCAAGGTTCTTTCTGATGCCCTTGTCCAGCTGCTGCTGAGTCAAGAGTCCAGAGTCGTGTCCGACTCTGTGTGACCCCACAGACGGAAGCCCACCAGGCTCCCCCATCCCTGGGATTCTCCAGGCAAGAACACTGGAGAATCTAACCTTGTCCAGCTAGGAATTCTCTTACACGGTCCGCAAAGTATTTACCTACATCTGTGTAGGACCAGGCCTGCCCTGGGCCCTGGAGCTCAGAGATGAGGAAGCCAAAGTGCTCTTAGTTCAAGTCCTGGAAGGTGGTGGCTGAGGGTACCGAATTCAACAGGAAGCTAGGGCGAGCAGCCAGTGCTTGAGACCTTGCCAAGTACCCAGCAAGGAGGAGGATAGAGGACTCCGTCCACCAACGAGGGTGCTGGGGTGATACCCAGAGAGGGCATGCTGGAATTAGTTTCTCCATATAGTCCCAGCTCACAACACCTCTGACAGGTCACAGGGCAGCCCTGAGCCCCCTTGTTCATGCTCAGAGTCTCCTCACATCCTGCCTTAGTGCCTCGAGCCACTTATTTCTCCTCCTACCCTCTGTCAGCCATGATATTTATTCAACCCCTCGCTCAAAAACAGTTCCTCCCAGTGGCTAGCTTTGACTTCTCAAGTGCAATCTGGACTCATCTTCACGGCTTTAATCCTTTAGAGAAGACCAATAATAGCTGGCCCACTACCCAAGTTATTATCCTTTAGGTATTAAAGGATATTAAATATATATACAAATAAATGTTTAAATGTGCCCACCTATTGGATCCATCCTATATGTAGAGGCCCTTTCCCCTCAGCTCTGATTTTTTTTCTCCTTCTTACCCCCATCATGGCCATTAACACCAATGCATTTTGTATGCAGTATGAAAAGTCCAGCTCAGCCCATTCCCACCCTTTCTATTAATAAGTCACGCCCTCCCCCACCAAACACAAAGACCACACTAAGTCATGTCTATCTTCATGCACGTGTGCTAAGTTGCTTCAGTCATGTCTGACTCTTTGCGAGCCTATGAACTGTAGACCACCAGGCTCCTCTGTCCATGGGGTTTCCCAGGCAAGAATACGGGAGTGGGTTGCCATTTCTTCCACCAGGGCATCTTCCTGATCTGGGGATCGAATCTTAAGTCTCCTGCATCGCTAGTTCTTTACCACTAGCTCCACCTGGGAAGCCCTCATCTCTATCTAATTTCTTTCAAATAATCCAGAGCCACTGACTTCAACTCAGACCCTGGATCCTCTTCCAAGCAGAAATGTTCACCAGACTCCAAACCGGAGAGGGCTGCCATGCATGGTACCCAGAGTGGGGCCCATGTGGCTCCCTCCTTGGTCCCACTGGCCCAGCACCCAGTGGCTGAGATGAGAGGCTCGTTCTGCTCCCTGGGGATGTGTGAGGTCCGCATCCAGCAGTAACTGGGGCCTCACTGGGTGATGATCGAGGGTTGGCTGGCTCAGCATCCCCGGGGAGACCCCCGGAGCTGGAGGGGTGAGGGGAGGAGAGTGCCCTTGAGGGGTGAGGTCTCTGCAGGGTTGTGGCCAAGGAGGGAATGAATGCCTTTGCCTTCTCCTTCTTCGCGGTCTGCCTTTCCCCTCCCACGGCACCTTCCCTCTTCCTTTCTTCCCTGTTTGTTTCTCCTCCTCCTTTCTCCCCTGTACATTCTCTGCTCAGAGGCACAAGAGGGGTGACACGAGGCCAGGCTGTGGGGGCAGCAGGCATTGGATTATTCACACTACCCAAAGTCTCCAAGTCAGGCCTGAGTCTTTATTTTCAACCCAACTGATGGGTGGGCTGGCAGGTCAGTCTCGAGGGTCACTTTCCCAAGGGGCAGAGGTGAAAAGAGTGAGTGAAGAAGATAACCTGAGAGCTCTGGGTCTCCAGGAAGGGCACCGTTGGGGGTGGGCAGTGGCGCTCTATGTGGGGGCATCCTGGCACACCCAGCAGATGGCTCCCTTCCTACTGGTCTGATGGGATGTGTTCCAGGAGGGTGCAGAAGTGCCAGGGGAAGATGCGGAGGCTGTCGGTGGAGAGGGGTAAGTCCTGGGAAGAGGAGGCCCAGGGCTCCCCTAGGGGCCGGTGGCCTCCGCTCGGGCCTTTTCTCAGTGTCTTCCAGAGCAGCGTTCCCCATGGGATCTGCTGGGGGAGAAGGGAAGAAGCCACGGATGAATTCACCCGTGGTGGCTGGGGCAGGACTTCCCTGGGGGCCCTGGACTGTGCTGTCTTTCCGGTGGCCAGTCTGGAGATTTCCGCCTCAAGGGGCTGGGACTGGACCATGACCCCTCATCCAAGGAAGGCGTCATTTCAGCCACCTGCACCATCCCTCTCCCAGTGTCTGGTCAACAGGAAACCAGACCAACTCCCGGGATTAAGGGCAGAGACTCTGTGACCCAAGACCGAGTCTCCTTTTTTCTGAGCCCCAATTTCCTCTTTCAAAAGTTCAAACTCATCTCTCGGGGGCTACCCAGAGGGCGAGCTTCCAAGGAAGTTCTGAGTTGATGGCAACTTGAGTCAGAAGAAGAAACCCGGTCTTACAAGTGTGGCAGGAGTTTGTTTGGAAAGAAATCCCTGGTGTGTGTGTGCTCAGTCATGTCTGACTCTTTGCAACCCCCTGGACTGTAGCCTGTCAGGCTCCTCTGTCCATGGAATTTTCCAGGCAAGGATACTGGAGTGGGTTGCCATTTCCTCCTCCAGGAGAATCTCCCTGACCCAAGGATCAAACCCAGGTTTCCTGCCTTGCAGGCAGATTCTTTACCACTCCGCCACCTGGGAAGCACAAATGGGAGTTCCATTCAAAAGGAAAAGAGACTAGGTAAAGTGAAGAATTCACCTGTTTAGGGTGACTCACATACAGAAGGAGCCTAAATGGAAGGTCCACTGGCCATCTAGGAGTGAGCAGCCCACCGGTGGCAGGCAAGCCCCTTCCCCAGGCCCTATCCCCACTCTGGCCCTCCTAGCCCTGGTGGGAAGGGGAGACTTTCACCATTTCTCAGGACACCTTGGGCACCTGAGACTCGGCCTCTGTTTCCTGCCAAGTGGATGTGATGGACCCAATCATGGAGCTCACCGTGGCCTTGGACCAGAACTCACAGATGGCACCCAGCTTCTCATCTAAGATCTTGGGGTCCAGGATGGGCAGGCCTTTGCTGTAGTTTGGTGTCAAGAAGTTTTCTGGCCTTTGTGGAGAAAAGGTGCAGAGGCCTGCATGCCTGGCCCCTGTCTACCTCCCACCACCTGCCTCCTGCTCACTGCACCCTAACCACACTGTCCTTGCTTTTCCTCCAACAAGTCAAGCTCTTTCCCACTTCAGGGCCTTTGCATCTGCTGTTCTCTCTACCTGGAGAGTCCCTAAGGTCTTTACATGGCTATCTACTTCTCATCATTCAGGTCTCAGCCCAGATGGGATCTTCTCAGAGAGGCCCTGCCTTGGAGATAAAGGCCCATCCCACATAAAGTAACCCTTCCTCCAATACATTCTATTCACACTATCCCATTTTACTGTCTTCACAGTATTTACCAGAAAATTCATTTTTAAAGAATGTGTTTACTTGTTGACTGTCTGCCTCCCTCCTCCACTCCCCCACTAGAATGCAAGTTACTAGTGAACAGGGACCCCGTTTATCACTAGTGTCTGCCTCATTGTAGGTACTCAAGAAGTATTTGCGGTGGTTTGTTAGTATTTATTTTATTTATGTGGTGTGCTGGGTCTTAACTGTTGCACATAGGATCTTCAGTCTTTGCTGCAACATGTGGGATCTTTAGCTGTGGCATGTGGGATCCAGTTCTCTGACCAGGGATCACACCCAGCCCCTTGCATTGGGAGCATGGAATCTTAGCCACTGGACCAGCAGGGAAATCTAAGAAATATTTATTTAAAGAATAAATAAATTGTGCCATCTATGACTCCAACCCTTGGTGCAATAACAACAGATTTGAAAATCTCGCTGCTCCTCTGACGCCCTTGCTTTGTAGACTCGCTTTCCTTTCCATCTCGTCATCTCATCCTCTCGTCTCCTCCACTCTGATGGGCCTCTTTCTCCATCCACGTTGTTTTTCCCAATTCTCTCCTTCCTCCCTTGGCATGACTACTACTCCCATCTCTGCTTATCCAGAATTTAATCCCACTCAAATACCAGCCCCTCCAGGAAGCCCTGAGAGTCCCTTGGACAGCAAGGAGATCAAAGTAGTCCATCCTAAAGGAAATCAACGCTGAATATCCATTGGAAGTGCTGAAACTGAAGCTCCAATACTTTGGCCACCTGAAGCAAAGAGCCAATTCATTGGAAAAGACCCTGATGCTGGGAAAGATTGAAGGCAGGAGAAGGGAGCAACAGATGAAATGGTTGGATGGCATCACTGACTCAATGGACGTGAATCTGAGCAAACTCAGGGGGACAGTGATGGACAGGGAAGCCTGGCATGCTGCAGTCCATGAGGTTGAAAAGAGTTGGACATGACTTATCGATTGAACAACAGCAACAACCTGCAACAACCCTTGATGGCCTCCACCCACACTTGCTCGAAGCTTTTCTGGGTTCTCCCGGCCCAGCAGCTGGCTTTTTCTGCTCTCACGAGCGTGTGTGTTAAGTCACTTCCCTTGTGTCCAACTCTTTGCTACGCTATGGACTATAGCCCACCAAGCTCCTCAGTCCATGGGATTCTCTGGGCAAGAATACTGTAGTGGGTTGCCGTGCCTTCCTCCGGGGGATCTTCCCAACCCAAGGATTGAACCTGCATCTCTTATAACTCCTGCATTGGCAGGCGGGTTCTTTACCACTGGCGCCACCTGGGAAGCTTTCTGCTCTCACAGTTAGTTCAGTTCAGTCACTCAGTCGTGCCCGACTCTTTGCAACCCCATGAATCACAGCACGCCAGGCCTCCTTGTCCATCACCAACTCCCGGAGTTCACTCAAACTCATGTCTATCGAGTCGGTGATGCCATCCAGCCATCTCATTCTCTGTCATCCCCAGCTCCTCCTGCCCTCAATCCCTCCCAGCATTAGAGTCTTTTCCAGTGAGTCAACTCTTCGCATAAGGTGGCCAAAGTATTGGAGTTTCAGCTTTAGTATCAGTCCTTCCAATGAACACCCAGGACTGATCTCCTTTAGAATCTGCTCTCACACTTTCCTCCAATTCTAGGTTTATTTGCCACTTTTGTTTTTCTGGCAAAACTTTAAGTTGCTCAGGCTTAGGGATATGTCTCATACTCCCTTTGGGAAGAGATCACTTGAAAGCTCTTTGGAAAATCCATGTTAGCCTCCAAAATGTGCTCACTGTTCAAAGAATTGTGTAGTCAGTCTGAAGTTTGTAGGGACCTCAGCAGTGACCCACTTCCACCCTACTTCAGCTGTTGGAATCCTGTCTTGGCCACACAGTGGACAAATTATTCCACTGTCTAGAGTGTTGTGCTAGAAGCAAGTTAAACAATGGGCACCATGCCAACCAGGACAAATGTGCTCAGGGTTAGACACGCCCGAATGTCTGACCCTGAACAAAACAGAATGAATGCAGGTGGTCCTCTCTTTAAGTGGATGCTCTGTATGAAAATCCACACATATGGACCAGATGAATTAGGACAACGACCCTTCTCATTACTTGTGCACACATGCATGCATGCTCAGTTGCTAAGTTGGTTCTGACTCTGCGACCCCATGGCCTATGTAGCCCGCCAGGCTCCTCTGTCCATGGGATTTCCCAGGTGAGAATACCAGAGTGTGTTGCCATGTCTTTCTCCAGGGGATCTTCTCAATCCAGGGATAGAACCGCTTCTCCTGCACTAGCAGGCAGATTCTTTTACCACTGAGCGACCAGAGAAGCCCATTACCTTTAAAAATAAATTTGGTGGGGATTTCCCTGGTGGTCCAGTGGTAAAGGACCACCATCCAATACAAGGGACAAGGGTTTGATCCCACATACTGAGGGGTGACTAAGCCCAAGCATCGTAACTACTGAGCCCCTACACCATGGAATCCATGAGTTGCAACTAGAGAGAAGCCTGTGCACCACAATGAAGGTCCGGCACCCCGCAGCTAAGACACAGTGCAGCCGAGTAAATACGTCAATAAGTAAATGCTTTTTTAAAAAATAAAATAAATTTGGTGTGCAGAATTTCATTAATAAGAAGCATGTTCAGGCTTGCATCAGTAGATTAAGGGACATTCATACAAGTACAGAGGTATCCTGTCCAGTCTGGGCCTCACCACTCCCCGCCCCCATCAAATGGGTACCAGGAGAAAGCTGCTGTATGAAGACTCCGGGGATGGGAAGAGTGGAGCACTGGGTGACCTCGAGGCTGACCTTGGCACTGACTGCACCTCATAACCAAGACTTCTGGGGCTGTTTTGTCCCTGGATGTGAGGCCTGGCTGTCTCTCTCAGCGGCTCCTCCCAGTAACTTTGGTTCATTCAGAGCCTCCCCACTGAGCATACCCTCTGTATAGCATCTGAGTCAGATGCTTTGGGGTTTTCTGGTCGTCTGTGTGTTTTAGATAGGAGAAAGCACCACGTCTGTCTCCTGCTTGGAACAGCTGAACACCAGACTGGCTGTCTCAGAAAAATGGCAGAATGCATACTGGATGGATGAATAGGTGGGAGGATGGAGAAGAGAGGGAAGGAAAGAATAACCAGCCAGAGCAAAGAGCAACCCCCCGTTGACCAAGTGGCCCCTGGGACTGGGGTGAGATGCTGATTCAGGAACTATAATGACATTTCTCCTCATTTCCAGGCAGAAAGCCAATCTGGATGCCCTGGATTTCATAGACTGCCATCTAATCCAGTTAGGGGAGGAAGTAGAAGTAATGAAATCAAGGGCAAGGTCTCCAGAGGTGCCCCTGTCAGTTCTGAAAGCAGGGACACATTGCTGAGAGAGTCCCTTCCCCGACAGCCTGTCGGCCTGATATCCACCCTGTGTGGTCCCAGTACCAGGTGGGTCAATTTGGTGACACAGCCAACACTTCCTGGACCCCTGATCAGGGCTGGGCACTCACCAGGTACTACTTTTATGTGGATTCTGAAATGTATTATATATAATTCATTTAATTTCATCACAAAGATAAACATGTGACAGACCCCTTAGTCCAGACCACCCCATCAGTTGCTGGTGGGCAGAGGGGCTGTTCCAAGGAGGAGGAAAGGAAAGGAAAGGCAGGGTATTTACGGACTTCAGTCTATCCTGCCCATCATACCCACTGTGGACTCCCAGCGGCTCTTCCTATAGCCTCTGCCAGACTTGGTTCCTGCTCTGTCCTCTCCGTGGCTGGCCCTGGCCTCTACCTGTTTCCATGGCTGCTTTATCCCAGTACCTCCTCAGCCCCCACTGCTGCAGGTCTACCGCCCATGTTTCCAATCCTTGCCCCCATCAGCTTTGCCAAGATTCCTCCTATCCTGGGGGTTGGTGCAAGGTGGGTGGGAGACTTTTCTAGAAAAATCTTTTTCACTCCCACATAACGCAGGCTCCAAAGGGAAGGTCAGAGGCAGTTGTTCTAGTCATGTTGATGTAAGGGGCCCCAGGACCACCGTAGCACCTCACATACTGCTTAAATTCTCGCCAGTCATTCCCTTTCTTTAGGGCCAACACTGCCTGCCCACATTTTGGGGAGGGGGTTGTGCCCGCCTCTCCTTGCCCCTCATGGGATGGAACTTGTCTGAGACTACAGGTAGAAGCCAGGCTGCAGGTAGCAGTGAGTCAGGGTGAAGCAGTGCTAAAATGGGATGGAAAGAGGGTGGGGCTCTGGGGACTAGCTCTTCCATATTCAGGTCCAGCCTTGCCTTGCTCTCCCTGCTTCTTCCAGGTGGGGGAGGAGGCTGCTGGTTCACCCCATGAGCCTGCTTATTTGCTTTTCTATTGGTAAGCCTGGCCCTGCCTGCGGAGGAAGCTTGGGGCTGACAAGTGGCCCCTCGCTCTGTGGGTCCATGGCTACAGCACGTCCTGCTTCATTAGGGCTATAATTGGGAGACTTACTTTGAAAGCTCAAAGTGATGCACAGCCGTGCACTGGCTCAGACTCAACGCCCAGCCCACTGCTCCTTGTCTTGCTGCAGCTGCCCCACACCACATGAGGCATGGAGGGGAGAAGACACCCCTTCTTTATCCTTCTCAGCCCTCGCTGTTGCCTGCAGAGGAGGGTCTGTTGAGACAGACCAGGCCCAATAGCATTAACAGGCTCAAGGCTTCTTGGGCCACTTGTTCCGCCCCCCTCCCCTAGCATCTTCTGCCTCCCTCCTACTCAGTTCATCCCCTAGATCCCTGATCATGCAAAATGCAACAGTTTCAACCTGCCCTGGCAATTACCGACTAGCCAGGTTGCAGCTGCTGTCCTCGGTTCTGAAAGTGCCCGTCTTGAGGCCTGCCTGCCTCTCGCCCCGCCCAGAACCTTCTTGCTGGAGCGCACAGGCTCTTAATTCAATTAGCTGGCCCTGAACCCTCCCCAGGGAGCCTGAAGCGGAAACTGACAAATTCTGTTTAACAAAGACATTTGTCCTCCGCCCTACTGGCTTTGGGCTCTACCCGCCTGTATCCTGCTCATTAGGTATCTAACAAAGTGCGTCCCAAGAAATCTGCTTCCAATCGCTAGTAATTCAGGAGGCCTGAAGCAATTTTCTCCCTGATAAGGGTGTCTCGCCCACTGGCAAGCGCTGTAATGAGCCCTGTGCAGTGGATCCCCCGTCAGCCGCTGCTTTGTCATTTCCTGTGGCTGCAGTTGTAGGTTCTTATCTCTTCAGCTGAAAGCAAGGCTTAGGCAACGGGCCCCTCCAAGAGGGTTTGCCACCTCCCTTGAATATCCAAAGCCTCATTTATGACAAACCATGTGGTCTGGCAGCTGCAGCGGGGTTTGAAGTTCTGAGTCTGTCTGCCAGCCAAGAAGGGCCCAAGTGTTAATCCTCACTGGGGCCATGATTCATTCTCCAGAAAATGGTGTCAAAGGGTTAATCTAAAAAGCAAGTTGTGGGGTCAGAGGAGGGGAGCCAGTGATAAAGATTTTTAAAAAATTCTGGCAGGGATTTTAGTATTAAATAGAGCTCTGCCTATGGCTCAGTGGATAAGCTGTGGGCTTTCTCTTGTTAGCCTGAAACCTTGTCTTTCTGGGCTGAATCTTTCCCTCTATTCATATCTAGAGAGATCCTTCCAATGTACAGATCAAATCACATCTTACTGCTGATCAAACACACGCTTCCTATTGCGTGTGTATGTGTGTTAGTCACTCAGTCATGTCCGTCTCTTTGGTACTGTGGACTGTAGCCAGTCAGGCTCTTTTGTCCATGGAATTCTCCAGTCAAGAATATTGGAGTAGGTTGTCATTCCTTTTTCCAGGGGATCTTCCTAAACCAGGTATCAAACCTGGGTCTTCGGCATGCAGGCAGATTCTCTACTGTCTGAGCCACCAGGGAAGTCCAGTTTCCTACTGCTGCTGCTGCTAAGTCGCTTCAGTCATGTCCGACTCTGTGTAACTCCATAGACAGCAGCCCACCAGGCTCTCCCGTCCCTGGGATTCTCCAAGCAAGAACACTGGAGTGGGTTGCCATTTCCTTCTAGTAGCTTCCTACTACTATATGACAAAGTCTAAACCTTATATCCTGGCATCCAGACACTCCACAATCTAGGCCTCATCTAACTCTCCAGTCTTGCTGCCCACAACAGTTTCCTCATGTCCCAGGCACTCCAGACATGCTGTGGTTCCCCTATCTTGCCCATTTCCAAGCCACTCTTTGAAACAGAGTGTAAACCATGCTTCTCTGTGACTCTTCCCCTGTGCTCAATGCATCTACCTTAACTAGAACCCTTAGCAAGCTGGATACTGATGATCTTTTGGAGTGCTTTACTGGTGGCTCAGATGGTACAGCGTCTGCCTACAATGCAGGAGACCTGGGTTCAATCCCTGGGTTGGGAAAATCTCCTGGAGAAGGAAATGGCACCCCACTCCAGTACTCTTGCCTGGAAAATCCCATGGACAAAGGAGCCTGATAGGCTACAGTCCATGGGGTTGCAGAGTCGGACACGACTGAGCGACTTCACTTTCACTGCTTGGTGCAGGTTAGGGATCTAATAAATGGTTGATGAATTCATGCCTGAATGACCTTGGCTGGACCCAGGGTGCACATGGTTTGGCTGAAAGGAGGTCTTGGCTGTGGTCGTCAGGCTTTGAGATAGGGAAAAACCCAAGAGCAGCCTCCACAGTCTGAGGAGTTTGGTCTGAAAGTTTCTGCCCAGTCTTACTTCCCCACCTCCCCTTCTTCAGTCCATCAGCTATGCATTGGGCTCGTGGGAAGAGCAGAGTGGGCCAGGGGAAGCCCAAAAGCCCAGTTTCCAAGTCTGTATCCTGACTCAGTCCATTCCATCTGTGGCTGGGAGTCATAGGCTCACACTCAAAGCAGCACAGGGTGATCAGGGAGGCGTTCAGGATGAGCCTGCAGTGTGGCTCTGGGTTCAGCTCTGGCTTCCCTGACCTGGGAGCTCACAGGTCTTCATTTTCTCTACCTTCTTTCCAGGTCCCAGCTCAGGGCTCTGGCCTCCGGAGACGTGATTGTCTGTCCGTTCTGCGTTTCTTCATTCCCTGAAAAATTGCTGTGAGACCAAATGTGGTGCTGGTGACGTTTATCTTCAGCACTCGACAAGGCCTCCTGATGTCCTTATGGATGGGAATCTGGTGGAGCAGCTGTCATGAGGGGCGGGCGTCGAGTGATGGATTAGCAGGGCTCTGTTGTTCCCCTCCCCCAGGAGCCCTGTCCTCATCTCTGATGAGTTCGGCGTGTTTGTCAGCGACTTGGGTGAACAATAGGAAGTACTTGCTTTACTGAGAGTCTGCAAGACCCTGTGCTGGGCACTTACACACGCTCCCTCATTCAATAATGCTCACTACATTCCTGGCCGGTACGGATCACAGCCCCCTTCTATAGATGAGAAAAGTAAAGCTCAAGGTGTCTAAGATCGACTGGAAGATTCAGAACTCAAACCCAGTTCTAAGGATGCATCTTTTTTTACTGCACATTGCAGCAAAGTGTCCTAACCATGTCGACAGATGACCTGGAGCTTGGGGTGGGGTGGAGGTGGGGCTGTGAATGTGTGACCCATGATGAAATCAGAGTCCAGAATGATCTCAAGTTCAGACAATATGCCGAGACAAAGAAGGTGAAATACCGCAGGGAAGAGAAGCCCTGCCTAAGTTCGAAATGGAGCAGCAGAGGGTCAAGGTGAAGATGTGCTGCCTGACAAAGGTTCACATACCAGACTGGACTTCTTGGCTCTAAATGGACCCCCACGGCCTTGATTAGTAATTAAATAAAGCAAATGATAGACTTCGACTGCACCAAAGGGGAGAAAGTGTTTGCAGAAAAAGGGTGCTGGTCCTATCCTACCCACCAATACGGATCCAGTTCCACAGTTTGCAGGGGACACTTTAAGAGGAGTGTTGGCAAGGTGAGGTGACAAGGAGGATGAGAAGCAAAACACTCAGTGTGACAAAGGGCAGTCAGAGGAAGGAGAGTTGGTCAGGCTGGAGATGGCACAAGTTTGCAAACAACAACAGGACTGACATGGGCATGGGAGCTGATTTCTCCGGAGCCAATCTCAGAAGGGAAAAGGCAGGATGGGGAGAGGCAACTGGAGAAAGGCAGGGAGGAAGAGCTCTATAAGGGAACTGATGGAGACTGGAGAGGGCTTCCAGAGAGGTAATGAGCTCTCCGTCATTAGAAGTGAGCAAGCAGAGTCTGTCAAACCTTGTGTGTTGGAGGGAGTGTCAAGTGTCCTCTCTGAGGCACGGAGCAGGGTGGGAAGGTTGAATTATAACCAAGAGACTGTGCAGGGAGTATGGAGCACCGCTGGGAGGGCTTCAGGCACCGTGAAAAGCAGGCAAGAACCTCTTATGGTGGGATGGTGAGCCCTGCCCCAACACTGAGCACCTGTGAGCCAAGGGCCAAGCGGGCCCTGGAAAAGCACAGACTCTCCCCTCTCACGTATCTGTCTCCAGCTTCCTTTGGTTGTATGGGAAGATATCTGAATTGGGCCTAGAGTCTGAGAGAGTGGGAAAAGGGTACCCGGGAACTGGAGACAGACAGATGATTTCTCTGTCTCCTGCCATGTGGCCTGGGAGAATGGGAGGACGGGGGGGGGCGGTGCTCAGGGTGAGGTTCGGGGCTGGGAGTAGGGCAGGGAAGACAGTCAGGGATGTTGTGAGGTTGAAAGAGGGGAAAGAGTATTTTTTCTCTGGATTTGACATTGTCCTTACAGTAGCATTTTCAGAGCTGAAGTCTTGGGGGCGGAACTGAAGCTCCCGGAGGATAGAAGTGACTGAGGAGGCAGCTGTGCTCCCCTGGACACTGGGTCTTCTGGGCAGCTGGGCTTGGTGAGGAAATGGAGATGAGCTTGTGTTGGGGCTTCTCTGAGGACCAGCCCCAGGGCTGTCATGTGTGGTTTCCAAAAAAATCCATAAAAATTCATCGAAGTCTGCATGGTTCTGCCTGTCGCCTGCCCTCCACTCCGCATTTGCGAAACAACCACCTGTCCCCACTCTGAGCTGGTCTCCAGAGAGAGCTTTGTGAGTGGGTTGAATAAAAGCACCAGGGCAGCCTTTGCATGGCACCAAAGCCCTGCCCCCATCCTGAGGAGAACAAGGGGGGACGGTCAGAGCAGATCAGGTGGGACAGCGGGAGCCCCTCAGTGGGGAGAGCGGGGGCCACCTCCTCCTCTCCTTCAGTGCACTCCGTCTGGGACAAACCCAAGGAAGCAGCGGGCTTTGAATCCTCCAGCGACTCTCAGGGCTGCGGGCTAATGAGGGGTGGCTACCCACCTGAGAGGCCCCAACCTGCCTGGTGACCTGGCACCCTGCTTGGGCAAGAGTCTAGGTCCCAAATCCCCGCCCGAAGAGAACACCCAGATGACTGCAAGGACTTGTCCCACCTCGTGGGGAGGCGTATTTCCAGGCAAAGAGTCAGGAGCTGACACAATGAGCACCTACTGTGTGCAAGCCAGGCTCCCATCGACACAGTCAGCCTAGGAAACCAGTCAGTGATCTCACTTCAAAGAGGCTGTCTGCCAGCTGCAGGGCACCCAGGATGCTGTGGGATCCAGAAAGCAGTTCATTAAAGAGGCAGACTGCTTTGCCCGGAAAAGCCCAGACTCCTGGGAGACAGACTGCACTCTTCAAAGAGAAGAGGCCAAGATCAGAGAGGGAATGGAGGAGGCTATGTGTTTATTCATGCATGTATATGTGGAGTGGCCATTGACTCCTGGGTTCTCAGAGTCGAATAGACCTCCAAGGTGAACTCCCACTGAATAGGCCATGAAGAGGTTTTCCATGTATATACAGGCGCCCGTGTTTTCCTAGTTTTTTTGTATCTATGTGTAGTTATGCGTGTATGTACTCATTTACACACGTACACCCAACTCCAGCTTAAGGCAGATCACTCTAAGCAGCAGGTATCCATTGAGAAGTTCCATCGGAGGGCAAAAGCTTAACCTGTCACCAGCTGAACCAGCTTCAAGCCCAGTACCCCAAACCAGGAAACTGCTTCCTCTTGCCATTGACTGTGATGGCAAGCTTTGTTGGCTAGTCTGCCCTCCAGTGTGCTGGAGCACTTGGAAGGAGGCTTGCTGGGGTTGTGCTGTGGCTCCAGAGGGCAGAGTCAGCAGCCTGAGGCAGAGGGAGAGCCCCTGGAGGCAGGGTGGGCTCAAGGTGGAGTGAGCACTTCTATTAGCTGTAGCCACTGAACCATGGGATTGGCTGCTTCTGGAGGTAGTGAGCTCCCAGACTTGGCAGAGCAAGAGGAAGAGGCTGGGATGACCACCAAGGCGGTCAGCATCATGGAGATTCCTGTGTCTGGGTGGGCTGTTGAGAGACACTTCTGCGGTCTCTGCCTGTGTGGAAGTTCCACAGTGTTGCTATTCCAGGAGCTCTGAGAATGGATGACATGAAAGCTGAGTCTGTGAGGAAACTGTGTGTACCAGAAGGTCAAGTAACCAGGATATCCTGTGCCCAAACCTGCAGGACATGGAGGTTCTCAGGAAAGAGGCTGGAATGCAGAGATGAAGGCTGCTTGACTCCCACCACAAACTGGTGGACAGCAGCTTAGGTGGACCAGTAAGATGGAAGGAACCCAGTCTTCTTTGCTACAGCAGCTTGGCTGGTGACCTTACTCGGAGAGCCCATCAGATCCGAAGAGCCTGTCCAAACACTCCCTATCATGTCAAGTCATTTGGGGTTCATCAGGCCTCATATCCTGAGCTGATATCTGCTCATTGTCTGGTCCACACTCCCTGCTCTCTAAGAATACAAGCTTTGTGAAGACAGGGCCTTTTCTCTTCTTTTTCGGTGTAAGACCCATAAACCTAAGACAGTATTGGTTACACAGCAGGTGCTCAGCAAAGACTTGCAGTTGCATGGAAAACGGTGGCGGTGTTACAGCCAAGACAATGGCGAGGAGTGGAGCCGGGGACGTGTCCTTTAGGTGTGGCTGCTACACCCTCTGATCTCTTCATCAACTCTCTCCTACCACCCTTAGGGAGGAGGACAGCAAAGGGCTCAGACACTAGCAAGAGCCATGTCCACACCTGAGGAGGGTGAATTCAAGGCAGGCAGGCTCCATGTCTGCCGGCTCCTCCCTCTCCTCCTTGCAGTCCACAAGGGCCTCTGAAATTCTAGTCCTCATCAAATATATGTGGGATAAAAGAATGAATGACTGGGTTACCAAGCCTGCAGGAACCTTATGCCAAAGTCATCCAAGTCAGCTCTTCATATTCAGGCCCTCACATTGGACTTCAAGATTCTAGAATCAAAGCGAGTCAGTTATTGGCCAATTCTCAGATGGTTTCGCCAAGAAACAGTTTAACCACAAAAAGATTGCGCTTCGGTGTGCGCCAGTGCCGGTGTGAAAACATCTGTGTGTCAGTTTGCATGTGTGTGTGCGGGGAATGTATCTGTATGCATTAAATGTGCACACCCTTGCAGAGAGGTGTGTAAGTTTGTGTGTGCGTGTCTCCACATATGTGGTTGTCTGTGTGTGGGTTTTTCAATGCGATCGTGTGAGAGCATGTGTAGAACTCTGTGTGTATGAACACTTGGCTGCAGAATCTGAATTTCCTTCAGTACTGTTTTCCTGGTCCACACCCAATCTTGATCTCCTTTCTTTTCCTTTCTTCTCGGAAATCCATTACTGAAAGGTTTTTTTTTTTTTTTTTTTTAAACCCGCCTCCAGGGGGAGGGGGCTGGGAGAAGGGGAAGCTAAAATCACAAGGCCCAGATCAAAACACTCAGCAGCTAAATGAATTCGGCAGCATTTTCCCGCATGACTTGGAGGGATAATTTAGTGAGGCCGCCAGCTGGAAGGAAAGGGATTAATTCTGCACTTAGCACAGCTCCAGTGAATAATTCATCACTGAGACCTTTGTGCCCAGCCCCTGGGCGATGGAGGAAACATCCTGCCCACCTGCCTGTTGCCTGCCTGGGTCCCCCAGTGCCCTGATCAGCAGCACGTGACGCTCCTTTCAGTCCTCAGGACACATGTGCTCCAGTAAATGGGTAGAAGGTGGGGCAGTTGGGGGTGTGAGGAAGGGGCTGGCGGTGGCCTGGCATTGACTGACTCCAGACCCTGAGGAGAGCCGTGGAGGGTTGTGCTCCAGTCTGGGACATTTTTCTCCAAGGACTCTGCTTCCCCTTCCTTGGGGTCTTTTGTTGCTTCTGTGTCCTCCCCTCTTGGTAACTTCTCCATCTGTCCCTGGCTTGGTGGTGGTGGGGTGGATGTCAGGTAGTATCTAACAAACCCTCTGTGACCAAGAACCAGAGGAGTCTCGAGAGGGCGATGTGGAACATTCCACAGTGGGGAGTGCTATGGGAGGTTTCCAGCACTCACCAGAGGGCTTGTGGGGACACACTTTGGGGCTGGTACCTTCCCAGATACCCCCTCAGATGCTCCCACAAGGAAGGAAGTCCCTGGATTCTTCACAGGTAAAGTCACAGGGCCAAGTATTACCCTAGAGCAGGTGGCTATTTCTCCTGGCCCGGGAAGCCAGCAGGAGTGGGATGATTCAACCATCAGCCCCCTGCAAGCATTTCCGGGGTTCATGGTCCTAAACTGCCCACATCCCAACCTCCTGCTTCTCTCAGCACCTCAGAGGGAAAAATGGAAAGAGCCCAGCCTATCATGTGCCCTGGAGCCAAGTGACCCAGATTCAAGCTGGACTCAGAGCTCAGGTACAGATGCTGGAGGAAGAGAACCTGTCCATCAGACAGGGCTCAGCCCCTGGGGTTTTTCTACTCAGGCCAACTCAGCTGCAGTGGGCAGGATTCCAAAAATGAGCCTCCAAGATTCCACACCCTAAGCCCTGAAAACTGTGAATACGGTGAGCTATCACTCCCAAAATTATGTCACGTGGCACCCCGGACCTCAATATGGGACAGGAGCCTGATCGAATCACAGGAGCCCCTTTACAAACAGAGCATTTTCTCTGGCTGCTGACAGAGGAGAGAGTCAGAGTGCTTTGCTGTGGGAGGGGGGTTTGTCATGCGGACTGGCATAATGATGGAGGAGGCATTGTGAGAAGGAATGTGGGTGGCCTTCAAGAGCTGAGAGAGGCCCCCAGCTGACAGCCCAGCCAGCGAGGGAACAGGGACCTTAGTCCTGCAGCTGCAGGGAACTGAATTCTGATGACAACTTCAGTAAGCCTGGAAGTGCTCTCTTCCTCAGAGCCTCTGGAGGGGAACAGGACTCTGCCCGTATCCTGTATCCTGATTTCAGCCTTACTGTATTGGACTGCCTACCTATAGAATTGTGAGCTCATACATGAGTATTGCTTTAAGTCACTAAGTTTGTGGTAGTTTTCTACACAGCGACAGAAGCGAATATCCTAGTTCATTCACTCTTGTAGCATCTCAATCCCAGGGAGCCAGCCTTGGCATGGGAGGAGTTAGAGACTGACTCCCAGGTCTGAGTGGCCCTCTGTTCTCAACTCTTTCTTCCTAATCTGTTTTTTTTTTTTCAAGCCTAAACTCACCCTCAGGAACAGCAGCCCCCGCTTTCCAAAAGCTCCTGAACAAGGTCAGCGGTTGAGAAGGAGGTTGCAACACACTGAGAGGCTACACAAGCTGGCACATGGCTGCCAGGCCCTGAGCTTTCCCTGACCATGGTCTTACGTCAGAGGAAAGCAACTGGAAGGAGAGATCCACTGTGGGGGCCTCACTATTTATGGTTTTCAGCTTGGGGTCCTGGGGGAGGTAAAGGGCAGGCAGCTGCTGCCACTGCTCTGCCCACTGTCCCAGGTTCTCTAGGATGGTGCCTGGTGGAGGCTGTGCCCAGAGGGTGGAAGGGAGGCAGGAGCTGGTCTCCCACCTCTGCTCACCCTAACTGCTTCCGTACCCCCCTGAGCCCAAGCCCGTCGGAGAGCTGACTGGCTCCTTCAGGCTTGCCGCCTGGTGGAATGGGGAAGCTCTAATTTGTTGAGGTCTGTTCATGACTACCCACTCCAGTATTCTTGCCTGGAGGATTCCATGGACAGGGAGCCTGGTGGGCTACAGTCCATGGGGTCACAGAGTCAGACACAACTGAGCACCTAACACTAACTGTCTATTATGTCAGGGTGGCCAAGGTATCTTTTTAAAATTACTTTTGGTTGCCAAATTGTGCTTCTTTGTTTTTTATGGGTTTAAATATTTAGTCATGCCACATGTGGGATCTTAGTTTTCTGATCAGGGATCGAACCCAGGCCCTCTGCTTTGGAAGCTCAAAGTCTTAACCACTGGACTAACAAGGGAAGTCCCTTGACCATAGACTTTTAGGGAAAAACATGGCATGGAAATAGACAGTGATGATGATAACTCATTGTTATTGAGTATTTATTCTATTCTAAGTGTTATACAGGTGTTTCCTCAGAAACAAAACAAAACTCGTAGCAACCATATGAGAAAAGTACTATTATTATGAACCCATTTTATAGACAGGGAAACTAAGGCTCTGAGACCAAGTAATTTTTCCATTGTCAGGTAAGCTGATAAATACTAGAACCAGACAGTCTGGCTCTAGACTCTCATGATATACAGAGAAATCGATCTAGCATGTTGTTTCCATTCCAGAGATGGGGGCTCTGTAGGTTCAGAGAGGTTAAATAAATTATCCCAGGTTCTACTGGGAGGATGAGGGCAAGTCAAGATTTGAGCTCAGGTCTGGCTGGTAAAAGCCTGCTATCCCCCAGGCCTCCCTGTGCTTCTCCCAAGTTGCTCAGGGGCAATTTCATCACTAGCCCAGGGGCAAGACTGAGTTTTGGTGTTGGAGGTACTCCTCACATCTGACAGTGGTCAGAGGCCCTGGTGGAGGCCCTGTTGGAAGTTGCAGGAGAAGCCAGATTCGCTCTGTTGGTGGGGCGGGGTGGAGCAGGTTGGGGAGGGGTGAGGCCAGGGGGACCAGCCATGGACTCTGTCCAGGGGACAAGCCAGGGGGCTACTCACAGTGATGGGGAGCTTGTCAAAGCGCAGTCCATTCAGGTCTTTCCCTGTCAGCATCTTGTGGTACAAACAGCTCTTTAGCGGCAACATGGAGATGCCCAGGAGTATGTTAAGGGTCCATGGTTCACTGCTTTTCACTGTGGGGGAAGATCAGCTGGGCTCCCACCAAAGCCCCCAGCCCAGGCTTCTTGGATCCCAGCATCTGAGGCCCCACTGGGGCCCCTCTTTTGGTCAGCGCTGAGTGCTAAGTTGTTTCAGTTGTGTCCTCCTCTTTGTGATCCTATGGACTGTAGCCTGCCCAGCTTGCTTCCAGCTGGGAATCTCCAGGCAAGAAAACCAGAGTGGGTTGCCATTTCCTGCTCCAGGGGAGCCTCCTTTGGTACCTGACATCTAATTCTCCCTTCCCTCACCACCCACCTGTTTCCTGCCTCCTGACCTTTCCCTAAACAAATCTCCTCCTCTGCCCTTCGGGGCTTCCTGAGTTCAAGGCCAACTCTAAGCATATTCCATGCCTCTGGGAGTTTATATAGCTCTCCCTTGGCTCTGCGCTTTGGGGGCTTCAGTCTGGTGGTGTGGAATTGACTGTGGATCAGCTGGTCTCTGAATCCTGTATCCCTGCCCCCAAGGCTGTGCGCTTTAAGGGTCCCTCTCCTCTCTTGTCACTGATAGACTCAACTGGAGGCAGGTGGTAGTGCAATAAACACAGGGATCTAGTATGGGAATAGGGCCCATGTGTCCTGGCCCAGGCCCCAGTGTGCTCCCCAATCTGTCTGCATATACCAGAGGCTCTCCTGGGACCCCTTCACCCATCCCCACAGGAGGCAGAGGCAGGATGGTCTAAGCACTCTTTCATACATGTGTCCTGGAGTGTGGCTTCCCTGACGTGGCACTGGAGGTCACTCACTTGAAGACGAGGAGTAGTAAGCACTCCAGCACCAGGACTGTGTCCTCTGAAAAGTTGGTGGCCCCATCTTGGTTTTGGAAAAGGAAGGACTGATGCCACAGGGGCAGCTCTGGGGGTCCCCCAGGCTTGGACAGCTGCAAGGAGAAGGTGGGAGTAGGTGGTGGGGTCACAGCTTCTCCCAAACCAAGGAATGTTCAGGCATCAGGTTGTATACATGTCTGTATATGTCACAGAGATTTATCCCAATTATGAAAGCAACATGCAGTTTTGGAAAAATACAAAAAAGCAGAAAGATGAAATAAAACCTGAATTCCCACATTAGAGACAACTGTTCATAACACTGCATGTTTCTTTCTAGGGTTTTTTTTTTTGCTGCCCTGTGAATCTTGCAGGATCTTGGTTGCCCAACCGGGAATCAAACTCGTGCCCCCTATGGTCCTAACCATTGGACTGCCAGGGAATTCCCTCTTTCTTTTGATATGTGTTTTTTTTTTTTCTATGCCTATTTTGTATATAATCGCCGAGTAATTGTCATCCTAACATATTGCCTTTTTTTTTTACATTTACCATTAAAACCTGAGCATATCCAGAGTCCTAAGTAACATTAATTACCCATCTGTAGTAGCTGCAGGACATTCTGTCATGTCCAAGCATCCTGGTTTCTCCCTTCCCATTTGTCCAATAAACTGCATCGAATAATCTTTGATACATAGCTCTGTATCTTAAATTATTTCCTTAGAGCAAGTACCCAAAATAGAACTGTTGAATTAAAGGACATGCATATTTTAAGACACTTGATTCATCATGGGGAAACTCGTCCTCAACAGTTATACCAGTGTTCCCACCCATGGCTGGTGGTGTTCTAGATGCCAAATTAGATGTGACCTCTGTCCTTGTCACCAGCCCCTCTCTGCCCTGCATGGGTGTCCCAGTCCCTCGCAGCAGCCACAGCAGATTTTCAATAGGGCATCTGGGGGACTAAGCCAGCCTCCAGGGCACACATGTGGCTGGTATTTAAGCAACAAAAGGAAACAGTACTAACGATAGCCCCCAAACAAGGGACTATCGGAGACACTCCCACGGGTGAACAGAAAAGCCTGCTTGAAGGAAGCAGGACTAGAGAAAGTCTCTGAGAGAAAGGTCTGGCAGGTTGAATGGAGGGAGGATCTTATTCTGGGTGGGAAAACCTCCTGAGCAAAAGTGTGGAGGTGGCATCAAGGCTGGCATGTGTGGACCCCCTAGAATGAGGGACTCCAAGGAGAGAAGGTCAAGCATCTGCAAAAGCCAAAAGGTGATGAGTGAGTGATGGGACTGGGTGTGTGTGGGGTGTGGTGGTGGTGTCAGCCTGTAACACCCAGCAGGCAGCCCTGCCTGGTCCCAACCCAGGGAGCTGCTTGGGGGTCATTGGCACAGACTCTCCAAGTAGCTGCCGTGCCTCTGCCCCCAGCCCGGGGCTTTTAGCAACAGTGGCAGCCGCTCCCACTTCTGGCTCTCCTGCGGGAATCAGTCATCACTCAAAAAGGTCAGCACAAATGCCCTGCTGGCTCCAGGAGTTATTGACAGCAGGATTGCGAAATACAGTGTGGGTCCCCTCCCCCGCTGTGGCAAGGCCCTGATGCCTGTCACACTGAAGTGTCTCTCCCATCCTCCCAGACCCGGCTGGAGGCTCAGCTGTGTCTGCCTCTGCCCCCAGGGAGATGAGCTGCAGTCACTTTGGGACCTGAATACAGGGGTGATGGGAGTGCTCCTGAGAGCAGGCGCTGGTGGCAACTCAAGGACAGTGACTTGGCTACCAGGTCAGGTCAGAGAAGCTGCTCTGGGTTCTGTGGTGCCCGGGAATGGCCTTTCAGGATTTATTACCAAACCATGCCCATCCCAGAGCGACCATTCTTCCGAATCCCGGAAGGGCATCCACACAGCCTGGACCATCTGCAACATACCAAGGCACAGAAGGAAGACCTGTCACAGCCCCCTCTGCCCCACCCAGGAAGAAGGGTATTTAATGGATGTTGGCTGTCCTCTCTAGGGGCTATTAATGTGTCTAAATGGAGTCTACACAGCAAGAAATAGTGTCTGCCTGGCCAGGAAGGACAGTTCCCTCCCTGAAAGGTTTCCCTGATGAGTCCCCCAGGAAAGATCCTTTCAGACCTAGAACTGGGGAGGAAGGGTCAGCCTCTCTCCTGTGTTTATGGGGTGGGGGCAAGGAATCAAGGTTAAACTACCTCCTGAGGCTGATGCCAGGGACGTGGTGAAGATGCTGGTGGCATGGGGTGGGGGCACCATAAGTGCAGAAGCCATTCCCCACAGATGCTAATGGCAAAGGCTCTGGCAGGCTGTGGAATAAGGAATGTGATTAACCTTCAGCTGTGATCTTCAGCAAAGCCATTAACCCCCAGCCACTGAGGCAGACCTGCCTTCCCCGGGGACAGCGCCTTCATTACACAGGCCTACGGTCCCTCCTCACGTTTCCCCAGGGTCTCCACAACCACAGCCACACCTGCTGCTGCCTGCTCTGCCCAGACGCAGTGGTGGCCACCAAGGGGGCAGCCGAGGCTGGGTGGCTGGGACACCTTGTGTGTCTGTCTCAACCTTGTGTGTGACCTTCAGCAAGTCCCTTCCCCTCTCTAGAACCTGGTTTTCATTGTCCAATGAGAAAACATCTTGGGCGCCACGCTTTGACAGGCTGCTGTGAAGGCTGAAGGAGACAGCAGATGTTTTGCTGTGAAGGTGAAAGCTCAGTTCAGTTGAACTCAGCAAATACTAATTGGAAGCTTCTCCATGCTTGTGGATACTGGGGTGCAGTAGGGCCTATGGGAGAACTAGAGCCTGACTGTGCTCCCCTCTGGAGCTCATCGCCTGCCGGGGGATAGGGTGCACACACACACACACACACACACACACACACACACTTATGATCCATGCAGAGGCCTAAGCAAGTTGTGGGTCATGGAAGCCAAATGTCTGAGAGAAAAGCTATGACTTCCTGACTGGAGAGGGGAGGGCCTGAGGGATTGTGCAGGAGGTATAAGAAGGTGGGAGACCACTCCAGGCTGAGAGGAAAGCAGAGGCCGAGACTGGGAGGTGACAGAGGACAGCATGGGTATGAACAGCCAGTCATCCAGTGTAGACAGAGAATGCCTGGGTGAGCAGGGACAGAAACCCAGGAGACTGGAAGGGACAAGACCTTGAGTATCTGGCTGACAGTGAGGGCTTTGCCCTGTCCATGGTAGGGACAAGGAGTCCAGGGGGAAGGCCTAACCCTGGGCAGGGAGCCACTGTGGCCACTTGTCACAGGATGGATGGGAGGGGCCCTGCTGCAACGGTCCAGCCAAAAGGAGGTGCCAGCAAGGGAAAGGGGCCTCATGAGAACTTGGGTGCAGACTGGCTGTGGGAACTGAGCAGGGAAGAGATGCAAGTGGGCACAGACCCCACTGCTTGCATTTCATCAGCTAGGAGCTCTGTCAGTTCTGTAGGAGGCCAGGGTAGGAGTGACTCCTGAGTTCCACCCTGTGTTGGGTCCCACAGGCTGTGCCAGGCTAACACATCAGAGTTCAGGTTTCACTGTCATCACCAGGCTCTGAGAGGGGTGAAGCAGACACTGAGGGCTGCCTGCCCCTCAGCCGCTCCCCTTCTTTCCTCCTAGCCAAGAACCAGCTTTGGGCCAGGTGCCCCTCCTCTACACCTGTCTGGACTTGTACCAGCAGGGTGATATGCCATGCCTTTCCTCCATGATTGGCTGAAAAATGTGCATATGATCTGATTCTGGCCAAAAAGATGAGAAGGGGGAGTCTTCTGAAGGGCAGCTGGAGGAGGTTGCCAAGTTCTCATAAAAATCACTTGTGGGTGTTGGCAGGAATGTAAGTTGGTGCAGCCACTATGGAAAACAGTATGGAGGTTCCTCAGGAAGCTAAAAAAAAAGAGTTGCCGTATCATCCAACAACCCCACTCCTGGGTATATACCCAGACAAAACTATGATTCAAAGAGATACAGGCACTTCTATGCTCACAGCAGCACTATTCACAATAGCCAAGTCAAGGAAGCAACCTAAATGTCCATCGACAGATGAATGGATAAAGAAAATGTGGTACATGTACACAATGAAACACGACTCAGCCGTAAAAAAAGAACGAAATAATGCCACTTATAACAATGTGGATGCAACCAGAGATTGGCCTACTAAGTGCAGTAAGTCAGAAAGAGAAAGACAAATGCTACGTGACATCACTTGTATGTAGAATCTAAACTATCACACAAATGAACCTATCTACAAAATAGAAAGAGACTCACAGACAGAGAGCAGACGTGTGGCCTCCAAGGGGAAGGGGGAAGGAGGAGGGAGGGAAGGGGAGTTTGGGATTAGCATACATAAACTATTGTATGTAGAACGATGGATAAACAATAAGGTCCCACTATGTGGCACAGGGGTTTATATTCAATATCCTGGGATAAACCATAATGGAAAAGAATATACATAAAAAGCGTGTCTATATGTGTAAAACTGAGTCTTTGCTGTTTAGCAGAGAATCAACCATACTTCAATAATAAAAAAAAAAAACAAACACTTGTGGGAAGGAGAGGCTCTCTCATCCTCGTGGTCTTGGCACCTCTTCCTCTGGATAGGGTGCCAGAACGTTCTGTATCCATGAGCTGTTAACTGGCTGAAGATGGCAATCCAGGGCTGTTGAAAAGATCCTGAGTCCTTGAGGATGCTGCTGAGCCCATGCATCAACCAATTCTGGCAGCATCTTCATGGGGATCCGTCCCAAGGTGCCATAAGAGCTTAAGTCGATGGGAATTAGGGTTCATGCTGCTGCTGTTAAGTCGCTTCAGTCGTGTCCGACTCTATGTGACCCCATAGATGGCAGCCCACCAGGCTCCCCTGTCCCTGGGATTCTCCAGGCAAGAACACTGGAGTGGGTTGCCATTTCCTTCTCCAATGCATGAAAGTGAAAAGTGAAAGTGAAGTCGCTCGGTCATATCCGACTCTTAGCAATTCCATGGACTGCAGCCCACCAGGCTCCTCTGTCCATGGGATTTTCCAGGCAAGAGTACTGGAGTGGGGTGCCATTCATGCTACTTGTAGCCAAATGTAACAAGAACAATGGCAAGACTGGCCTCAGAGGGGGTACTACACTAGGGAAGGGCAGCTCTGAAATGGTCCAAATCCATTTCACTTCCACCCAGGATGTGGACATTTTGCACAGGTTAACCCACTAAGTTTTCCTAACAGCCTAGTAAGGTAGAAATTAGGAACTGGGGAAATCAAGAAGCTTGCCAAGTGGACTTCCCTGGTGGTCCAGTGGCTAAAACTCCACATTCCCAATGCAGGGGGCCCAGGTTCAACCCTTGGTCGGGTAACTAGAACCTGCATGCTGCAACTAAAAAAAAAATCCTGCTTGTCACAACGAACACAGAAGACCCCACATGCGACAACCAAGACTCCATACAGCCAAATGGATTAAAAAAAGAAGAAGCAGCTCGCCCAAGTGCACACAGCCAGCAAGCCACAGAAGAGGTCTTCTAAGCCCTCGAGTCTGCACGCACAGTGTTGTGTCATGGTGCCTGACTGGTGTGACATCACTACACCCCAAGATGTCCGAGGGGCAGGTCCCAGAAGTGACCTAGTCCAACCCTCAGCCCTGAACTAAGATGAGGGGACTGGTAACTTTGAGACAGGACAGGACAGGGACTGTGTGAGCTGCTGACTGGTGCCCCTTCCAGGTAGGGCTCTGCTCACCCCGCTTCGTCTCCCTACCTGTACCATAGAAGCCTGCCTGTGTCCTCTCGCTGCTGGGACCTGGGCACCTCTGTGTCAGCTGCCAGTGAGTTCCCAATCTGGCCCAACTGCCATGGCCAGGTGACCTTCAGCAAGTGTCCCACCATCGCTGGACCTCTGGCCCCCAGTCCCATACATGCAAGAGGCACTGGGAACAATGCCCCCACCCAGACTAGTTAGGCAGCGAAAGCAGCCAGAGTCCCCCAGGGTGGGGAGGGGGCTCACTCATTAAGGCAGTCAGTGCTTCCTGTCCCTCGGGATTGTCTGCTGATTGGTTCATAATTTTCTGGGCAAATGCAGGGCCATGAGCGAGATGACTCCGGGGAAATCAGGCCAAGGATTGGTTTGGGTTTGAAGCCTGTGTCCCCAGAGTCCCCCTCTGTCCCACCCCTCCTTACCACCATCACTCTTGTTCATGTCTAAGCCTTCTTCCAGTGTCTTTGCCTTTAAATGGAGACTGGGGCTCCAAAGGGGTGCCTCATTCATATTCGCCATGCCAGACACGAACTCTGGTTGGCAGACAACAGGAAGGGCTTCCCAAGCACTCCTCTCTCCTTCAAGACCCCAGGAAAGTTGGGACCATGGTGTGGGGAAGGGGAAGACTATGGGAAGAGATCAATGAGGCCATTGCCCTGGACCCAGCCACAGTCTGCACACCCCTCCCGGATGTACTCAAACCCACCACCCTCCTCTCCAACCCAGAAGTGTATCATGTCCTGTGCATTCTTGTCTCCACACTTGTGCTCTTGTTCTCAACCATTCTGCACCAACCCTTCCCTACTAAAAACTCAACAGTCCGATGTCTGAGCACCTGTCCAGCCTTCACAACCCCTCTCACCTTTGGTTAAGAATTTTTATTTATTGTAGTAAAACAGGCATAATATAAAATTTATCATTTTAACCATTGTAAGTGTATAGTTCAGTGGCATTAAGGACATTCATAATGTGGCATAACCATCACCACCACTGATTTCCAGAACTTTCTCATTATACAAAACAGAAGCTCTGTACCCATTAAATAATAATAACTGCCCATTCTCTCCTCTCCCAGTTCCTGGAAACCACCATTCTGCTGTCTGTCTCTATGATTTGCCTACTCTAGGTACTGCATGTAAGTGGAATCATATAATATTTATCTCCTCTCTGATTTTTATGGCTCTGCCGGTCCCTCCTGGTTTGTTGCTATTATACTTTATTTTGTATATTTAACCTTTTCACATGTGTCACTCCTGACTTCACCAAACCAAAAACTTCCTGAGGGCAGCTTCTCCACAGCACAGGCAGGCCTGGCTTGCGGTACAGGCCAGGATTCAGTGAACTCTAATTTAACAGGCAAGTGAACAGCTGGCTGAGTGAACGGACAAATACATGAGCGGGTGAGCTGCTAGAGAGATGAGGCACCCAGAGGCAGGGCGAGTGAGGGAAAGTGCCATGCCTGAGCGCACCCGTTCTGGCTGACCCCAGGAGTGCCGAAGTTCATTCCGGAAGGCATGGGGAAGGAGAGTGGGGCGACGGGAAGCCCCATGGAGGCTGGGTCCTGGTTTACCTGACTGTCCCTGGGGAGGCAAAGAGACTCTCCTCAGTACAGGAGTGCGATGGGTGTCCAGTTGCTGGCTCTGTGCCCAACCTGATGGCCGAGGACTGCCACGTGGGCTCTGGATTGATGTGAGAGAAGAAAAGAGTGAGGCAGCCCACATCGTTCAGGTCTGGACCCCCAGACAGATGATAGAGCCTGATCCTTCAGATCGCTGGTCCTAGCCTTGAGAAAGCCCTGCTCAGGATACCGGCTGCAGTGTGCAGGTTCCCTTCCCCAGGACTCACAGCGGCCTCACTGAGTCCCCTCCTGAGGACTGGGAACCTACCAAACCCAAAGAGAGGCCTGGGGAGGAGGAGGACGGGCCAGGGGTGGGGCCAAGAAGACTGCCAGGAGGATGAGGAAGGGGACGGGAGGAGGCCCCTGCCAGGCTGGACCGCACTCTCTCTGGACCGTCAAGCGTTGCTTTCAGTGGGAAGAGAGGGCCTGGGAGTAGGGGCTTGTTCTGGGTCTCTCTCTCTTTTCTCTCCTCCCTTTATCTCTCCAGCACCCTCTCCTAAGCCCCCCTGCCAGGACTTCTCTCAGCTGCTTGCCCGCCCACTCCACACAGGTATGAGCTGACAAGGGCTTAACACAGTGATGAGGACCATTCAACTCTCACAGAGACAGAATCCCTTTACTAAAATCAAAGGACTGAATCTCTGATGGTGGCAATGTAAACTCTGGATGGAAGTGGGGTCGGGGCCTGAGGGACTTCACTGGAACCTGTTAGACTTTTACTCACAGGGACTTCAACAGGTGTAAAGGCTGAGACGGGGGTCTGAGAAGTGTGTGTGCATGGTGGGGGAGGTGTTAATTTCCAACTCTTCTGTTCTGAACAGTCGAGTGTGAATGAGCACCTACCTGCTCATGTCAACCTGAAGCAATTTCTTCCACTGTGCTCTCTGCTCTGCCATCAGGAGCAGACAGGAAGGACATCTGTGCTGGGGCAGGGGGAGTGGGCAGGGTGTTGGAGGGCAAAGGGGCCCAGACTCTATAGGACAAGTCAGAAGGCTGGGATGGGGTGGGGCAGATCCACAGTGGGGAGCGCCCTGCAGGCCAAGGGTCAGCCTGGGTATTACAGGTGTAGCCCCCTCACTGTGGGCTGTGATCTGGGGACAGCAAGGCCAAACTGTTGTCACTCTTCCTTGTGTGTATGTGTGTGAGCTGCTGGCTGTCTTCAGGAAGAACATGATCAAAGGGGGAGAGGGGTAGATGGGAGCAGAGGGTGTCTGCAGGTCTGACACCCTTAGCATTCAAGTGGAAGCAGAGATGTAGGTCAGGAGTTCTGGGCTCCTGTACCAGACTCCCCTTGGGTCTCACTGTTCCCATCTGTGAAATGGGGCTGAAGAACACGTCTTGCCTTACCGGGCTTACAGTGCTATGGGGTAGATCAGACCAGCCCTGTTGGGGCAGGGGAAGCCCAGAGCTTAGGCCACCTGTCTCCCACCATGATCATACTCTGGCCATGACTGGAGTTGAATCTGTCATCTCGGGCTGTTTGAAGGCTGAGGGCAAGGGAGAAGGGCTAGGTCCCAAGACCACATCTGCTTGGAGCATTGCCAGTCTTCCTGGGGTTACTGAAAGGTCTGGAGATAGAAGGTAATGGGGGGAGGGGAGCATGTATGGAAGCTAGGCCCAAGCTGGGCCTGGTCCTGACTTGGTTAATGGAAGAGGCTCCAAAAATAGTCGTTGAATGAATGAGTGAATGATGACCTCACTGGAAGACCAGTCAAACCTCTTCAGAAACAAGGAAGGGTAAGGAGGTCCCTAAAATCTTCCCTTAGCGTATGTAAGCCCTAGTTCAGGGGTCACTACTCTTGAAGGGACAGAGAAAGAGAGAGAACACCAGAGAATGTGGGCCACAGTAGGGGCACTCTGCCTCACCCCATGACGGTCAGGGAGACACAGGCTTTGGGAACCTCCTGTCCTCCTTACAGCTTGCCTGCATGGTGTGTGAGGGTCAGAGCAAGGTTAGGGCAGGGTCGCATGCCTGGAAAGTGCTGGAAAAGATAAGGGATCATCATCATCATTTTTATTCCCATCTTTCCTGCCATCCCAGGGCAGGTTCTATACAAACTATCTTGGCTATTTTTGAAAGGCCCAGTTGCTTTTTTCTTTCTCAATTTCTTCCCCAGACACCCCTGCCTCACACCATCAGGCCAGCCAGAGGAGGCCAAGGGCAGAGCCTGGGGCCTGCTTAAAGTCTGACCCCATCCCATGCCTGAGGGTCCCAGTGCCAACACCTCCAGAGCTGTGTGGTTCTGGACAATGTAGCAGGGGATGAAGCTGCCCTTTTGAGCGACTGTTGCATACAGTTGGGTCTTGGCAGAGGCTTCACTGACTTTCCCAGACTCAGTGGGCTGGGGACAGGGTGGTGGAAGAAGACACACAAGAAGAAGCGTGACTAAGGGGACGACCCTGGCTGTAAATCCAGCCCTCTGCAATCACTTGGCATTGCTCCACTGGGGCTCCCAGCTGATAATTAAAGCTCATGGTCCCTGCGAGCCCTTCCAAGGAGATCAATATAATAAATCTTTCCTGTTCTATTTGAATATTTCATCGCCCTCACAAGGACCACTGCCTGCCTGCTCTCTTTGTAAAGATGTGATAACAAGGGTTGTAAGTGGACAGAGAGCCAGGCGGTCTGGGTGACGTTCCCAGTATTATGGCTGAAGGGCTGAGTCTCCCAGGTGAGTCACTAATCTCTCTGGGTCTTTCCTTCCTCATCCTGAGGCCCTGGGCATGGGGTTCTCCTTAAAACCCAGGGAAGGTATGGACTCCTGCGGCCGTGGTTGAGGAGTTGCTTGGAAAGAAGTCAGTGTCAGGGCCTGAGGGAGGGAGGGAGGAGGAGAACTAACCTGAACTGAGCACCTACTGTGTCCCTGGTCCCTTGCTATGTGCTTTGTGCCCATCATGGCACTTGAGCTTCCTAATGTCCACACTAGGAGGGACAGTATCTAAGTTTTGCTGAGGAGGAATGGAGGCCTAGCGGGTTATGGATATACCGTTGTTAAGCAGCCAACTTGGGTTAAGAACCCAGGCTAACTTCACATTTTTTCTTTAAGCAATCATAGGGGTCTGTGATGCATACTGAGAGGGAAAAGTGATGCTTCTGTCCATCTCTTGACAGTGCTTGGCACGCAGTAGGTGCTTAATAAAGGACTTGAATAATGAAAGAATGAATTCTCCTTTCTATCCGTCAGCAAGGAAATGGAAGTCATCAAGGAAGTGGAGAAGGAAATGGCAACCCACTTCAGTGTTCTTGCCTGGAGAATCCCAGAGACGGGGGATCCTGGTGGGCTGCCGTCTATGGGGTCGCACAGAGTCGGACACCACTGAAGTGACTTAGCAGCGTCAGTGAGCAATGGGGAGAAGGGTTGGGCAGGGGGCACTGGGCAGGGAGGTATGGGTCATGGATTGGGGGCTTATTGCCTTGGAATGCACCCCTCTAGGCTCTTGCCCTGTTGTCCACTAGAGGGGTGCAGTCCAAGGAATGCTGTGTCTCCCACACACCCCAATTCTCCTGAGCCTTCCTCCTGCCAACGCAGCATGGACGCAGCACAGAATGAGCTAGCCTGGGAGACAGTGTGTCCTAGGCTCACCCTTGACTCTGCTATACTTACTCTGTAACCCAGGATGAGAGGATTCTACTCTCTGGCTCTCAGTTCTATGTGTGCAAAGTACGATTCACCTTGAGAATTAGAGATGGTGTGTGTGGTGTCTAGCCCTGGACCTGGAATATACTAGGTGCTCTATAAATACTGTATTTCTTTGACTTTTAGGTAACTTTTCCTTCTTTAAACATGTGTGAAATGAGAATACATCTTTAATTGGTGTATTCATTTAATGTGGTAGATGTTCTGTGCTCATTGGGCTGTTTTATGGAGATGAACTCGAAGAATTCCAAAATCATTCCTGTTTATCTGCTGGGACCTATGTTTCTTGAGGCCCACATGGCCCGAGAGTTGTCTCACTTCTGGGTGGGCCTGGGATGCCCATAGTGGCTCTGAAGGAGTAGCTGGGGTCATCTAGGTGGTGCCCACCTGCCCTCTCTCTACTTGTCCCGGCCCACATGCACCCAGAGCCCAGGGCTCTGCCTCACTTTCACCAGCTCAGAGTGGTAGGGGTGGAAGACACGCAAGTACTTGATGGGGATTTGGAAGGACAGCGGCTCCTCTTTCTGAACTGAACTGAACCTTGGAATAACTTCTGGAGACAGAGAAACATGAACACAGGCTCATGGCAGGGCTCAGCTGATCACTGTCCCTCCGAGTGAGGTGAGGCAGTGAGAAGCGGGCAAGGGGCCCACACTGAAGAATCAGCATGCACGCACAGGTGTGGAACACATAGAGGCACACAGCTTCACAAGCACTGCTGAGTGCCTGCACAGGGTAAGGATCCATACTGAGTGCTGTTGGGACCAAAAGATGCAATTCTCTCCTGCTCCCGAGATTCCCAGCCCAGAGATGAACACACACAGAACTGAGCCCAGTCCCCTTAGCAATAGACACATGGACAGACACACATGTAAGTAGGGATAGTACCCCTTCCCAGGAATAAGGCTCCTTCCTGTGGTCACAGACACTCTTACTAGCTCCTTAGGCAGGAGGGGGAGGGCTTACCTCCCACATGTTGTAGAGGGGGGAAAATGAGGCTCAGTGAGAAAAAAATGTTCTAATCAAGAAACCTTTCAATGCAAATATCAATAAAAGTCTATTCCAAATGAATGAAAACTGGTCTAAACACTAAGAATGATGCACCATTTAGGAAACTCCTTCCAAAGAGACTACATTTTGTCATCAAATGCAAGAACTTTGGGATGAATTCTGAGGAGACCACTGACCTGGAAATAATCATGGTGATCCTACTTAGTGAGCACCTACTGATTGCCAGGCACGGGGATGGACACCCCTGAGACATTATTCCAACGAATTTCCACCACAGACCCTCAGGGAGGAATCACCATTTCTGTTTTTGAAATGTGGACACTGGAGTTTAGAGAGGTGATATAACTTGATCAATATCATGCAGCTGGTAAATAGCTGATGCGAGAGGCTAGATTTAGTGACCCTGGAGTCATCTTCCCACTCTGGAAAGCTATGATTTGAGGAAGAAGAGGATGGGGGAAGGAGGAAATAAAGAAGTAGATGGAGGGAGGGAGGGAAATAAAAGAGAGATCTAGAGGAGAATGGGAAAGGGAGAAAAGGGGTGGGTGGGTGTACTGGAGGGAGATTTCTGGATAGCCCCTTGCCCTTTGTCTCTCTTCTTGAGACAAGGTCATTTCAGCACCAGGGACAGCTGCCGGCCCCGCAGGCTCACTGGGAGCGCAGCGCTGCTGGGTCACTTGAGCTGAGTGGGTCATTTGGATGAGGGGGTGGAGGAGGAGCTGAGAGCTTTGCTGCTTACTCTTCCTTATTTCCTCCTCCCCACAGCCACCTTGGATGCACAGAAAGGGAAAGACACTTGCCAAAGTCTCTCAAGAGCCGGCCATATGGGATTCATGCTCAAAGGAAAGAGGGGAAATAGGCACTGAAAGGACTTGAAGCTGCCTCGAAGGAAGGAGAGTAAGGGACTTCTCTGGTGGTCCAGTGGTTAAGACTCTGCACTTCCACTGCAGGGCGTGCAGGTTCCATCTCTGGTTGGAGAACTAAGATTCCATATGCTGCACAGCCAGAAAATAATAATGCAATAGAACAGAAATATAGGCCTTCGTTGGTGGCCCAGACAGTAAAGAATCCACCTACAATCCAGGAGAACAAGGTTCAATTCCTGGGTCACAAAGATCCCCTGGAGAAGGGAATGGCTACCCATTCCAGTATTCTTGCCTGGAGAATTCCACGGACAGAAGAGCCTGGTGGGCTACTGACCATGGAGTCGCAGAGTCGGACATGATTGAGCAAGGGATACTTTCACTTTTTAAGTGATTTATTAAAAAAAAAAAAAAAGAAAGCAGAGTAAGGCAAAGGATGAAGTCAGTAGACCTAGCTTCTAGTACCAACATACTGACTTGCTTTGTGACCTGTAGCCAGTTACTTAACCTCTCTGAGCTTCATGTTCCTGCTCTGCAAAATGTTAATACTTTAAAGAAGAAAAGATCTGTCCCTCTCCTAATAACTGCTGAGGGAGGGGCTATATGTTTTTCAACTTCTAAAATTCTTAGCAAATAAATGTTCCTTGCAGCAGTCACCCTTTTCTTGCTTATTAACCATCTGTAGTGCTCCATATGCTCACCCAGCCCTGAGCAGACTCAAAACACTCAGCTGGGGGTCCAGCACTCCCTGTCAAAGTTACAAGAGTCGCTGTGAAGCCTGCAGCCCCTCATGGCCATTACCCGTGGGCCCTGAGTCCTCAAAACCAGTTGAAATTTGCTGAGGCCAAACAAGGGGTGAATGCCTGCATTTCTAACCACCCCCCTCCCCAATCTCTGGAGCTCTGTGTGGGCAGCCAGCAGATGAGCTGTAATTGGGGGAAATGGACAGCCATCCTCCCTGTTCCTGTCTCCTTGCTACAAACACGCCTCATCAGCTTCTTTTCTGGGCATTGTGCCCCTCCGGCCTCCTACAGCTCCCTTTGTGTGGCCGACAAGCCATTTCTGCCGCCAGCCTGCTCTGGCCCTGACACGGGGTCTGCAACTCCCCTTTGCTTTTCATTAACACATCCTTGAGCTACCTCCCACCCTTCCCCCACCTCTTGGCCTGGCCCCCATCTCCCCCACCCCCCACTGCAGATATCACCACAGCAACCGGTTCCAACCGGGTTCCAACCAGCATCCAGCTCCTTCAGACTGCAAAGAGGCTCCTGCAAATACTCCCTGCCTGCCCACAAGGTCTCCCCACCCTCTTGTCCCTCCTGCACTGAGTCCTGTTTCTCGCTCTGCTACACAGATGGGCCCCAAGGTCACTGACTCATCATGCCCTTTCCTGTAATCCCCCCAGATGTGGAAAGCCCAGGGTGTGATCACAGCCCAGGTCTACTCATCCCAACCTGTCAGCCTGTCAGACGTATACATACACACACACACACACAAACTATATACATTATGTACCAACAGGCATACACCAGCTCCCAGATAAATCCAGCTGCATACATAACACACATGTGAATGCACACACACATACAAGACACACAGATGTGTATGCCAATAGGCACAAGCACGTATTCACACATGCACATGAACTAGCATGTAGGTGTTTGTACGCAGGCATACATGTGTTCATGCGTGAAATCCTTGGTCAATTTCTCCTCCTTTTCCATATTTTCTCAGCAGCTCCACTTATCCCTTTATAGGCAGAAAAAAAAAAATTCCTGGGGCTTGACCTAGAACCAGCTTCTTTCTCCTGTTACCGATGCTCCTCTTCACCCCCTCCCTCTCTCCCTTTCCATCATCTTTAGCAGCTGGGGGCCCATCTTTGTGAGGTAGACAAGGAGCTCTGTCTAAGTCCCTGGCAAGGTTTTCAAGGGGAGGAGTAAGGCCTGTCTTCTGAGGTAGGTCACCTGGGAGATGGGAACCCGAGACTGACCTGATAAGACAGGCACCTGCAAGACTGCCCTAACAGCCTGACGCCGGCGCCCACAGTTGTCCTGGCATCAGCCAGTCAATACTCCTGCGTGCCCAGTCTAAGCTCTCACCCGAGAATGGAAATCGGACGGGTCCCCAGTATGGAAAACACAAGTGTGCACACATATGTGTGTACATGCGTGTGTGCATGCTAAGTTGCTTCAGTCGTGTCCGACTCTTTGGGACCCTATAGACTATAGCCCCCCAGGCGCCTCTGTCCATGGGATTCTCCAGGCACGAATACTGGCATGGGTTGCCATGCGCTTCTCCAGGGGATCTTCCTGACCCAGGGATCGAACTCATGTCTCTTCTGTCTCCTGCATTAGCAGGTAGGTTCTTTACCACTAGCGCCACCCAGGAAGCCCGTAAGGTATGTCGGTACCTTAAATTGCCTGCAGGGTCAGAATTTGCCAAAACACAGGGCCTAGAAAGGCTTCCAGGACTATTAGGTAGCTTCTATGAACATGACCCCTGACCTCGGAAGCACAGACAGTCTACTGTCTGACAGCAGACAGTGCCTGGGGAGGATGAGGCAGAACAACACAGCCATTCCGGGGAAGCAGGGGACCTCAGGAGCTACACTGAGAGCATGGAATCCTGGGCCGAGGTCCCCCCCTTACCGACCACTTGAGCGTGAGTCTGTGACATAAGTTCCCTGAACCTCAGTGTTCTCATCTCAGTAATGGGAGCAGCACTGCTCCTCTGGGGAGGGGTGAGCCGATGAGCAATGAGCGGGGACGTGCCAGGAAGCAGTAATGTGCCATTTCAGTGGGAGACGGTGGTAATAACAACCGTGAAAATAATAACAGCGGTCGTAAAAAAGATAAGCTTTCATTGTCTGGAAAATTCATTTATGTGGAACAACTCATTTTTCGAGCAGGCTGGGGAGATGAAGCATGACAGCATTATGACTTTTTCCTCTAAAGTGCTTTTAACTGAGCCCAAGGAGATGTTCAGGTGGTTTCCAGCTGTGCTGAGAGGGAGCCTGGTTCTGCTCGCACTCCACCCCAGCACGCCAGCCCCACCTGCCCCGCCTCACCTTCATGCCCCACATCCTCCGCTTGGATTTCCACTTTGACTGTTCCCCCAGATGGGGGCTTTGGTGGGCTCTGAGGGCACAGATGTCACTGCCTTGGAACTCTGGTTCTTTGCCCCCTCAGAAGTGGTTTTCCTGGGGAGAGGAGGAGCAGGCTGAGTCAGAGGGAGGGGGTCCTGCGTGGGGTTCCCCCTCTCAGATTCCACTGTCCATAAATCTGGGCAAAGGGTGGACAGAGCATGAAGCACTCCCTCCCAGGCAGAGACACTCATGTCAGCCCAGGCTCAGGGAACCCCAGGCCTTGCTCCTTGGTTACCCTGCCTACCTGCGTGACCAAGGCACCAAAGGCTGAGGGTGGGATAAAAGTGGAGGGAAACACCTTTTCTGTCTGACTTCCTGCTCCCTTCCAGGTCAGAGCGGCCCAGGAGGCAGCTGAGTGCATAGACTCCTTTCTCCTAACCCTCTTCTGAAGTTCTGGTGGGAGGGGGGCTTTTACAGGGCAGCTGGGCAGTGCCCCCCTGGTTGGTCTCTCCTTTAACCCTCATCCTCCCAGGTCCCCTGGCTCTGAACCTTTTCAATGGAACACACACACACCACTGCCCTCTGCAGCAGCCACTGTGTGCAGGGCCCCGGGGCTGGGCACTTGGAGCTGGGGATGGGATAGGGCAGGGGGTGGTGACGGGTTTCAAGCCCATGAGCCCTCAAGGTCCTGCAAGGTCAGATTGTCCAAGGTGAGGCGGGAGCGTGGGCCTTCTGCATCCTGGAGCACCCCACAGGTATCTGGGATAAGCGGCCCTGAGAGCCTGAGCCATCAAACAGTTCAGTGAGGGAATTAATGCTTCTTCTATTGAGGAGGTTATTATATCAGGGCTGGAACAGGTGCTGCTACATTAACTGCAGCAATCATGGGTAAGGAACCATCTAAGCGAGCCTTGGCAGGGGGACCGCACTCGGGAGGGAGAAGCATCAAATGGCACCTCAGGGTGGGAAGCAGAGGTGGCGTCCTCACCAACCCTTGGCCCCCACCTGCAGAGGCCCCCACAAGGAGTGTGAGGCAGGCGAGTCAGCTCAGAAGCTCAGAGCCAATGTGTCCCCTGTGTTAGCAGCCCCAGCCCGAGATCTTCCCCAGCCCAGCATGCTCGTCTCCTCCAGGAAGCCCTCTGGGATGCCCTGGCCCTCACTGCTCCCTCTGTCCTCTCAACTTGAGTGACATAGTGGCCTGGAATTTTCCTTCTAACCTTTACAGCTCTACTACTATGGACATCCATTCATATGGGAGTCCTATTTCCAAGCTCCAGGGGTCCACTGAGGACTCCTCCCTCTGCTTCAGCTAGAGGTAGTATGGCATGGTGATGATGACAACAGGGTCCCTGGAGTCAGACCACATGGGCTCCAAATTCCAGCACTAACCCTTAAGTATGGGGCTTCCCAGGTGGCTCAGTGATAAAGAATCTGCCTGTTAATGAAGAAGACATAGGAAACACAGGTTTGCTCCCTGGGTCGGAAAGATCCCCTGGAGGAGGAAATGGCAACTTGCTCCAGTATTCTTGCCTGGAGAATTCCACGGACTGAGGAGCCTGATGGGCTACAGTCCATGGGGTCACAAAGAGTCCAACATGACTGAACACACAACCCTTAAGTAGTTGTGTGACCTTGAGCAAGATTCATGACCTTGTTGGGCTTTACTTCCTTCATCTGTGAAGTGGGGGTGGTAATATAGGGTTGTTGTGGACAAAACTTCATACATGTAAAGTACCTGACATTGCTAAATACCACGAGAGTGTTAGCAGTAATGATAGTAGCAATAATTATAAGAATTTTAGCTGCTCCTGGCCTGGTGTCTCTCCATCTTGACTCCCAACTCTAGGTCTGCAACAGGAGGTCCCTGGTTGCTGTGACCAAGGGATGCAAAGAGCACGGGCTCTGGAGCCACGCCGAAGTGGTTTCAAGCCCACAGTTCTCTCCTGGCTGAGCACCTCTCCTCTCTGAGCCGGTTTCCTCTTCTTGGAGCAACTCCCTCCAAGGATGGTTATAAGGACAGGGAAGAAAGTATAATAAGCTTTGGCACCAATACCCCCCTGCAATGAAGTGTGAAGGGGTGCCCATAGAGCCAGACCCCAGAGCTCCCCAGACTCAATGTCCACCCACATACAGCCATCACCTCCCCATGCCTGAAAAGCAGGTCCTTCAGGCCCAGAGATATGCGTGTGAGAGGCTGCCAGGCTGGAGAGGAGACGGCAGCAAGGCTGGTGGGGTGGTAGAGCCCAGCCTGCCGTGCTCCTCAGTCCCTTCCTCCCAGCTCTGCGACCTCTGCTAACTGAGGAGTGACACCGGGACCTCTCCTCCTGCCGCTCTGCTCTGGTCCTCCTTCTGACAGCCAGCCCCGAGGTTGGAGGCCTCAGAGCGCTCAGCAGCCTCCCACCAGCTCCCATGCCGCCTGTTCAGTCTGTTCCCCACACCTCCCTTCCTCCGGGAACCAGGAACCGGGCTCCATGGAGGACAGAGGGCAGAGCGAAGCAGAGAGGCAGAAGCACTGAGCAGGGAGTGATGTAAGGACACGTGTCAGGAGGAAGTCAGACCTTCTACACCCAAACAGCAAGCCTGCTACTGCAGGGCACGTGGTATTGCACCCCTGGGGGCTTCCCTGAGCAAAAAGGGGACAGAACCACGGGGTGGGTGATGAACTTTAGTTGCAGCAGTGCAGTGACACAATGCAGGTTTTAACCCATGACCCCAACTTTCCAGCCTGTCTTCCACCCTCCTGATATCTTCAGCCTCTTGTCCCCTCCCCTCCTCTACATAAGCTCCTGGGCATCTGCCAGGAGGAATTCCAGGTGGAAAGACACGGGGAAGGGCAATGGAAAAGGCCAAGGGAGCCTGCTGGTGCTGACTCTGCTCAGGCATAGAAAAGGTTAAGCAAGCATCTCCCTCAGTGGGAACACCGAGGTTGGGCAGAGCTACGTGAGCTGAGAAGAAATAGCTCCAGAGGGGTGAGGCCCCAGGGGAAGGATGGAGGCTTTTAGCAGGTGGAGGGAGGCTGTCAGGGTAATGGCTTTTCCTGGCATAACTGACTCCTCCTGGTCTTGATGCTATTCTAGAAATGAGAGCTAGAGGGGCCTCTGATCCTTCACACAGTTGCAGAAGGAAACCAGTTCACTCCCGGCTTTCAGTCCCCACTCTGGGCCCCCAACTGGCACAAGAGAAGCTGAGTTCTAATATCCCCCAGGCCTCTGATGGAGTTCAGGTCTCCCAGTACAGTCTCAGCACCCAGGGGACCTCTCAAGGACCTGCCTCCACACAGGCCGCCTGCAAACTTAAGACCCTCCCTCTCTGTTCCTAAAGCCCTGGCCTGGCTCTATCAGGGGCCTGTGGGGAGCTGCCAGCTGCTGCCCACTGTCCTGGGGCTCAGACTTCATCCAGCCATGGGAGCAGGGCAGCCACCCCAGGATGGAACAGGGGTTGGGTTCAGAGGCCCAGTGCAGTAGTCCTGGGTCCCAAACTGCAGGAAATGTAAACCCGCCTCCACCCGGCCTACCCCTCAGGGCGCTGGAGCGGGTGCGTGTGTGTGTTTGACAAAGTCCAGCCAGCTGCAAGTGGGAGGGGAGAAGGACTCTGCTTTGCTTCGTGAGGCCAAAACTAAGGGGAGCGTGTTGTCTGGTTCCAGAGGCCTCAGCTCTGAATGGAGGTGAGCTCTGAGAAGGCACAGCGTGCTAATGGAGAAAGAGGCATGTTCCTGAGGTCCTCCTCAGCCTCCACTGTCTGCCGAATGCCCTCCGGGGCACATACCTCAGGGGGAAACCTGTGTGCCAAAGTCCCTGTGCCCAGGAAGCCTCCCCTGACGCCTCGGTTTCCCCTCTCCCATTATAAGAACACGTGTGCATGTGTGGGTGTGTATGCACGAGCGCATGCACACACACACGCACACGCACACACACGGGCCGCCCCAGAGGTTTGTGTGACATGCGTACCTGATCCTCACACCCAGCCTCCAGTCTGCTAGCCCTCAAGGTGTCTCTGTGTCTCTCAGCCCGCCTCCTGCCCTGGCTCTCCTCTCAGTATTCCACATTCCTCAAAACGAACAACTGCCAAGGTCTGGCCTCCTCCTGGGCAGGGTTTTGGAAGGATGTCGGCCACCTGACTTGACCTGAGTGCCAATCCCTGGGCAGCCCTTGGGGGATCAGGGGAAAGGGGAGCACTCCAGTGTGGGTCTGTTCTGGCTGCTGGGGTCCCGGATGGGCAGGCTCCCGAATCCTGAAAGCCCAGAGGGATATTCCCAGAAGCCCTGGGGAGGGAAGTGCTTGGGTAGACAGAGAAGGATGTGGTGGAGGGCAGAACTGCAAGGGGGTGGGGTGGCAGAGGAGGTCTGTGACCTTTTGACCTGGGCTGCACAGCCCTGCTGCTCTCTCACGGGGAGCCTTAGAGGGAGGTGAGACAACAGGTCCAGATTAAGACTGCTGCAGGCCAGATGCTGGCGTGCCATGACCAGGCCTCATTCTGTTCTGAGAAGACAAGGAAAGCGTCTTCTACCTGGACCCTCCATGCTGCCCCCTGAGCCAGGAAGGCCAGCCTCCCCCATCCTCCAGAAGCCCAAGAGGCAGCTGGATTCCCAGGTCACAGGGCTACCCTCCATCCCTGGAAGGCACAGACAAACCCCATGACCACTTCCTGCCGCAGAGGCCCAGCCTTACACAATGCGGACAGGATGGGAGAGCTGGCCTCTGCAGAGATGGCCATCTGATCAGGCTGGGCAGAGACTGGATTCCTATGTTTCTGACCCTGCCCGAGATGGACCAGGGAAGGAATGTTTCCTGGAGGAGGCAGGGCTTGAACAGGTGGAAAGGAGGACCTTCCCAATTGGAGGATAGAGCCTGAGGCTCAAAGGCCGTGAGCCGATGGGCAGGTCTGGAGAGGGGCTGGCTGTCCTCTGCAAGGTCAGTGGGCTGGGAGCATGAGTTGGAGTAGTCAGAGAGGAAAACGAGGCTTGTGGTCCTCCCTGAGCTCATCCCCTCTCCAGCCTTCTTCTCTCCACACCCAGATGTGGTCATCCTCTGAGGCCAGACAGGTAGGAGGGAAAAGCGCTGTTCCTCACACCTCTGGTCTTGGCCAAGGGATAGCTGGGCAAGAAGATGCTTCCAGAGGCTCCATGAAGGAGGGGCTGAGATCCAAGTCAGGGAGTGTCTAGTCTGAATCTCCTTCTCTCGCCTCTCCCACATCACCAGTAACAGCCCATCCATGATGCCCCCCCGCCGACTTCATGCTTGCCTCCCCCCGCCCAGCTCCCAGTGCTGATCCTTGTGGGTTCTGAGCTCCTGGAAGGCTGCCACTTAAGGCATGAGCGGGGCTGTTATTCTCAGCGAAGTGATGGGCTCTCATCCTGGGTTTCATTTCTTAATTGGATGCTAATAAACCATCACTAATTGATGATGGTGCTACACCACTACAGGGGGGCCTCAATTTAGAGGATTGAAGGTGTAAGGGGGGTGTAAACTGGAGGCCAGTCATCTCGGCATCCACACGGGCGTGGTTCCTTCCCTGTACTCTCCTGTGGGCAGTGGGGACTGCTCTGGAAATCAGAAATGGCACACTCCAAGAAACTCTGAGATGAGCGCTCTGGCAAAGGAAGAAGTCTTTCTGTAAAACAAGAATGCTGATCCCCACACCCCCACCCACACTTCATCTGAAATAGCCCTGCTGTTCTCAGGGGAGCCCCTTATGGTCAACAGGCACCCCTCCCCCTGACAGCTCAGGGAGGCAGCCAGGCAGGGATAGTCTTTCCATATGGCCCACAGGAAAGCCAGAGCCCACAGAGCTTTGGGGCTGGTCCAAAGCCAGACTCAAGCCCCAGTCTACCAGGCACTGTCACATCCTTCATGCTCTCCTGGGAAGAATTTCCTTGTTTTCCAGAGACCCCTTTTGTCTCTATTGAGGCAGGGGATGGTAGGAAGCAAAGAAGGGCCTCTGCCTGTGCCATCTGCCAGCCTTTGGAATGTCTGAAGTGAAAGTTGCTCAGTTGCATTTGACTCCTGGCGACCCTATGGACTCTAGCCCACCAGGCTCCTCTGTCCATGGAAATCTCCAGGCAAGAATACTGGAGTGGGTTGCCATTTCCTTCTCCAGGGAATCTTCCTGACCCAGGGATCAAACCCAGGTCTCTTTCATTGCAGGAAGATTCTTTTCCATCTGAGCCACCAGAGAAGCCCTTCGGCATGTCCAGGTGAGGCCAATCCTGTGGCCTAGCTTGGTGAGGGACCCATTTCTCAGGCAGAGGAGAAAGGGCGCAGCTGTCCGTCAACACCATGTCCTAAAGGATGTCATGACAGTCTCCTTGGGAAAGTACAGCCTTGGGAGCAACAACCCTGGAAGATCCACCATGACTTGGAATCCTTCTCAATGAGTCTCTCTGTACACTCCTTCTGAGTATTCCCTTTCTCACAGATGTCGTTTTAGAGCAGGAAGAATGTGGGCAGACATTTAAGTGAACTTCCCAGTTTCAGAAAAATGACTTGAGACACAGAGCCTGCCTCCTGCCCCCTTCCCAAGAGACAGCCTGCCTCAGGAGTTCTGGTTCCCACGTGCTGGGGCCTGGAGCCTGCTCAGCTGCCTTCTGCCTTGGGAGATCCTGGGCACAGGGCAAGTGAGGGGTATCTATTACTCACTACTCCATCTCCCCCCTAGACTGTGAGCTCCTGGAGGACAGGGATCTGCCTTGTCAGTGTTGCAGTTGTTCCCAGCTCCCAGTCTGGGCACAGTGGATCCCAGCAAGTGTTTGTGGCATGAAGAAAGGGGTGCCGGACCCTTGGAAAAGCACGTGGAGACAGAGGCAGCCCCTTCTCTCCAGCTCTGCTATGCCAGCCCTCAGCCTGGACTGCTGGGACCCACCCTGCTTTAACCCGGGGAAGCTCATCAGGACCACCCTGGAAACAGTTCTAGCCTAGGAGGAGAGTTCAGACTCCAAGTTCTAACCCAGAAGCGTGTCCTCACAAGGAGGCAAGCAGAACCCAGCTGTGAGGGCTGGGACCTCTTGAGGTTCTGGTGCCTTGGGGCTTTGAGATCCTTGGTGCAGATTGGACCCTGGCCTCTCTGTCCCAGCTTGGCGCCCTGGGGCTGGATCCTGGATCTTGGTTCTCCTGGCCACACTGACCATCCTGATCACGCCCCGCCGTAGCCATTGTCTGGCTCCCCAGGTCCAGCTTTTCCAACACCCACAGGACATCTCGGCATGCACACGGCACTCCCCACAGGCCCTGGAACTAACTGGGAAGTCAGCAAATGAGAGATGGGGCAGGAGAAGGTCAGGACCATGAGCCCTTCCCCTCACTCAGGGCCAGCTGCACCTCTGTCTCCAACTTTGTAGGAGCAGGAAAGAGGGAGGCCACAGCCCATCTCCCCAGAGATAAAACCCCTCAGCCTTCTGAGCAATCCCAGGCCAGAGAGACTGGGTTAGTGCTCAATCTCTCCTGGCCTCACTGCCTACTGGGTCTTCCCAGGTGGCGCTGGTGGTAAAGAACCCACCTGCGAATGCAGGAGACACAAGAAATTCAGGTTCGATCCTTGGGTAGGGAAGACCCTCCGGAGGAGGACATGGCAATCCACTCCAGTATTCTTGCCTGGAGAATTCCATGGACAGAGGAGCCTGGTGGGCTACAGTCCAGAGGGTCACAAAGAGTCGGGCACAAATGAAGTGACAGTACACATGTACGCACGCACGACTGGCTGCTGATTGTGCGGGCTCATGCTTTAAACATCTGTGAGCTCAGCTCCTCCCAACAGTGTAACTCACAATGTCTCTGTAACTCACAGGTTTCTGGATGGACAGTGAACCCCGGAGGAGGAGGGGATGAGAAGGCCAGTTTGGGGAAGACTGAGTCGGGCGTAGAGTGTACACTGACTGGTGGGTCCAGGGGCTGGAAAGGTCTGAACTGGACCCACACATTCTGGAGCTTTCAGAATTGGGGTGGAGGTGGGTAGTCTAGGGCGGGGGAGATGTCTCAGGAGTATAGAGACGCAGGGGAGGGTCTAGGACTGAGCAGGGAGCATGGACATTCACAGGGTACAGGGAGAAAGGGCCCCACAGAGGCGTGGGCAGAGAGAGAAAGGGTGGGAGTCCTGGGAGCAAAGAAAGAAGGGGCTTCAAGAAGTGGGGATTGGGGCTTCCCTGGTGGACCAGTGGCTAAGACTCCACACTCCCAGTGCAGGGAGCCCAGGTTCGATCCCTAGTCAGGAAAGTAGATCCCACATGCTGTAACTAAGACCCTGTGGAGCCAAATAAATAAATATTTTTTTTAAAAAAAGAAGAGGGGGGATGCCTCTCAGACTTGTTCAAAGGGTGAGCAGTCACGGGGAAGTCTGTGGCCCCGGGAGAGCAGGGCGGTCAGTGACAATGAACGCGGAGGTTGAGTCTAAGTGGGCTGAGGGTTCAGGAAGGGAAGACGAGGAGGTGAGACTCAGATCCAGCTGAGCAGAGGCGCTCGTTCTGCCTGTAAAAGCTGGCCAGTTTCACACAACGATCTGGATTCCCAACTTCTCTTGAAAAACTGAGAGCTCTAACCACTCCAGAATTGGGGTGGAGGTGGGTAGCCTGGGGTGAGGGAGATGTTGTACACCTGGCTGACTTCTGTATCTATTAACTGGCATGGGCCTTGAAGGGGCTGTGACTGTGCCATCCCTGGTGCCATTCCTTCTGGTGGAATCTCACTGTGTGTGTAGGGATGTGAGAGGACAGAGATGGGAGAGCACAAGGGCAGAAGGAGCTGAATTGGAACCCGAGTCCTGGCTCCCTGCCCAGTGACCTCCCATCCTACTCGATAGATGCTAGACTACAGGGCGTGTGACTCTGAAATCCGGGGGGCCAGGCAAGGGCAGAGCTAAGCCCGACCAAGCCTGGATGGGGCACCAAACCTCTGGGCTTCTCATGGTGTCCTGGGAGGAAGGAGGAGCCCTGTCAGCAGTTTTGGTCATGCTCAGAAATAAGCAGAACAGACAGCCTGTGTCTAATGCAATGAGGACACCAGGAAGGCCCCCACTGGTCTCATCGCCTGAAATCACTCCACTAATACTTGCTTCTGTTGGTAAGCTCTGTCCTTCTGGGCTGCCCCTCCAGGATTCCAGCACCCTTGGGGGAGAACTCAGGCTTTGGGGGTTTGAATAAAAGTTTCAAGTGTGAGAAGACCTCAGGAGGTCTTGGCAGCAGTGATGGGGGAACATCGGGAAAGAACCCTGTGGCTTCAGTCTGGCTGGGGTGGGTCTCTGGCCAACCTCCTTTCAAACACTAATGCCAGCTGTGTTTATAGCTCTGGGCCACAGGGATGTTCTCACTGAACAAAAATTCTGAGGCTCTGAGCCTCAAGGGACTGACATCACTTGGAGCAGGTGCAGGTAGGTCAGGCTGTGGTATAGGCAGGAGGCCCTGCAGGGAAGATAAAACTCAGGATTCCAGGGCCTTCTCCTCCATCACATGCCTTCTCCCACGGGCATCCTGCTGGGAAGGAAGGAGGCTTAGCCTCTGCCAGAGCAAATGGCCGGTGGCCAGATGGGGACAGTGTTCTTCATCTGCTCCACTCCACTGGCCAGCCATGCGATCTTAGTCAAGTCCCTTCACTCCCTGAAGTCTTGACTTTCTTGGCTATTAAATGGGGCCAATGTGACTGGCCTCCCTAGGCCGCTATATCAGAGCCAGAGAGCATGGAGAACCAAGTGCTGAGTGAGCTCAGTGTGGGACCTTACCAGCAAATGTAGGCTGCTTTTTTACTTCACATGACCACTGTCACTGTATTATTTTTGTTATTATAGTGTTATTTTTGTAAGTTCAATGCTGGCTGCTGAGATAAGCTCCCAGGGCACCTATGGGTCATATTGGGCCTCCACCCACTTCGCCCAAATTTCTGCCCTCTGGGGCCCTTGGCCAAGGCCCACAACTGCACATGGGCAGGTGTGAGCAGTCAAGTCCCAGGAAGGTCTTCAGAATAGGCACTGGATCTTCTCTGCAATTCTGGGACCCTGATGCCAGCATCACCTTCCAAGGGCAGCAGCTACATGAAGATCAAGGCAGAGAGTGAAGTGGAAAGAGTTTCTGGATTTTGGAATCCCAGCTTGGATACCCGCTAGTTCTGTGACGTTGGGCAGTCACAAAAATGCTCTGAGCCTTAGTAACCTAAGGACAGTGTTACCTACTTAACAAGACCAAGTGATGATTAAATATCACACACATATACACACAAACACACGCACACTCCTGGCCCATTTGACAGGTATACGGTGGTGGTGGTTTAGTTGCTAAGTCATGTCTGACTTGTGATCCCACGGACTGTAGCCTGCCAGGCGCCTATGTCCAGGGGATTCTCCAGGCGAGAATAAAAGAGTGGGTTGTCATTTCCTTCTCCAGAGGAGCTTCCCAACCCAAGAATCAAACCCAGGTCTCCTGCATTGCAGGCAGATTCTTTACCAACTGAGCTATGAGGGAAGCCCCAGATATATGGTAAACACTTGAAAATATAACCATCTTTAGTTTGCCTTTCTTACTAGGACCTTAGACAAAAGTGCCCTACTTTTAATAGCTTCTTCAATTAGTCACCAGGGTCAGGCTCAGTCTGGGGCTAGAGTCATAGCTCTCAGGCTTGTCCAAAAAACCCAAAGATCCTATGAGTATGACTAACTGGGCTGATCTGTGCCCTGTCTCTCTTACCCTGGCCGGGACCAAGCCTGTTCCCTGTGCACAGAGGAAGCAGCCCTCCCCCTCCCAGTACTGGCTTTGTCCCCCTCTTTAGCTCTGGGCAGCAGGCAGCCACAGAAGCAGCTGCCAACAGGCCGCCCAGCCAGCCAGCCCTTGGCCAAGGGTCAGAACCCTGCAGGCCATCTCCTGGCTGGTCCCCTCCCCACACTCTGCTTGCTGGGACACTCCCCACCTGTCAGGGCCACGGTCTTCCTGGTCCCTGCTGTGCTCTGTCAGGCAGGTCTCTCTGTGCCAAGCTGAGAGGCAGGTGCTGGGCACTGCCCAGACCCCAGAGCCTTGAATCAAGCCTCTCAGGAGAGCCCTTGGGCCTGGCCACTGGCCCAGCAGACCTCGAGGTGTAATCTGTTGGGTGGTACAACTGGAGCTCTTGTTGCCTCTAAGGAACTGAGACAGTTTACCAGGCCAGAGCGCAAGCCAACCCAGCAAGCCTGGAACTAGCATGGGTGCCAAGTCTTATATCCTGGCCATAGAAAGACCAGGACTCAGACAGGGGCAGGGCCCAGCCGGGGGCACACAGGGATCTGGGGGCCGTGGGCTAGACCCTGGGTTTTCCTGACTGCATTTGGCCTTCTCGCCATTGTTCTGTGGCTTCTTCTGCTAGGTCTCAGGTGCCCACTGTGACCTCTACTAAGGACAGCCCCTCGCCCTGTGCAAGGCTCTATATCTGCCAGCCTCTCCCAGATGGTGGTCTGGCTCCCCCGTTTCCTCAGCCTTGGGGCAGGTATTCAGCTTCAAGAGGTACAGTAACTTTCCCGTCGTCACGGAGCATGCTCAAAATACAGCCAGATTCATTTGTTCATCTGTTTATTCGTATATTCAACAAGTATTAACTGGGTGCGTCCTAGGCTCCAGAAACTATGTTGAAAGGAGGGATAAGAGGATGAGGGAAACAGACCTGGGGGTTGCTCACAGAACTAGTGGGGTGCAATGGAAGGAGGCGCTGATGAAGAATAAGTCAGTAATCACATCGAAGCACATAAAACACGCAAAACTGCAGCGGCAACACTGGAGAAGTACACAGTCCCATGGAAGCATGTAACAGATGAGGATCTGGCCTGGTCTGGGAGGTGGGGAGGGCTTCCTTGAGGAGGTGATGACTGAGTTGAGATCCAAAGAGGGGGGATAGAATGTTCTGGGGAGGAAGAGTGCAAAGGCCTGTTGTGAGAGGGAAGAGGGACTGCTCAGAGAATTCAGAGATGTTTGTCCATCAGGTATGGCTGGAGCAGGCAGAAGGAGGTGGGGGGTATCATGCTTCTGGGGAGCTGGAGGGACTGACAAAAACCTAACCATGTTGGGCCTAGAGCTCTCTTTACCCTGGGAGCAATGTGAAAGCATCAGAGAGCTCCACTGGTTCTATGGCACCACCGTAGCTAATGATAACCTGCCTTTGAAGGGGGTTCGAAAAAGGGTCATGTTAGATGTACCAAGAGGTGAAGAGTGCAGTAACCTAAGGTGGCGCAGCTGGCGGAGAGGACCAGCCAAAATCAAGATCACAGGAGAATTGACATGACTTGGCAGTGGATTGAATGGGGGAAAAAGAATGTGATTACTGATGCCAAGATGAGGAGGAGCTCACATGAAGAGAGAGTATAGAGAAATGAGAGAGAGACCTTGGGCTGAAACCTGGAACAGGCCAACATTTAATTCCAGGTAGACGAGATAAAGAGTCACACGTCAAAGAAAATAGGAGTAGGGCATCTTGGAAGCCAAGACAAGGAAGGGTGTCCGACAGAACGAGCGGTCAGGAGGGGCTAATGCCACTGAGAGATTACAGAAGATGAGACCCATTGGATGGAGAGCTAGGCACGGTGATTACTGGTGATTTTAAACAAAGCAATGGTTGGATGGCACCACTGATTCAATGGACATGAACTTGGGCAAACTCCAGGAGATGGTGAAGGACAGGAGAGCCTGGTGTGCTACACTCTGTGGGGTGGCGAAGAGTCAGACCCAGCTTGGTGACTGAGCAACATTTCAGTGAAGAAGTGGGGTCAGATTGGAAGCAGGTCAACGGCTCAGCTGGAAATAAGCAGAACCAGCCACAAGATGAGCCACATGGACCTGTTGGTCTGGCATAGTCACCACTGGGGGACACACTCTATTTCTAGATTTTCTCAAGGCTGGAGCCTTCATGATAGAGGGAAGTGGCTAAACCCCAGACTAGCGAGGCGCCATCTTTGGACCTGAACCCTGCCTATTCTGCTCCTTACTAATGAGTTGAGTGAGTGAATGGCTTTGGGGTGCTCTCACCACCCCCCCTCCCCCACCTCTCCGGCCCCAAAATGGGCCTACCTGCTGGGATTGCAACCACTCAGAGAGGAGGAGGGAACCAGACAGAGGTAGGAACCCCAAGGACCATATTCCCTGTCTGAGGTGAGACCAACGGGATGGCAGAAAGTAGGAAACTAAGCCAGAAACCTGAGGAGAGGGCACCAAAACACAGGCAACAAAAAGCTGAGTGGGGGGGGAACTTTGAAAGAACATAAAATTTCATATACATTCACTATATAGTATATAATATGATTTAATATATATTAAACATACAATATATATTTCAAGCATTGAAATATTCATTGTGAGAAAAATGAAAGCTTTGGTGGACGTGCCGGTTGCTGTGTATTTGAAATCAGGCGTGGAGGGGTGATGGCAGATACGGTATTCTTTCCAGGGTGCAGGGCTTCTGAGGGTCACGGTCCTCCCTCTGGGGCTCCTGCCTGGTGCTGGGGGCTCGCACTGAAAGCCCCTTTCAGGTTCTGACAGCTGGGCCTTCTTTCTCAGAAGCCCCCCCTCCTGCTTGTATTTGCATCTCATTAGCACCTCCGTGGCTGGTGGCAGCTCCACCGCCTGGAGCCCTGGAACGCAGGCTGCAGGCTCGCCCAGGCCCTGCTCCCTGCCCCCTCTCTGGGGGGAGATGGGTGCAGCGATGCGCTCCCCCGCTACCCCCTTCCACCCCTCCACACCCTTCACCCGGGCTCCGCCGCTTGACTCCCACTGCGCGTTCCCATGGCAACCGGGTGCCGGCTCGGGTCGAGGAGCCCTGGGCCGCCCAGCTCCCCGCCCCGTCGCCCAAGCTGGATCGGTGATAGGCAGGGCCTCAATCTCCCGAGATGATCGACGATAATTGGTTTATGGAAATAGCGGAGGGGGAAAGGGGGCTCCCCGCCAAGCCTGCTCTCAGCCCACCTGTCCTTCCTCACCACGGAAATGGAGGCGGGGCGGGGCGGGGAGGGCCGAGGAGCTGGGCAGTGGAAAAGGGGCTTTTGAGACAAGCAAGTGTTTCACCTGTTGGGCTCCAGCCCAGCCTCTGTCCCACTCGCTGTGTGGGTGCCTGTGGCCGGCTTGTTGTCATAGTAACCTAGGATGTTTGCCTCAGTATTCCTTGACCCCTAAGTCTGCTCAGGCCTCTACTGGGCATATTGTTAGGGAAATGGAGAGGGGGAGAGGGGGTCTGTCCTTGGAAACCCCAGTGTGGGGGACAGAGGAGCAGCACCTAATTTTGTTTATATAAAGTATGTCAGACCAGTGTTGCCACTGCTGTGGGTCCCAAAGCAAGGACAGCTTAGCTGGGGTGGGTGCCCGGAGGGGGAGGTGCACAAACCAGGCTCTGAAGGTGGATTTCAGCTGGGGTAGGCACTCCCCCAAAGGAAATGTGGGCAAAGCCTGTAGGAGGGGAGGGGTAGGTAGCCTGGTGGGGAGACCTAAGGGCTCCCATTGTCTACAGAGGGGCTAAGGGATAGCAAGTTCATGGAGGGGTTACTGCACATGCTTTATAATCAAGACTGAGCAGATGCTACCCTCCCCCCATCCATATAGAAGTTTGGTTGGATGGAGACTCTGTCGCCCCTTGATGCCCTTCCAGCAGAAGTGAGGTCCAGGAAGCATGCAGTGGACATGACTGGTCTCACTCGGATACCAGGCTATGAGAAACATGCTTCCTGACTCCAGCTGGTTGGAGGGGAGCATGCATTCAGGGATCAGAAGGAACCAGGGAAGCCCCATAATAGAAATGACCAAAGAAGGTGGCGCTGGTGGTAACGAATCTGCCTGCCAGTTCAGGAATCACATCCATGAAGTCACCCAAAGCACTAAATGAAGATGAACGAATGTGCCTTTCCCAGATCCCGCTTCCGTCTTCTACCCAGAAAACCCGGCGGAGCAGGGAGGACGAGAGGTGCCTGCCTGCACATGGGGTCTCCAGGCTGGTTGCCCCCAGCAGGGGCTCACACGTGCAGGGGCTCAACAGCTCAGCATTTTGTGGATTCACAAGCAGAAGGTAGAACCCCAAGCTGAGGGCAAAGAGGGCAAAGTGGGAAGGGGAGAAAGCTTCCCGAGGCCCAGGGCAGTGACTCTGAGGCAGTGGGGAATCCACGGAGGGTGGCAGAGTCAGGGCACAGACATGAGGTTGCTGTGGCTGGGATGTTCATCCCTCGGGATGCTGTAGTTGGGTGTCTAGTCCTCATCAGTTCCTTGGCGCTGACAGCCTGGGCCTCTTTCCCAGGGTCTGGGGTTGACACAGTTGACCCAGATTAAACCTCATCTGGCGAGAGGTGTCCCGCACCACTACCTTATGTTCCTCCCGCTAATTCATAAGCACCAGCTGATGTGAGAGGCCCCCCTGGTCCTGGGGGAGAGGTAGTGGACCTCCTCAGGTTGGAGATGGGGTCCTGGGGGGATATGGAGGAAACTGGGGGCTGACCGTCTTATATGGGAAACTTGAACTATCAGATCTGCATTCCAAGGCAGGCCATGGCAGGGGAGGAGGAGTCCTCAAAGGGGAAATGTCCATGGAGACCATCAGGAATGATGTGAGACGCTGACTCACAGAAAAGCAACGATGTGTCCTAGGCAGGCTTTGTGCTGATGGCAGCCTAGGCAGGCTGGGTCCCCTGGTTCCCTCTGTCCTGAAGAGCACTGAACGCTGGAAAGGCTGGGTTTAAACCAACTCTGCCTCTCATTAAGGCAGGAAGCAAAGCCACGTGTGCTTTGAGAATCGGTTTCCCTATTGTGACAATGAGTGCTTGGTCCAGCCTGTCTGACACTTACCTGCTTCCTCTGTGAGGGTCCAGTTTCCCCAGACACTGCTCTCCCTTTGAGCCTGGGGGTCTTGGGCACATTTGCTCCCATTTGTGGGAAGCCTCCAGGCAGAGAGAAAGGGAAGGGCTTTTATGGCTGTGATTTCATGCAGCTCCTAGTGCCACTCCAATCCATCAGCTTGTCCCACCAGCTCTACCTTCAAACCACATCTAGAATTGGATCCCTTCACACCATCTCCTCTTGGGTCTGAGACATGGGATTCCTGCACTCATCTCCTCATTGCTTTCTTGTTCCTTCTGGCCTTCCCTCCACCCTGCCCCCTCTCACGAACAGCCAGAGTGATCCTCTGCCAACTTCAACCAGACACCACTTCTCTGCTCAAACTCCTGCTGAAGCTCCTTGTTTCCCACACAACCTCACCGTGGCCTGTAAGGACTGTACACTCTGGTGCAGGAAACTGACCTGGTCTCATCCCCAAGCCCCTTGCCCACTCACTCTAGCCTTGCTGGCCTTCTAGTGATCTCTCACGCCCTCCAAGCTGGCTTTTGCCTCCCAGGCTTGGCCCTGGCTGTCCCTTTTGTCTGGACTGCTCTTCCCTGCAAATCCATCTCTGTGGCTTGTTCCCTCACTTCCTGCGCATCTGACTCTTTATCAGAGGCTTTCCTGGTACAGGCTGTGGTCCTTGCCTAACAAGATGACTAACTGGAAGGTGAGAGCATCACTCCCGCCCCCTCCCCCAGCCCAGAACGGCCAGCCCTACAGAGACTCTCCTTCCTTTCCTCTGAGGAGCCCCTCCCCCAACCCAGGACCCAGCAGGAGACATCACCATCTGCAGAGGTAACCCCCCTTCCTCCCCTATTCCTCTGCCAGGCCAGGGCGGGAGGAGGAGGAGGGAGGTTGTACTCAGAAGGAACTCCTGCCAGGCGGAGGCGAAAAGAGGGAGAAACAGCTGCAGAGCCACTCCCACGCTCATAGGTCAGTGTTCCCACCCTCACTGCACGCCCCATGACCTGCTCAGTACCCAGCAGGTTTGACCTGGTGTGGTGATTCAGGAGCAAGACAAGCAGTCCAGGGTTCGAGAGACCTAGGTTTCAACCCATTCATGTCCCCAACTCATTGGGAAACCCCTCTGAGCCTTAATTTTCCCACCTGGTCAATGGGGATGTCCAGAACCGTTGGTAATTCAGTGCTCTCAATGATTTGGCCTAAGGTTCCTGCAGTGAGGTCAGGCGAGGTGACTAACATCCCTCTCACTCCCAGATTCCCAGGAACTGCCTAGGATGGTAGCTCCAGCACCCTTGTGGCTGTCATGAGCTCCCAAGGTCCCCGGAAGTGAGCGCCCAGCAGCATAAGTTGCTCAGAGGCTCTCACTGACTTCCCGGCAACCCCAGGTCTGGCCGGGCGTCTTGCAGACCAGCCGTGCGTGGTGCTTTTCTGTGTCTGCTGCATCCTTGGTGCCTCTCCTCTGGACAGCCATCCAGGAAATAAAGCTTGCAGGGGGGTTGGCAAGAATTGCTCACGCTTCTCTTTCGGGCATGTGCCCTGGGCGGGCTGGCCCAAGGCCTGGCATCAAGCAGGACCTGGAGGAGGCACAGTGGGCCAACCTTTCTGCCTCCCCCTCCTCCCTCAGATGTGTGCCTGTATCGGGATCAAGGCCTTCCCCACCTCCCGCCCTTCCCAGGCCTGCACTGGAGACTTTGTCAGGGAATAGGAAACGTCCACTTGCTGGGTTCCACGTGGGGAAGTGAACTGATGATGAAACTAAGTCACTAAGTCTCAGGTCCTACAAACCCCTCTGTGAGGATGAGCTGAGCCCTGGGGAGGGAATTCACATCCCCTGCACACACTTCCTGTAGGCCAGGGGGCAGAGCTGGATACACACTCAGCGTTGGCTTGCTCCCTGTTAACTCACCCAACACTGCCAGGGTGCAGAAATCAGTAGGCAGGCTTTCTAGGCAGAGGTTTGGCTGGTTTGCATGCATGCTAAATTGCTTCAGTGTGTCTGGCTCTTTGCAGCCCTATGGACTATAGCTTACCAGGCTCCTCTGTCCATAGGGTTCTCTAGGCAAGAATCCTGGAGTGGGTTGCCATGTCCTCCTGCAGGGGATCTTCCTGACCCAGGGATTGAACCTCCATCTCTTATGCCTCCTGCATTGGCAGGTGGGTTCTTTACCACTAGCATCCAAGGCCAGTCAGCCTGTACTGGCAGGGCTGGGTTATGAGAACCCAAACCTGCCTGATGCCAAAGCACAGCTCTCTCTGCCCCACCACTGGGCTCCAGCATGTGGGCAAGCTCAGAAGTCGCTAATTCCAGTGTCTTACCCTCCAGACAGTCTCTCATGCCCTCAGTAAGCCAGGATTAGCCAGCAGATGTCCTGAGGGACTGGTAACTGCCCATCGCTCAGGGCATTTGGGGATGTGTGTGGTGGAGGGAGGGGACAAGGGGGAGGGTAGGAAGATTGCTCCAGCAGTGAAGCAGTTAATGTGGCAAAGACTTAAATTGGTTCTGGTGGGGAGAGAGGTGGAAGGAGACAGATTTCCAACCTCCTCTGGCCACTCCTCTGCCCCAGCAATCTGGGAGGCTGTGGGAAGCAAGGAAGGCAAATTCCACCCTCCAGGATATCCCTGGATCTGAAAGCCATGCCACTGGAGAGGCTCTGACTGGGGAAAGAGGAGGGGATGCTGGGCTGGGACGGATGGGAGGAATGCCCCGATCAGTCATTTGGGCTGATTCACACCAGGGGCCCCTGTTTCTCTAGCTGCATCACAAGGGCTTGGAGTTAAAAATGCCCCTCGTGTTCCTTCTCATTTCAGCATTTAAACTTGCCTGGGAGTTATGACCATCATGGTGAGGCCCTTTTAATAGGAGAGGAGGCAGGCTCAGGGACACAAAAGGCCTTTCACTGAAGCGCACAGCTTAGCTCATAGGCACAAAGCTGGAAATGGAGCCAGGATCCATCCACCTCCACACCCTCTGTCTCTGCTCTGCTCTCACCAGCTGTTCTTTGGAGGTGACACGATTTCCCCGAACCACACTGTGTATATTCATGCAGGCTCATAACCTGAGTAGCCAGTACCAGCAAACAGTACTAACAGAAGGAGCTGTGGCGCTTGGCGCAGGAGAGGTTTTTCAAAAGGACACAGAAACCAACAATCATAAAGAAAGGGACTGATAGATTGATTATATTAAAAATCCATACCAGGGGACTTCCCTGGTTGTCCAGTGGTTAAAAATCTACCTGTCAATGCAGGGGACGTAAGTTCGATCCCTGGTCCCAGAAGATCACACATATGCCTAAGCCCATGTTCTACAACTAAGAAACCTGCGGCCCTAGAGCCCTTGCTTGCTCTGCAACAAAAGAAGCCACCGCAGTGAGAAGGCAGCTCACCCCAACTAGAGAGGAATCCCCGCTCCCTGAAACTGGAGAAAGCCGTGCTCAGCAGCAAAGACCCAGTGCAGCCAGACAATAAAATAAATTTTAAGAATCCATATCATCATCTATAATGGTGCAAAATTCACCACAATACAAAGAAGAAAAAAGACAAACTGGAGGTAATATCTGCAGTATATATAAAAGGATGATATCCCTAATGCACAAAGAACACTGAAACCTATAAACATTACCATATCAGAAAAAACATGAATGGGGGATTCACAAAGAAATACTAATATGTATTACTAATATGAGACATGTGATTATGTATATTACAGACCTCCTTATAGGGGCTTCTAGCCTACTATCAAAAATGTTTCCCAAAGCTGTGAACCAAATAAAACACATCTGGTTCCTTCTCAGCGTTCCCGAGACCCCCAAATCCAGTTGGGAGGGCAGGTGGGAATGAGCTTCTGGAACCAGCTGGCAGTTCAGGGCCCCCAGGTCAGTCCAGTTGGGTTCCTGGCCCCAAGCTGTGGTGACATTCCAGAAGGAGGTTTAAAGGGGTAGGGTGGAGCCAAGAGGAGGAACCAGCTGGGGCTAGAGAACACAAGGAACCAGAGACACCAAAGTCAAGGGTAATAAAGTAGAAACCGCATTGGGGTCTGGGTACCCTTAGCCATCTGGTTTATTTGACCTAAGAGTGTAACTACAAAAAGAGTGCTCCCGAGTTAGTAAGTACCTGTATGCCTTTGGTAAGTGACACAGTGAAGGGCACGGGCTTGCCAGTGAGCACATGGTAAGGGTCGTGCTCCTCTCTCAGAGTTACTATGCACCTACTATAGATCAGTCACTGTTCCACAGTGACTGAAACAGACAAAAATCCCTTCTCTCCAGTCACTGGAGCATTTGGGGCTGAGGGAGAGGGCTGGGTCAGGGCTGGGAGACTGTGGAGCAGTGGGGCACGTGCACTCCCAGGGCGGCAGCCTGGAAATCTCCTGGAAGATCTTGCAGGCTGATGATGAACCATTGCAGCAGGTTCTCTGAGCCTCTGTGACCCCCAGCAGCAAGAAAGCAGAAACTCCTTTTTAGACTCTGTGTGTGTGTGGAGGGGAGGTGACATACTCATTTCAAGCTGCGTTTCTCTCTAGGTTACAAGGAGACAAGCAAAAATCACCAGACCGAGTTGATAACACCTGTGAGTGCACCTCGTTTCAGATCCCACGTGTTCGAGGAGTCTAGGAACCTCACCTGGAAAAGTCACCAAACTCACTTCCATCCCCATTTCGCAGTTATGAAAACCCATGTCCAGAGAAAGGAAGCTTCTGCTATGATTCAGGAGCAAACGAAACAAAGAACTCTAAGAGAGATGAGTTGGCACAGGTGCACATCCTGTACCCTCAGGTCTCACCTTTCTCTTTTACCATACCATCCTCTTGGGGGCGGGAGTGTTTGACCTTGTTTAACAATCTTGGGGACCAGTATTTGGTATCGTTGGGTGATCAATCCTGCCCAGACAGCTGGCCTGGGCGTCTTGGAGTCTTTGCGATTGGCTAACATTATGGAACGTCAAGGTGGTCTCAGGGGTGCCAGACACGGGCTCTGGGACCTGGGCAGGGGAAGGGGAAGGGCAGGGGTCTGGAGCTTTCTCAGCAGGGAGACATTCTGTAAGCAGAGGCGCCGTGGAGGCTCTGGGTCATGGCCAGCTGGGCAGGGTCAGCAGCTGGGCAACCGGCTCTTGGCACCCCCAGAAGGTAAAGACAGGAATGGCCCTCTCTCTGCTCAGACCTGGAAAAGCAGTGGGCTTTCCCACCCAGCTGGGTCACCCGAGAAATACTGTGACCTCGCAGGGCAGGCAGAAGTCACACAGACACCTGGCAGGGGCGGTGCAGGGCAATCAGAAGCCCTTCCCCCTATTCCTAAAGCTGCTCGCCAGCATTCAGTCCTCATCCTTCCTGCCCTTGGGACCCCAAACAGCCCACCAACCAAGATTCACCGATGGTCCTGTGTACCCAGCCACATGCTGACTGCTCTGCAGGAAAGGAGGAAACCCCGCCGCTGCCGGCAAGGAAGTTGCAACTCAATTGGGAAAACAGCTATTTCTGTTAGTGAATCTGCAGCCATCCTGCTTCTGTGGATGCCTATGGTCTTTTGTTTGTTTAATAATAATAAACACAGAGTTCAGGAGAATGGTTTCCTCTTGGAGGGTGGGTGGGAAGATGGGGAGAGAATGGGAAATAGGTGGACGTGTTATTGTAACCTTGTCTCTTAGAATGGGTGGCCAGTTCATGAGTGTTCATTATATCCTTGAAAACAAATGACTGAAGAGGGCATGTACAGGTCAACAATGGCTCCAGAGTGTGAACCAAAGGTTGTGACTAACCCAACTCTGAGCTCCACAAGAAATGGTTACAAAAATAATAACTCTTTTAATCAAGCACTTACCACATGTCAGGCATGGTTCTGCCACCATGAGATGGCAGAATGAGAAGTGACTGGCCCTTGGCCTGAGGTGGGGTCTGCTCCATGGGGAGGCCAGGTCTGAACTGGCCTCAAAGGATGACCAGGAATCCTGGGCTAGCAAAGGTGAGAAACGGGCACTGGGTGGAGTTGAGCCATGTCTGGAAGACTCCTGTGGCCTGCCTCATTCTTCTGCCAGCTGCTTTAGACACTGTACAGAGAGGTCTTCCCATTTTCCTTGGTTTGAGGACCAAAAGCAGGCCCACCCTGGCATCAAGAGGCAGAAGCCTATTGTTTTACGGAGCCCTCCTAGCCTACCTCCCATTCCTTACTCTGGGGAGCGGGGCTGGGAGGATGTTGGTGTTGTTCAGTTGCTAAGTTGTGTCTGACTCTGTGACCCCAAGGACTGCAGTAAGCCAGGCTCCTCTGTCCTCTGTTATCTCCTGGAGTTTGCGCAAATTCATGTCCACTGAATCAGTGATGTTGTTACCTAACCGTCTCATCCTCTGCTGCCCCCTTCTCCTTTTACCTTCAGCCTTTCCCAGGATTAGTGTTAGTCGCTCGGTTGTGCCCAGCTCTTTGGGACCCCATGGACTGCAGCCCACCAGGCTCCTCTGTCCATGAGATTTTTCCAGGCAAGTATACTGGAGTGGGTCACCATTTCCTTCTCCAGGGGATCATCCCAACCCAGGGATCGAACCCGGGTCTCCTGCACCACAGGCAGACTCTTTACCAACTGAACTACAAGGGAAGCCCCTTCCCAGAATTAGAGTCTTTTCCAATGAGTCGGCTCTTCTCATCAGGTGGCCAAAGTACTGGTGTTTCAGTTTCAGCAACAGTCCTTCCAATGGATATTCAGGGTTGGTTTCCTTTAGGATTGACTGGGTTCATCTCCTTTTAGTCCAAGGGACTCTCAAGAGTCTTCCCCAGCACCACAGTTCGAAAGCATCAATTCTTGGCGCTTAAACTTCTTTGTGGTCCAACCCTCACATCTGTACATGACTACTGGAAAAACCATAGCTTTGACTATATGGACCATTGTTGGTGGTGTCTGCTTTTTAATATGCTTCCTTGGTTTGTCACAGCTCCTTTCAAGGAGCAAGCATCTTTTAATTTCGTGACTGCAGTCACCATCTGCAGTGATTTTTGGAGTCCAAGAAAATAAAATCCATCAGTGCTTCCACTTTTTCCCTTTCTCTGCCATAAAATGATGGAACCTGATGCCATGATCTTAGATTTTTCATGTTGAGTTTCAAGCCAACTCTTTTATTCTCCTCTTTCAGCCTCATCAGGAGGCTCTTTAGTTCCTCTTCACTTTCTGCCATTAGAGTGGTATCATCTGCATATCTGAGGTTGTTGATATTTCTCCCAGCAATCTTGATTCCAGCTTGTGCTTCATCCAGTCCAGCATTTCACACGATGTACTCCACATATAAGTTAAATACGCAGGGTGACAATAAACAGCCTTGTACTCTTTTCCCAATTTTGAACTAGTCAGTTTTTCCATGTCCAATATCTGTTGCTTCTTGACCTGCACACAGGTTTCTCAGGAGATAGGTAAAGTGGTTAGGTATTCCCAGTTCTCTAAGAATTTTCCACAGTTTGTTGTGATCCACAGAGTGAAAAGCTTTCACATAGTTGATGAAACAGAAGTAGATGTTTTTCCGGGACTCCCTTGCTTTCCTCATGACCCAGTTAATGTTGGCAATTTGATCTCTGCTTCCTCTGCCTTTTCTAAACCAGCTTGTACATCTGGAAGTTCTCGGTTCACATACTGCTGAGGCCTGCTTAACCTGAAGGATTTTGAGCATCACCTCGCTAGCATGTGAAATGAGGGCAGTTGTACAATAGTTTGAACATTCTTGGGCATTGTCATTCTTTGAGATTGGAATGAAAACTGAGCTTTTCTAGTCCTGTGGCCACGGCCGAGTTTTCCAAATTTGCTGATACATTGACTGCAGCATTTTAACATTATCATCTTTTAGGGTTTTAAGTAGCTCAGCTGGAATTTTGTCACCTCCACTAGCTCTAGCTTTGTTCACAGTAGTGTTCCTAAGGCCACCTTGACTTCACTCTCCAGAATGTCCAGCTCAAGGTGAGTGACCACACCATGATGGTTATCCGGGTCATTAAGACCTTTTTTGTATATTTCTTCTGTGTATTCTTACCACCTCTTCTTAATCTCTTCTGCTTCTGTTAGGTCCTTACAATTTCTGCCCTTTACTGTGCTCATCCTTGCATGAAATATTCTCTCGGTAGCTCCAATTTTCTTGAAGAGCTCCCTAGTCTTTACCATTCTATTGTTTTTCTCTATTTCTTTGCATTGCTCATTTCAGAAGGCATTCTTGTCTCTCCTTGCTGTTCTCTAGAACTCCGCATGCGGTTGGGTGTATCTTTTCTTTCCTCCCTTGCCTTCCACTCCTCTTCTCCCCTCAGTTATCTGTAAGCTCTCCTTAGTCACTTTGCCTTCCTTTTTCTTTGGGATGGTTTTGATCACCTCCTCCTGTACAGTGTTATGAATCTCCATCCATAGTTCTTCAGGCACTCTGTCCACCAGATCTAATCCCTTAATCCATTTGTCACCTGCACTGTGTAATCATAAAGGATTTGATTTAGGTCATACCTGAGTGGCTTAGTGGCTTTCTCTACTTTCTTCAATTTAAACCTGAATTCTGCAATAATGAGCTCTTGATGTGAGCCACAGTCAGCTCCCAGTATTGTTTTTGCTGACTGTACAGAGCTTCTCCATCTTTGGCTGCAAAGAATATAACCAATCTGATTTCAGTATTGATCATCTGGTGATGACCATGTGTAGAGCCAACTCTCTGTGCTGTTAGAAAAGGGTGTTTGCTATGACTAGTGTGTTCTCTTAACAAAACTCTCTTAGCCTTTGCCCTGCTTAGTTTTGTACTCAAAGGCCAAATGTGCATGTTATTCCAAGTATCTCTTGACTTCCTACTTTTGCATTCCAATCCCCTGTGATGAAAAGGACATTTGTGTGTGTGTGTGTTAGTTCCAGAAGGTCTTATAGGTCTTCACAGAATCTGTCTACTTCAGATTATTCAGCATTAGTGGTTGAGGCACAGACTTGGAAGTTGAATGGTTTGCCTTGGAAATGACCCTTCTGTCATTTTTGAGGTTGCACTCAAGTAGTGCATTTCAGACTCTTCTGTTGACTGTGAGGGCTACTCCATTTCTTCTAAAGGATTCTTGCCCATGCTACTAGATATAATGGTTCAGTTCAGTTCAGTCGCTCAGTTGTGTCTGACTCTTTGCGACTCCATGAACCGCAGCACGCCAGGTCTCCCTGTCCATCACCAACTCCCGGAGTCCACCCAAACCCATGTCCATCAAGTCAGTGATGCCATCCAACCATCTCATCCTCTGTCATCCCCTTCTTCTCCTGCCCTCAATCTTTCCCAGCATCAGAGTCTTTTCAAATAAGTCGGCTCCTCGTATCAGGTGGCCAAAGTATTGGAGTTTCAGCTTCAACATCAGTCCTTCCAATGAACACCCAGGACTGGTTGGATCTCCTTGCAGTCCAAGGGACTCGCGAGAGTCTTCTCCAACACCACAGTTCAAAAACATCAATTCTTCGCTGCTCAGCTTTCTTTATAGTCTAAGTCTCACATCCATACATGATCACTGGAAAAACCACAGCCTTGACTAGATGGACCTTTACAAAGTAATGTCTCTGCTTTTTAATATGCTATCTAGGTTGGTCATAACTTTCCTTCCAAGGAGTAAATATCTTTTAATTTCATGGCTGCAGTCACCACCTGCAGTGATTTTGGAGCCCAGAAAAATAAAGTTAGCCACTGTTTCCACTGTTTCCCCATCTATTTGCCACGAAGTGATGGGACTGGATGCCATGATCTTAGTTTTCTGAGTGTTGAGCTTGAAGCCAACTTTTTCACTTTCTCACTTTCTTTAGTGAGAGGCTCTTTAGTTCTTCACTTCCTGCCATAAGGGTGGTGTCATTTGCATATCTGAGATTACTGATATTTCTCCCTGCAATCTTGTTATCTGAAATAAATTCACCCATTCCTGTCCATTTCCTAAGATATCAATTCCTAAGATGTTGGCGTTCAATCTTGCCATCTCCTGCTTGACTATGTCCAATTCACCTTGATTCACAGAACTAACATTTCATGTTCCTATGCAATATTGTTCTTTACAGCATTGGATTTTACTTTCATCACCAGACACATCCAGAACTGAGCGTTTCCCCCACTTCAGCTGCTTCATTCTTTCTGGAGCCATTAAAATTGCCATCCATTCTTCCCCAGTAGCATACTGGATACCTTCTGACGTGGGGGGTTCATCTCCTGCTGTCATATCTTTTTGCCTTTTCATACTGCTCATGGGGTTCTCCTGGCAAGTATATGGGATGTTTTGCCATTCCCTCCTCCAGTGGACCACATTTTGTCAGAGCTCTCCACTATGACCTGTCCGTCTTGGGTGGCCCTAAACGGCATGGCTCATAGCTTCATTGAGTTATGCAATCCCCTTCACCACAACAAGGCTGTGATCCATGAAGAGAGGATGTGCTTCTCCCTCATTTAGAGCAGAAAAGCTGAGAACTCACCTTTAATCGGAACTGAAAGGTCACCAGCCAAGGTTACTTAGATGGTTGGGGATGGAAGTTGTGGAGTCCCACTGCCAGTTTTCTCCCTCCCCAGGCCTGGGCTGACTGTCACAATCTTGCATGGAGAAGTCCTCAGGATATGCTTCCCCACTCTCCCTAGAGTGTCTCCCCCTTCTATCAGTCCCAAAGCTTTGGCAGCAAGTTGTGGTGGGGGTTGGGGACCAGCGCTACTCCAGTGGCCATTCGTGGCTCAGTCCAGGGCCCTGCAGCAAGGCTCTCAGGGAGCAAACATTTAAGAGGCACTGGCTCTCAGGGCTATGTGAGTGTTCCTGACACTGTACCTCCTTAAATCCTGCACCCTAACTGCTTTGCCTACCCTGCTGTAGCCCCTGCCCTGCCCTGCAGCTCTTCCCGGTGACCCCTGGGCTCTCACCCGGCTGCCCTTCTAGCCTCTGAACTATCTGTCTCTGCAGCTCCCAGCCCGGTGACCTTCCTGCCTGGGAAGAAGATAATGCAATTGAGGGCTGGTTCCAGGCGGTCTGGCTCCAGAGTGCTAGTGATCCCTGCACACTCAGCAACGCCGGAAAGAGGGCCTTCCCACCGCCTCACTGGCTGCCCGGCTCCCTGGACCAAGGGCCTCTGGGACACTCACTCTTGTGTTTCACTAACCTTGCCCCCCAGAACTGCTTACTCCTCACCAGGGAGACGGCCAACAGCCAGGGGGCTGGACATGGCTTTCCTAAGTCACAACGCTAAGAACCCCCTTCCCCAGCTACTCCCCCTCCCCCCACCCCCAGCTGTTCTACCTGCCTCAACCCCCTTTCCCAGTAAAGGGAACTTGGCCTCCCCCCGCCAAGGGACATGAACCCCCCCTCCTTCCCAAGTGCCAGAAGACCTTCTGCTCCCCTGCCCCGGGGGACCAGCCCCAAGCTTTGATGACTCAGGGAGATTCCATTGTGAGGGGAAGCAGGTAATGATTGATCTCACAGCTAATAGGTAACCCTACCCACCCCCTCCCCCTAGGAGAGAACTCTTGGAGGAGCCTCTTTCAGTGGGGCCAGGGGTTAAACAGAGCCATTAAGGAGCCCACAGCCACTGCTCCGGATCTGAGGCCAGCTCTTGGGGAAGGAGGCGTCCTGCTTCCTCCCTTAGCTTGGCGCTGGGCTCGCTGGGCAGCAGGAAGAAACTACCCCTCCGTCTCCCCCATTCTTTCACCACCAGCATCCCCCCATCCCCCATCCCAACATTCTGTCTCCATTTCTTCTGGGCAGCTGAACTGGGCTTCTGGGACAGGGAGGGAATAGATGAAGTGGGAAATTTAGTGGGTTTCATAGCAAATAGCAGCTGATAACTGTGTGACCCTGGTTCAAATACTAACCCTCTCGGAGCTTCGGCTCTCTTATTTGTACAGTGAGGAAATCAGGCAGCTATGAGGACTGAATGAGACAATGCCGGCAAAGCCCTCAGTGCTGATCCGATTAAGTGTTCCCAAAATGCTTGCTCTTTTCCTTGCTAAACAACTTTGCCTTGGCAGGTTCTGCCCCAGAAGAAATGAGCCAGAGAAGTAAAAAAATGTCTTCAGAGCACAGTCTGCACATCTTTACCCAGCCCCTGAGCCTTCACCCCATCCCAGATATTCCAGCCCCCCACCTACTCAATTCCCCAGACTCACGCTGTCCCCGGCTTCCAAGCCCATTCCCACAGTCACCACTCTCAAGGCAGCCCCCTCGCCAGAAAGCTCTCCTCCCTTCCTACCTAAATCCTCGGGGTCCTGCTCAAGACATGTCATCCAGGAGCCCTTCCTGACCACCTTCTCTCCTACTCTGTACGGTCCTCTGTTGACAGTAACACCTGCCTGCACCTGTGCTGCTGAGTTCACTCCTGACAGGAAATAAACCTGAGGTCAAGTCCCTGCCCCTCCCTGAGTTACTGACAATTGTCAGCCAAGGCAGTTCCCTAAGAGGGTCTGGAGGGCAGAGACCTTCCGGGGAAGTGGCTTTTGGAGGGCAGAAATGCCACTTCCCCTGAACCCTGTTGGCATGTACAGCAGGTGTTCACTGGTTGGCTGAAGGCTGGCAGACTTCAGGAGGGCTCCCTCCTCTAATTACAGCGGTGAATCCACAGCTACTCTGACCTCACATCAGCTGAGGTTCAACCTGGAAGTTTCTAGAGAGATTTGGGGGTGAGTAGGGGAGACTGGCTCTGCCTTGTGCTTCAATTACAACTCCCATTGGGGCGCCTGGGGGCTGGTTCACATCCTACTCCTTAAGGTGCTGGGCAGAGTTTGAGCTTCAGTCACTGCAGCCAGAGGTCTGCTGGGGGCACCTGGGACCCCTCGGTCTGTGGTTCCCTCCAGCCTGTTCCCATTCCTGCCCTCAGCACCTCCTATACCAAAGAAGCAGCCCAAGGACTGGGCCGCCGGCTTCTTCTGAGAGAGTTCCAACTGGATAGCTGGTGAGCGTGGCTGGAGGATGCAGCTGAGTCTCCTCTCCTGTCACCTACAGTGCTGGGTGTCTCCCATTCTCCCGCGTCTCCACCCTGCCCTGTGCCCAGAAGGCTATCTATGTCACTATTTCACCGGGTTCTGGTTGGGCTGGGTATATGGGGAGGTCATCAGGGAGCTTGGAAGATCCTCCTGGCTGGTTCTCTAGGTAGGCTGGTCCCCTCCCCAGGGCCACGCAGCCTGACAGGCAGCACTCTCCCATAGCTGCCCCTCCAGGTCATCATTCCCTCTCTTGCCTGTTGGGGCTAAGGGGCAGTAAGGGGTCCTCTGACTTACTAGCTCCCAGGGGACTACACTGTCCCTTTTATTTTTCCTAAACATCACCCTCAGCTATGCAAACAACCCCTCTGATCAATTCCCCTCAAATGACTGAATTTGAATGCCTTCTTTTTCCCACAAGGCCCCTGACTGAGGCACCTGCTGTGTGAGCCCCTCTCTGTGGGCCTGAGCACCCATCTGATACCCTGGTATCACTGCCATCCTCATCAGCTCCACATCTTCACACACAACTACCTTCACACCGTTCACTCCCTGCTAATGAGGGAGCTCTTACTATGTGCCAGGTGCAGTGACCAGCATTTAGTCACTGACTCATTACATCCTCACACCCACAGTCCCCAGGGATTATTGCTGCTTCTCCACTTTAAGACAAGGAAACAGATGCTCTGTGAAATTAAGGGACTTGTCCAAACTTCAAAGCAGCAGAGTTGGGATTCGAATGCAGACCTGCTGGCTCCAAAGCCTGTGGTCATAACCACCAAAGCATATTGCTTTTTCCTTTACTCCATCCCTCACTCCTAAAACTGGGACAACATGAAGAAGGTCAAATTCACCTGGAAACAGCCTAAATGTCCATCGATAGGTGAATGAATAAAGAAGATGTGGTATATGTTTACAATGGAATATTACTCAGCCATAAAAAAGAATGAAATAATGCCATTTGCAGCAACACGAATGCAATTAGAGACGATCATACTAAGTAAATCAGAATAAAGAAGACAAATTCCATACGATATCACTTATATGTGGAATCTAATATGGCATCATTGATATGGAATCTAATATACAATACAAATGAACCTGTAATATCTCTGAAACAGAATCAGGACATAGAGAACAGACTGGTAGTTGCCAAGCGGGAGAGGGGGTGGGAGAAAGTTGGATTGGGAGTATGGGACTGCAGATGCAAACTGCTATATATGAAATGGATAAACAAAAGGTTCTACTGTATAGTTGCTGTTGAGTTGCTGTTGTGTCCGACTCTTTTGCGACCCAATGGACTGTAGCCTGCTAGGCTCTTCTGGATTTCCCAGACAAGAATATAGTATAGTACAAGGAATTATATTCAGTATCCTGAGATAAGCCATAACAGATGAGAATATGGAAAAGAATGTGTGTGTGTATATATATATATATATATATATATAAAATAACTGATTCACTTTGTTGTACAGAAGTAATTAACACAACATAGTAATTCAATTATACTTCAGTTCAGTTCAGTCGCTCAGTCGTGTCTGACTCTTTGCGACCCCAAGAATCACAGCACGCCAGGCCTCCCTGTCCATCACCAACTCCCGGAGTTCACTCAAATTCATGTCCATCGAGTCGGTGATGCCATCCAGCCATCTCATTCTCTGTCGTTCCCTTCTCCTCCCCCCCCCAATCCCTCCCAGCATCAGAGTCTTTTCCAGTGAGTCAACTCGTCGCATGAGGTGGCCAAAGTATTGGAGTTTCAGCTTCAGCATCAGTCCTTCCAATGAACACCCAGGACTGATCTCCTTTAGAATGGACTGGTTGGATCTCCTTGCAGTCCAAGGGACTCTCAAGAGTCTTCTCCAGTAAAAAATAAATTAGAAAAAGAAACAGATGAAGTTCAGAGATGGAAACACCTGACTTGTTGAATGGGTCCAGAGAGGTGCTCTGTGACAGTGTGCCACCTGCAGACACCAGTCAAAGGAGAGAGAGGTGGAGCACCCTGGAGGCTTAGCTGGGCAAGGTGGGCCAGGCCCTTGTAAGCCAGGGCAGTAGCTGGGGTGCCCAGAGGAGCCCATTCTATCTAGCACAAATGGGTGGCAGGGCTGTCTGTCAGGGTCTCAGTGCCCAGAGGCTAAGCCTGGGATTACTGGTTGAAGCTTGCTCCCAGCTCCAGCTATGCCCCTTCAATGTAGCCCACCTGCTGACTGGGTGGCAGATCCTGGAGGCACGGGTGGGCTCCCGTTCTGAGCTTCCTCTGGTGCTCAACTGTGTGGAGGTGACCTGGGTCTGCTCTGTCAATGGCTGCTGGGCGTAACCACGTGCCTCCACATTTTGTCACGGAGTCCTTGACAGTCTCAATCCTGTCCTGCGCTCTGTTTCCATCCTTCAGGCCTGATGAGACTGGCCCAGCACCACCACACTGGGCAGCTTGAAATCTGCCAGGGGAGGCTTTAACCCTGCCTCCTCCAGGCCCCGCGGCAAGCACCTGGGCAAGTCCTCTGACTGCCTTATCAGGTTTCCCTGGTGGCTCAGATGGTAAACAATCTGCCTGCAATGCAGGAGACCCGGCTTCAATCCCTGGATCAGGAAGATCCCTTGGAGAAGGGAATGGCTACCTAATCCAGTATTCTTGCCTGGGAAATCCCATGGATGGAGGAGCCTGGTGGGGTGCAGTTCATGGGGTTGCATAGAATTGGACACAACTGAATGACTAACACTTCACTTCACTTCTGACTCCCCTGGGCCTCCATTCCTCATCTGCGAAACGGCAAGGATAATCTATCTACCTTGTAGTGGTGCGGTGAGGATCAGGTGAGAGAATGGACACCTGGCACATGGCAGACAGCCCAGAAACAAGCTTCCCTCATGTTTATGCCAATCTGTGCCAATCTGGAGCCCCTGCAGCCGCAACTCTGCAATGGGAGACTTGCAATGATTGTTATGGGTGTGCTGTTCTCCTTGTTGACTGACACCGATACCACATCCCTGAGCTCAGCGGGCACATTTATTGATCGCTGTATTGAAGGAGTCCTCTCAGCATTTGGTAACCAGAGCACTCATTTGGGGCAGCCCTGGTCCCATCATCACGCTGTGAATCACTTTGTTAAAGATGCAATGTGGCTTTGGGGTATTTTTCTTGGGAAAAATCAATAACTTGTTAACAAAGGACTGAATAAAGGGGTAAGCAGGAAAGGCCACCTGCAGTCCCTCCTGTCAGAAGTGGGTGGAAGAGGGACCCTGCCAAAGGGTCCACTCAGGACAAAGCAGTTGGCGGAGGTTGCAGTAGGCTCAACCAGTTCCCTCACCCCTACTCTTCCCACCCAGAAATCTGACCATGTCCCTCTTCTGCTGCGATAAACACTTCCCCATCACTCTCAAGAGAGGTGTTGACTCAGGAGTCTCCTGGTCTGCTCACCCCAGCTCCTCCAGCTTCATCGCAGCCAATCCCTGCCTCACACCACACTCCGGCCACGCTACATGCCTGAGGTCCCCTGAATGGGCACTGGTCTCTCCAGCCTTCTGCCTTTCACCTAAGCTCTGGCTGGATTGTCCTCCGTCTACCAGCTTGAATAACTCATGATATTTCTTCAGGACACAAATGCAATAACCTCCAGCAAATCTTCCCCGACACCTTCCCCCCATCGCCCCCACCTCCACCTAGGGGCATCAGACCCACAGTCCCTGGGCCTCCCCCTGGCCTGGCTCATGACCCACCATGGACTTTTCTGTCTCTGAGGGCAAATGCCTGGTGATGCCCTGTCCCCAAGGCCCAGGCTGTTGCCTGATAAACGATGGGTGCCAGCTGGGTGCTCATCGAATGAGCGAGGGAAGATGTTAAGATTAGACGCTTTCTTCGTCCTGCCAGTTCTCCAGATGCCCCCACTTCAGCTGGGAGAGTGATGCCTGCTTCCCATTAGCCCTCCCTCTTCCAGACAGCAAGCCCTCAGGGGGCTTTTCCCCTCCTAGAGCATGAATATTTGGAGTGTGAACCTCATGAGCAGGCTTCCCAGGTAGCACTAGTGGTAAAGAACCCACCTCCAGGAGACATAAGATCAATCCTTGGGTTGGCAAGATCCCTGGAGGAGGAAATGATAATCCACTCCAGTATTCTTGCCTGGAGAATTCCATGGACAGAGGAGCCTGGTGGGCTGAGTCAAGCACAACTGAAGCGACTTGGCACACACCTCACAAGGCGTGTGCCAGGCACTTGTCTATGCATTTTATATATGTTCACTTAGTGCTCACAGCTGCGTGTGAGGTCAGTAAACTGTAAACCCCTTTTACAGATGAAGAAACAGAGGCAGTAGCGGGTGCTGAAGAGCCAAGCTTAGACCCAAGCCATATGGCTGTAGGGCCAGCGTTTGTCATCACAGCCCTCTACCTTAATGAGGCGCTTGTGGAGAGTTTGGGGGAGACAGCCCAGAGCACCCCCACTCCCAGGACAGGGCCTCAGGGCCTGCTCTGCAGTTGGAATGAGCCAGAGGTCCGGGGAGCTCCAGTTACAAGAAACTGCTTATTCAGGCCTCAACTGCTGGGATCCCTTGGTTCCCTCCACCTCATTCCGTGATCAGCACCAGCCCCTGGCCCACACCGCCTGCCCACCATCTCTACCAGAGAGCAGAGCCTATGGCCCTAATCTCATTTGTGGCCATGAAATCGCATTTGCAGCGTATTAAAGTAGCACAGAGCTGGCCCAGCCCTGTCTGTCTCCTGGAGGAGAGAAGCCTGGAAAGCAATCTTGTGGGGAGGTGCCTCCCAGAACACCCACCGACAAAAAGCAATTATGCTTTAAGAGGAAGATTAAAATAATATCCATCCCCTAGCCCCACCCGGGGGTCTCAGCTCTACCCAGCCTCCACCACCTCCCAACAGTGACAAGGGCAGGCTTGCTGCTTGTTTGTGGGGTGGGGCTGACTCAATTCCCTCCCTCCTACGTGTGCTCCCAAGGCCTGGTCCCTTACCTGTCCCCATCCACCACCACTAACCTCCCTGAGATCCTCAAAGAAACCACGCCCTCTCAAGCCTCTGGGCCTTTGCAGAGGCTGTTCTCTCTGTCTAGAATGTAGCCCTCCAACCCCTGCTTATCTGGCAAGTTGCCATGCACTTGGCATAATAATCATCACTTAAGTTTTCTAAGCATTTAGTATATTTATATTTTTCTCCATAATTTAAAAAATTGGACTATAATTGCTTTACAATGTTGTGTTAGTTTCTGCTGTACAATGAAGTGAATCAGCTGTACATATACATAGACGCATACACATATCCTCTCCTTCTTGGACCTCCCATACCCCCACCCCACCCATTTGGGTCATCACAGAGCACTGACCTGAGCTCCCTGTGCTATATAGCAGCTTCCCACTAACTAGTTCACACATGGTAGTGTATTCTTGTTAAACCTGCTGCTGCTGCTAAGTCACTTCAGTCGTGTCCGACTCTGTGTGACCCCACAGACGGAGGCCCACCAGGCTCCCCCGTCCCTGGGATTCTCCAAGCAAGAACACTGGACTGGGTTGCCATTTCCTTCTCCAATGTGTGAAAGTGAAAAGTGAAGTTGCTTAGTCATGTCCGACTCTTAGCGACCCCACGGACTGCAGCCTACCGGGCTCCTCCATCCATGGGATTTTCTAGGCAAGAGTACTGGAGTGGCTTGCCATTGCCTTCTCCGCTTGTTAAACCTAATCTCCCAATTAAATTTACTACCTATTCAATTCAATGATTCTGTCCAGGAACTATCGTCATTCCCATTTTATAGATGTAGAAAGAGGGGGCAGCTTCCCATAGCTGGAAAGTGGCAGTGCAGGGATTAAAGAACATTCACTCCACACCCAGGTTAGGCCCAGCAGCTTCCCCTCCCATCCCCATGACTGCTCTGGTCTCTGTGGGGTCTCATCTCCCTGAGAGCTCTGAGAGGCCAGGCCTGGAGCAGAATCAGGGTTAAACAGATAATTCTTGCATGAAAGTTGGTGCACCTCCCTACAGGGACAGTAGGGGTGCTGATGTGTGGCCCACTCCTGCCTCTGAGGCTGTATCCTCAGGGGTGTATTCCAGTTTATCTGTATTGGAACTGGAATCTATTTGGAATCCCCTCTCCTCCAGGGAGGACTCCTGGACTGCAGTCAGGTTAACATATTATTTAATCTTCATAGTAACACTGCAAAGTAGACATTATTATCCCCATATTATAGAGGAGAAAACAGAGAGTCAGAGAAAAGAAGTGACTTCATCAGAAACATGTAATACAAGGCAGAGCAGGGATCTGAATTCATATGGGAATCCAAAGTTGATGCGTATCCACAGCATCTTCTTGGCTGTAACTCTCACTCCTCAGGGTGGGTAAAGGCTTAATTCTGTGCTGGGGCTATTTATGCAACACTATTTTCTAAGAGTCCTCAGCCAACTCCAGCAGTCTAGGGAGTTTGCCTGGGGACTCTGAGTCACTGACCGCCCCAACCTCCTCCCCAGTCCGGCTCCCAAACCATCCAGCACAATGAGCACTTGCTGTTAGGGTCAGCATAACCCTGAGTAATCTGTCTTGGCTGGTTGTGGTAGGATATGGGGCGACAGGGAAGAAATCTCTTCCTCCAAATGCTTGCCCATGATCCCGTCACGTTATCTAGAAAGCCCACTGAAGAATGAATCTCCCTGGGAAAGAACACAGCAAGTCATTCCCACCTTTGCGCTGATTACTGTATCAGAAAAAGCAAAATATACCATGGAGACTGGGATTCCAGCCTGACTTTGCTATTGAGTCAGTAGGAAGCCTTGAGTAAGTGGTTTACTTCCTAAGGACTCAGTTTCTTGCTCCAGGAAATGAACATTATCAAGGCTACACTGCCCACCTCCCAAGATCCATGCAATGCTCTGATGGACTTTGCGCCCTTTGCATTTGCCAGCCTGGCTGCAAGCAGCCTGGGCAAATGTGACAGCAGAGGGCTCAGAGGCTGGGAGTTGGTGCCGAGCCTCCCTTGCCTCAGCATTCCCTGAGACTCCCCATCCCCACAAGCTGTTCACTCCACGCCATCCTTTCTCCCTGCTTGCTGTTCCTTCACACACCTCCATGTTCTGGCTCCCACGCCTTTGCTCACCCTGTCCTCTCCACTTGAAAATCACTTTCCTTCATCCCTATTGGCATCACACCCATTCTTTGAGGCAGGGATTAGATGCCCCACCCTCTGACATTTGTGAGGCGGATTATAATGAACCAGAAATTTCCCACCCTCTTCCTCATCTAAACTTCACAACCTCCCTGTCAGTGGACACTGCTCTGGCCTCAGGATGAAGAACTTGAGGCCCAGGGAAGTAAGTGCTTTGCTTGAAGTCATATAGCTCTTATAGATACGGTTCTTCCAGTAGTCATGTAGAGATATGAGTGTTCGACCATAAAGAAGGCTGAGTGACGAAGAATTGATGCTTTCAAACTGTGGTGCTGGAGAAGACTCTTGAGAGTCCCTTGGACTGCAAGGAGATCAAACCAGTCAATCCTAAAGGAAATCAACCATGAATATTCATTGGAAGGAGTGATGCTGAAGCTTCAGCTTCAATACTTTGGCCACCTGATGTGAAAAGCCGACTCATTGGAAAAGACCCTGATGCTGGGAAAGATTGAGGGCAGGAAAAGAAGAGGTGACAGAGGATGAAATGGTTGGATGGCATCACTGACTCAATGGACATGAGTCTGAGCAAGCTCCGGGAGAAGGACAGGGAAGCCTGGCATGCCTGCAGTCCATGGGGTTGCAAAGAGTCAGACACGACTTAGTGACAGAACAACTATACAACTCTTAACCTCAAAATGGAATCCTAAACCAAGGTCTTTTGATTCCCAGTCAGAACTGGCTTTCCTACAGCAGATGGAGTCCATGATGACCACCCAACTCAAGCCCATCCCTTCTTCCCCAAGCTCCAGCAGCCCTCAGAGTGTGCTTGTTAGGTCATGATTTTCCAACTTCTACCTCTTCTCCCCATCTAGCCTGGAAGCTCCCTAAGGGCTGAGAGATCAGCTACCTTGCTTACTGCTGAGGGACTGGATGGCTGGCTGGCTGGCTGGACAGAGGACCACTGTGGGCTAAAGGAGGTTGGACCACTGTATCCAAGGACAAGCTGTCAGATCCAGGTGGGAGAAAGGACGTCCTCAACTCATCCTCCATCCATCCTGCTGGCCTCAGCTGCTCCTAGCCCAGGGACTCTGCAGTACCAGCTCCGAATCCAGGTTGGGCTGTCTTGGCTGACTCCTGATGGGCCAAGCCCTCACCAGGGCCAGGGCAGGCCAACGGGGCACCGACAGCTTTCTTTCTCTCCTACTCTCCTCAACCCGCTGTTTCATTAAAGACCAGTTAATAAAGATTGTTTCACACAGGGTTTTAATTTCACCTCTTACATCACACATGTTGTGTCCCCAAAGCCTCTTTCTCATCTGGTAGAGGCTGCACTTGGAGAATTCCTACCGAGATAAAGCCAGAAGGTTCTCAAGGAGGTGTGGGCCTGTGTTTGTGTGGGAGGGGGTGTGCCCCAGATACATCCATCAGTGAGCTGGTGTGAGTCTATCGTTGTGGTGTCGGGTGGGGGTGGGGTCTCTGCATGTCCAGGGTGTGTGGGTCCGTGTATGTTCAACACGTGCATGTCCTCGTGCGTCTGCACATCTGTGAGAGTGGCTGTGTTCCAGAGTGTCTGCTGGGGGAGCCTCCACTTTCCAAGGGTGTGAGTGAGGGAGAAAAGAGGAAGACGACCTTAAAAGGTCAAGACAATTGCGCCCTCCTGCCCCTCCTTCCTCCTTTCCCACGAAGGTAATTTCTGGAGATGAGAAGGCAATCACAGCCCCCTCACTCCCATCCTGGAACCCATCAGCAGCTGGGCCTGGGCTGGCTGGGAGGACATCGGAGCCAGGTATCCCCTTCCTCTCCATCTCCCCCTCACCCCACATATATTACACATTCATACACACACACACACACACACACACACACACACACAGAGCTTCTAGGAGGTGTGAGTCAGCGACAGCCCCTGGCTGGGGTGAGGGAAGGCAGTGATGGGGGCTGGGCAGCAGGGCCATCTGGTGTGTTCAGATACAGCAATCTGCTAATGGAGTTTCTTCCCAGACCAGCACCCCAGGCTGATTCAGCCTCCTCCACCAGGAAACCTGGTACCCAGGTCCCAGAGACAGTGGGGTTCACAAGATCCCAAAGACCTCCCCTTGGGAGACCAGCTAGGCATGAAGGAGCTACCCTCTTTCCTAGATACAGAAACTAAGGCCATTTCGGACCTATCTGCTTTGCCCAGACATCCCAACTCGTGACTAGGACAGCATTTATTAAACCCTACCTGCAGGGCAGAGCTAACTATATACTGGGTCATTTAATTTCCCCAGCAATAGAGGGCATAGGAATGGCCCTACCCCATTTTACAAATGTGAAAATGGAGGCTGAGGGAAGTTATACAACCTGCACGGGGTCACCCAGCTACTACATAAATGCCAGAGACTGACCTGACCCAGATCCACCTGACCCCACTATGCCTGCCTCTCACTGCAAGGTGGCTGGACCCCAAACGTCTCCTATACCCTACTCCTCTGAGCCTCAGGCACCGACTCGAGAGGCATATACAGAGATACGGAAATCAGCCATGGGAGAGAAGAGACCAGCTTGGGCAAAGACCTAAATATGGGACCCTCCGCAAATAACATTTTTAGGTCTTACTCAGGGAATTTTGAGGCCCTTCAGAGACCCCCATGGGCAGAAAATCTTTCAGTGCCACCCAGGAGCATGAGGGGACAGAAGGCAGCTGGCAGGGTCATCGAGGTACAAATAGCCAAGAGCCTTTCTCGTCCTGAGGGGGGACTGGCCTTGTCCCTCACCCCCACCCTCCCTGGGCCAGCCCCACCTCTCCTACCAGCCTGGCCTCTCCACCTGGGTGACTGGTGATGGGTCTACACCCTTCCCTGCATGGGTGACAGCGCTCTCTGGGAACGCCTTGACAGAGTCTTTGTTCTCCAGAAATAAAAGAAAATCGAGCTACAAAGGGAAACCTCAGGTAGCTTTTAATGGAGCTCGGCTGCCTGGGGCAAAGTGTGTTTAAGCTGGAGGCAGTTGTCACAGGAGCAGAAGCGGGAGCTGCCCACATTCCCCTCCCACCCCCCTCAGCCCCTTGATCAACTTTACACAAGGAAAAGATTATTCCAAATAGCGGCAAAGGAGAAAATCAATACGAACTGAGAGAGAAATGTAAAGCAGCCGTGTGTGTCTGTGTCTGAGTGTGTGTGTGTATGTCTATGAGTGTGTGCATGTGAGTGTGCACATGTGCACACGTGAGTGTGTGTGTTAAGCACAGCAGAAGTATACTGCCTGGACCCAGGCTGACTTGCTCAGGGGCCCAGGCCAGGGGAGCTGGGACTGGGAGTCACTCCCTGGCACGTGCCGGTGAAGGGATGCTGGTGATGGGGGAGGGGCAGCAGCCGAGTCTCTCACTCGAGTTAAGAGAGAGATTAATATATTCAATCCGCTCAGGGTAATTGAGGGAACAATTGGAGAGTGTTTTTCTAAAGCCCATAAAACTGCCTCATTTGCAAGGAGGAGCTGACCTACTCACAGCCTGGGTCACGTGATGGCGCACAGGAAGGGAGGGGAGGGTGACATGGGGCCCCCAATACCGAGGAACTGGGGCATTAGCTGGGGAGGGGGCTGGCAGTCCTGATCTAACCTGTTCTCACCCTTCCCATCTTGTTAGTAGCAGTCCAAGCCTCGGTTTCCCCACCTGTGAAATGGGCTATGGGCCCTCCCCTTCCACCACAAGACTGGGTGCAGTTGGGCAGCGGACCCTGACCCTAAAGGTCTGGCACTGAGGTGTAAAGTAAAGAGGCACCTAGCTGCCCTGCCAGGCCAGCTCCCCGCCCCCACCCCAGAGGAACCGGGCAGGAATGTTAATGAAATCCACCAAGTGTGCCTTTCCCTACTAGAACCATTCGTGTCTCCAGGGCAATAGTCTATGCAATAGCGAGCAATAAAAGGCAGAATAAATTGAAAAGCGGAGCAGAAAGGGGAAGAGAGTGAAGGCCTGGAGTGCGCTGGCCCGAAGGCAGAAGGATGCCTGGGGCTGGAGGTGTCCGGGGCAGGAGCCAGCCGGAACTGCGATCCCTAGAGGATGGAGCGAATCTGAGACGGGGTGGGGGAGGGGAGGAAGGAGGGAACAAAGGGAGACAGACGCCCAGACCGACAGCCGGCGGCAGGGATGCGGGTCGAGCCACTCACTGCTCGTTCCCCTCCGCTTCTTCTTAATGAAAGCCCCCCAGCCTGTTGGTGCCAAAGCTACAACCAGAATCCGCAGGCTTAGAGCCAGGTGCTCAGCATTTGGTGATTGCTTTATTAGCTTTTTCTCCTCACTCTTTTTTTTCCCCTCCAGGGCAAAAAAAAAAAAAAACGTTTTAAATGGAAAGAATAATAAAAAAAAAAGACCCTTGAAAGCATCATTTAAAAGGCTCCTCGGGAACAGAATCATTTCCTTGAAACAAAACTGTGATTGTTTGCAAGAGGTAACTGTGAGGGGAAGGAGCCCACCTCCCCAGCCTCCCGCTCCCATTCTCGCTCCCAACCCTGCGTGGGAGGAAGCTCCAGGGCCTAGCGTGCAGGAGCCCCCAGGATGGCTCACAGAGCCGCAGCAAGGAATTTTCAAGTTCATGTTTCCAGAAATTTCATCACTGGGAATTTCCAGGCCACAGTTTCCCTCTTAAATAGCTCCGCCTGGCTCGCAGAAGATTGTCCTTACACCTTCAGGATCTCTTAGAGAGGTGAGTGAGGTGCCAGGAGGGGTTGCAGCCCCTGAGGGCCCTGCAGCTCCCAGCCCAAAGCTGCGGTGGCCTCCTCCCCACCCCCACCCCTGTCTTCCCCCCCCCACCGCCCCGCCCCATTCCCCCACCCCTTATTTCCCAGGAGGCCTGATATGCCCTTAAAGGAGTTGAGCAGGAGCCCCCACAAGGGCTTAGCAGCCAGATTTGGCCTGCACCTTGCTCCTCCTGTCCTTCCCTGGTGGCTCAGACCATAAAGAATCTGCCTGCAAAGCAGGAGATCCAGGTTCGATCCCTGGGTTGGGAAGATCCCCTGGAGAAGGGAATGGCTGCCCACTCCAGTATTCTTGCCTGGAGAATTCTATGGACAGAGGAGCCTGGCGGACTACAGTCCATGGAGTTGCAAAGAGTCAGACCCCGACCGAGCGACTTAACACTTGCTTCTTCCCTCATCCTTGGGTACCTTACTCTGCCCTGCACTGGACATGAATGTACCCTCATTCTGCTCAGATCAACTCTCTCTTGCCCTGGGGAGAAAGGGCCTTGGGAGTGATGGGGTGGTACAGCGTCGTGTTCTCAAACCAGCCAAGAAGTGAAGGAGGCAGCGTCAGGGACAGGATGAGTCTGGCGGAGCGGAGCTCTGCCTGGAAAGGAAACCGCTGGAGCACCCCTTGCATCTGGCAGGAAGCCTGGAGCTGGTTCCCTCCTGTGCGTGGTAATCTTTCCTCTGCAGCCACTGCCTGCACGTCCTGGTCCCCCAATTCACGGGTCAGGCCCCGAGGGTCTGGGGTTTGCTCTGGGGTCTGTGGCCTGGCTGTACACACTGGAAATACTCAGGGTGGTAAGCCCTCCCTACCACCAGCCCCCATCCCTCTCCCAGCTCCCCACACACAGAGGAGGTAACTTGTGGACTGAAGAAAAGATGTTAGTTTAGGGGAATTGATTGTGCCAGCAGAGTCTCCAGGATTTCTGGAAACCTGTGACTAGCACCGCCATGGCCATTTAGGGCTATGTAACCTGTGGACCACGGCTGAGAAGCAAAGTGATTCAAAGTCAGTCACTGCAGCTTCACAGTGAGCCCTGCCTCCTGCCCCTTACTCTTTCTTGATCACGGCATCCCTAATCCCCTGCCCTCGGCCCCTTGCTCCACCCTTACCGCATCTCTCAATCTATGACCATCATTAGTTCTGGCTTAAAAAATAACCTGACACACAAGTTGGATAACAACTTGTGAGTTTACAATAAAGTTCTCAATTGAATAGATTGAATGACTGAAATAACTGATGCAGACAGGACGGAGGCTAGTTTGGAAGGAACAAAATTAATGCACGAAAGTCTTCCTGAAGGAAATGGCCTTGGGTCTATCCATGAGCATCTGGAGCCTAGAAATCCATTCCTGGCCTTGAGCTGAATATTGCTGACATTGGGCTGAATTTGAGAATGCAATTCCCGCCTCTCCTCTCCTTCCCCCCTGCTCACTGTCTTTTCTTCTCGCCACCCTCAACCCCTCTAGATTGCTTTCTCCTCCTCTTCATCTGAGAATCAAAGAGAGCTGGGTAAAGTCCTTCCCTCCTGGGCTTCATTTTCCTATCTGCAAGGAGGGGAGAGACGATGGTTTCCCTCCCTGTGGTTCTAGGCCAGATCCACTTCCCCAAGGAGCTGCCCACAGGTCCAGAGGACCGCCTGCAAGCCCACCCCTCCCTGAGTGCCTGGTCATGCTCTGTCCCACCGGTTGTGTCTCTGAGCCTCCAAAGATGCCACAAAGGAACCCCCTCTTCTTCATGCTGAACTGTTGGGTGAGTTTGCCTGAGCTGAGACAGCCCTTCCAACCTCTGGCAGACACCTCTCCGTTGTCTGTTCCCCCCACTGGCTTCCTGGCCCTGTTGTCAGGGTTGTGATGACTGACCCCTCCCCTAGGAGGGAAGTGATTTTCCTCTCCCTTGAAAGCCATTTTCTTGTCTTGGTAGAAGCAGACATCTGACACTTTAAGAGGGAGAACAGCAGGGAGATGATGGCATTAAATAACAGAAATTAGAGCTGCAGCGGCTGGCTCAGCCATCTCCCAGCCCCCTTTCCCTGCAGGAGTCCCACCCTCCCTCAGAGGCATTCAGAGGAGCAGCCTGCACACAAACTGTCCACGTGGCCCCTGGATCAGGTGGTCAGGGAATGCGGGGACCTAGACAGCACGGGACTGCTTCTCCCTGAGCTCTGAGCTTCTTGCCTTATCTTGTCCTGTGACAAACTCTAGAACATGTAGGAATCCAGGTCTTACCTATTTTATTCACAAGCTCACCACAGTACCCTCGGCACTCAGCTCAGAGCTGGGCATACAGTAGGTGATCAACAGTATTTGCTGATTGACTGACTAATGAATAAATAAACAGAGTCCAAAGTAGTCTAGGTAACAAACTGAGACTTGGGCAGGAGAAGTTGGTCCCTGGTCCCTGGTCCATTCTTTCAGTTGTCCTGGCACATTCTGCCAGATTACTCTGTCTAAACCACAGATCAGATTGTCTTTGTTCTGCACAAACCCCTCTGGTGGCTCCCATTGCCTCCTGACCTGAATATCCATCTAGCTCTTTTGTCACTGTTCCTTCCACTTTCTCCCATCCATCGGCCATCTCCCAGCCCAACTGAGCCCACCACCCTGGGCTCCACTTCAGACCAACGCATCATGGGATGGAGGCACTGCAGGAGAGCCAGGCACCTTTGGTTGTAAACTTTTGGTTTCAACCTCAGCTCATTTCTTCTGCCAGCCAAACCCTTTCCTTCTCAGTCAGCTTATTCTGGTCACCCCTCCTTAGAATATACTCCTCAAAGCCCACAGTTACCATTCCTAAATCTTACTCACCTAGCATGGAATCTGAGAGTCAGTGCTTAACAAACGTTTGATGGATGGATGAATGGATCAGTGAGGGAATGAATGAATGAAAGTGCAAGTCAAAGTGGCTCAGTCGTGTCCAACTCTGCGACACCCGTGGACTATAGAGTCCATGGGATTCTCCAGGCCAGAGTACTGGAGTGGGTAGCCTTTCCCTTCTCCAGGGGATCTTCCCAACCCAGGGACTGAACCCAGGTCTCCGGCATTGCAGGCGGATACTTTACCAACTGAGCCACAAGGGAAGTCCAAGAATACTGGAGTGGGTAGCCTCCTTCTCCAGGGGATATTTCCAACCCAGGAATTGAACGGGGGTCTCCTGCATTGCAGGCAGATTCTTTACCAACTGAGCTATCAGGGAAGCCTGAATGAATGAAGTATTAACCTCAAATGACATCTCTTTTGAAAAGCCTTTCCTAGGCTTCAAATTCAGACCTGCACCCTCCCTCATCAGAGCTCTCCTCCCAGCACATAACTTCTGGGCCCATAGGATCCCCATATTGTGCCAGGCTGTCTTCAAGCCAGGTGGCACCTTGAACCCAGGGTTTGACCCAGCTTTGGATCCCATGCACTACTGTGCACTAAGGTCCCCAGGAAATGTGGCTGGCATTAGATGGAATCAAGAATCCTTGGGGGATGAGCCTCAGTTTCTCCACCTGTGAAATGGGCTGCTTGCTCTACTGGCTTCTACCTATACTGGCTGTGAGGCCCACCAGATATACAGGCTGGTTGCAGAACACTACCACATTGGGAAATGAATCCTCCTTAGCTTGGATGAGAGCTAGATCCTCGCACCTGGGCCTGAGGCTGCCAGGGTCCCAGTTCAGGGCTGAGTCCCTCCTGGTTGTGGAAGAAGCTAGATGGGGTTGAGGGAGGGAAAAGAGAGACTTCTGCCTCCTGATCACTCCAGGCCTCCCTTGAAACCTGGTGAGAACATGTGAGAGTGAGTTTGAGGACTGAAGTGTCTCTGGGGACACTCACCCACTGGTCAAAGAAAACCCCCCCAGTGATGTCCTTGATCTGTGTGGCCTTTGTTTGCTCCATTCTGTCTCCCACTTCAAACTGGAACTCCCCGTTCCACCCTCAGACTGCTTGTTCTTCAGAACCCAATGAGGCAACCTTGGGAAGTTCTGCTGTTCTGCTCAGTGAAGGACTGTGGGGCAGCCAGGCTCATCAGAGACACAGGGTTTTCTAACTAGGGGAGCAGTGATGCTAGAACCTGATGCACCCAGGGAGCACCTACCTGCAGCCTGGGCAGCTGGGGCTCTGCGTGCGGTGACATTGGTTCCAGCTGGCTGGCGCCAGGATGGCAGGTTGTGGCAGGAGGCTGAGGGGCGGGGTGCATGTGGAAGGCCACCCTGTAAGCCAGGTCCCCTCAGTGGCGGGCCGTGGGGTCTGCGCTGGCTTGGAGCAGAGCCAGGTTGCCGCAGTAGCATCACAAGTCCTCGTGTCCCTGTCCTGCACGTAGCGATTCATATGGGGCTGGTCTGGGCGCGGGTGGATGGGGAAGGTGGCCACGACCACCCCCTGGGCCGCCTCTCCCGAGGCCTGCCCAGGCTCAGTGCCTCCACACGCAGTTATGTGTCCTGCTGCCCATCATTCTTGCAGAAACCTGGGTAGGGAACGTGTTTCCTAGAGATGGACTCTGGATTCTCTCTCTCTGCCTCCCCCAGGGGATGAAGATGACAGGCAGGGCCCCTGGGAAACCCGGGTGGCTTGGCCTTCAAATTGAAGCCAGGCTTGGCTAAGAGTTTCTTGAGGATGACCCTTTGTCAGGCTCCACCCGTGGCCTCTTCCCTTTACTCACATGGGGAGCCAAGGGCTCCTAGTCTGTGAGATGATCCTGAGTCCTGCCACCCAGGGAGGAGTTCAACCTGACCCTGATCTCTGACCACGTGAAAGCCTGGGACTTAGTTTCCCCATTCCCTCACTGCCTCCTCCTCCAGGAAGCCTCTTTGGATGGCCTCACAAGCTAGGCATGGATTTTCTCCTCTTTCCCGATCACTTAACTATTCTTTATTTGGAATGTCTGCCTTTCTACCTGATGCTGGAATGTTCCAGAAGGTGGGGCCTAGGTCTCCATCTCTCTCTCTACCCCGCATGCCCACAGTCCAGTGGCTACTCAGCGTGATGCCCAGCAGGACTGGCCCCAGACCTGCTGTGTGCTCAGCTCTTACATTTTCACAAAGCCATTCCTCACCTGTCCTTTCCCTCCTCATCTGACCTTGACCAGCATCAGCGTCCCCAGGTCACCCTGAAGGAGGCGGGGGCTCACAGAGGGTCAGCTTTGCCATCAGTCACACCAGCAGGGCTGTGGGTTCAGTCTAGAGCTTTGCCCCTGCCCCTCCTGTTTCCCTTGAGGCTCCCTGGAGTCCCTGACAGGGGCTGGGCAGGACCTGCAGGGTCTCTGTCTCTCCCCAGCCACCACCTTTACTTCATCAGTTCAGTTCAGTTCAGTTCAGTCGCTCAGTCGTGTCCCCATGAATCACAGCACGCCAGGCCTCCCTGTCCATCACCAACTCCCGGAGATCACTCAAACTCATGTCCACAGAGTCGGTGATGCCATCCAGCCATCTCATTCTCGGTCGTCCCCTTCTCCTCCCGCCCCCAATCCTTCCCAGCATCAGAGTCTTTTCCAGTGAGTCAACTTGTCGCATGAGGTGGCCAAAGTATTGGAGTTTCAGCTTTAGCATCAGTCCTTCCAATGAACACCCAGGATTGATCTCCTTTAGAATGGACTGGTTGGATCTCCTTGCAGTCCAAGGGACTCTCAAGAGTCTTCTCCAGCACCACAGTTCAAAAGCATCAATTCTTTGGCGATCAGCTTTCTTCACAGTCCAACTCTCACATCCATACATGACCACGGGAAAAACCATAGCCTTGACTAGACGGACCTTGGTTGGCAAAGTAATGTCTCTGCTTTTAATATACTATCTAGGTTGGTCATAACTTTCCTTCCAAGGAATAAGCCTTTAGGAAAAGTAAAGACTAATTTGTTCCTGGTGAGGGTGAGGCTCTGCCCAGGGTCTTTCAGCTCAACAACATCGGTGACAGCAGAGTAGGTGGGGAGGGGGTCCCCATCAATCACCTGCAGCTGCACCCCAACCCCAGAGCAGGGGGTTCTCAGTTGACAGCCACAGGGCATACCTGCCCTCCTCATTAAACCCCACATTCAAGACTTCGAACTCCAGGTCCAGGGTCTTTTCCTCAGTCTTCAGCCTTTGACTCAGCAGGGCTGTAGGGACCTGGGGTTCAGGCCCCCTCAAGGCCTTGCCTGTGTTGGGGACTGACCCCTGGGCTAAACACAGCCCCCTTCCACCCACAGTCCCTACCTGGGCCCAATCTAAAAACCTACATGCTGGGCACTCAGGGCCACACCCCACCTTTCTCTGTTTGCTTGTGGAGAACCCAGGTAACAAGTTAGGAAGCTGGGCCTATCCCAGGGAACAAAGGCAACAGTTGATTCCTCCCATTTAGCTTTTGTTCATTCAACAAATATTTATTGACCATGTCCTATATGGCAGGCACTGTTTTCAGTAGCAGTGAGCCAGACAAAGATTCCTGGCCTCCTGAAACTTATCTTCTAGTGGGGGAAGGCGGTGGGGCAGATGCAAGTAAACTCTAAATATAGAAAAGTAAACTGTGATGTCTGCTAGATGATGATAAGTTCTATGGAAAAATTTGAGCAGGGTCAGGGTTAAGGAGTACTTATCCCTGTGTGGGAAGCATGTGGGTATGGGGTAATCAGGACTTCCCATTTCCAGGAAAGCCTGTTTCCACATGCCTGTTCATTTCCTGGAGATCTTGAGTTAGGGAAGTGTCTGTTTCCTGGGAACATACCCTTAACACCTGTTTCTAGAACCAGTTTGTTAAACTTCTGAATCAAAGCATAGAATATGGGGCACAGTTTCTCTTTACAGAGAGACCAGAGCTTGCCACAATTCTTGACCAAAGAATTGTCAAGCTGGAGCCCATCCTCCCTCACCCTGGGTCTTGCTGATACTCAGTGGGAGAAAGGGGATTCTGAACACTCCTCAGTAAGAACCATCTCTACCATCACCACCAATACAACCATCATCACCACCACTATCATCATTCTCATCCTTAGCCAATATTATCACCATCATTTCTGATTCTCTTCATTGAGCAGCTACTGGGTACCAGACACTATCTGACTCTGTGAGATAGATATAATTATCCTCATCTTACAGACGAAGAATCTGAGGCCGAGAGAATCTCAGATAATGTGGCTAGTAAGAAGCAGAGTTGAGATCTGAACCTAGAGATTCTAAATCTATCTTCATTTCCCCCTACTAAACATGTCCTGGGACTGGCTCATGGATTTCGATCATACTATTCAGGACTTCTGTATCTTAAAACTCTAGAAGTAAAGTTCTGAGACTAAAGAGTGGATTTATGGACAGCATAGGTTTCATCCAAAAGCATTCATTTGAAGTCATCTTGACTGGAAGGCATCATTCTCAAAAAATAAGAGAACCAGTCTACAGGTGGGCTTCCCTGGTGGCTCAGATGGTATGGAATCTGCCTGCAATGCAGGAGACCTGGGTTTGATCCCTGGTCGGGAAGATTCCCTGGAGAAGGGCATGGCAACCCACCCCAATATTCTTGCCTGAAGAATTCCGACAGAGAAGCCTGGTGGACCACAGTCCATGGGGGTCACAAAGATTCAGACATGACTAGCACACGCAGTCAAAAGATGGTTTGGCCAGTGCAGCCAAGGGCCCTGGTGTATGTGGTAGGATTCCTCTGCAATGATTAAAATTCAGTTTCTTCAGCTCCTCCAAGGAGAAACTGAGACAGAGAGGGTTCATAAGACTGAGTTGTAGTCACCTGACTTGCGGGTGATCTTGGGCAGATTCCTTTCCCTCTCTGGGTATCAGTGGACCAATCTGTGTAATGGGTAGGAGTCAGATGGATAAGTCTTCCCAGATGAACTCTGGTGGTCTAAAACTCTGTAAGTCATGTTGGGAAAGGCCACAGTCTGGCCATTTTGGCTGGCAGAGGTTACCTAGAAACCTTTGGCGCCACAACTGGGGCTGACCAGCCAGCCTGAGTCCAGAAGCCATGATATGCTTCTTCTAGGTCTGAAGTTTTGGAGGTTCAGTGATCCTCTTCTCTTGCATGTTTGAAGTGACCCTCAGAGCTGTTACAAGATGGGAACCAGTCTCTTCTGCCCTCGAACAAACCTCTGTGCACTGCACCGAGACCCTTGATCCTGCAGGCCGGCCCCATGCACACCACTGTCCTTTGGTTTATCCCGAGTCCCTTCCTCAACGCTTCCCTCTTTCCCCTTCCTTTCTTCTTTCCCTCCCTCCAACTTTCCACAGAGGATCTGAGATGACTATGTCAGTGATAGTGTGGTTTGAGGGCCCTCTGCATCTGACACCCCACTCCTCCGGTTTCTAGCCTCCCCTCCCCTCCTTAGTCTCTGGGTAAAACTCATGTTTTGGTGTGTATGTGTGGCTGATTTTTGTTTTTGTTTTTAACTTGTGATAAAATATATGTAATATCAGGGCTTTCCTGGTGGCTCAGACCGTAAAGAATCTGCCTGTAATGCAGGAGACCTGGGTCGATCCCTGGGTCGGGAATATTCCCTGCAGGAGGGCATGGCAACCCACTGCAGTATTCTTGCCTGGGGAATCCCAGAGGATTCCTGAGGAATCCTGTAGCCAACCAGAGGAGCCTGGTTGGCTACAGTCCATAGCGTCTCAGAGTCGGACATGACTGAAGTGACTTAGCACACACACATGCACGCATACATAAGATAAAACTGACCATCTTGACCATTTTTAAGTGTGCAGGTTCAGTAGTGTTAAGGATATTTACTTTGTTGTGCAACCAAGCTCCAGAGCTTTCTTCATCTTGTAAAACTGAAAGTCTACACCATTACACAACATCTTTCCACTTCCCTTCCCCTAGCCTCTGGCAAGCACCAGGCTACTTTGTGTCTCTATGAATGAGATTACTCTAGGCACCTCAGGTAAGTGGAATCACATGGTACTTGTCCTTTGGCGGCTCACTTATTTCATTCCGCAGAGTGTCCTGGGGAAGGCTCACTCTTGCCCCGGGCCAAGCCTGCCCTGTCTCCCCTCCCTGTCTTTGCTGGGGCTGTTTTCTCTGCCCAAACCGCCCAGGCTCCCCTGATGTTACCCTACTCACCCTCCAGTCTGGCTAATAGCCTCCTCCTCTGGAATCAGGTTGGTGACTCCACCCAGTTGCCACACACTGCATATTCCTCTCCTGTCTCAAGTGATGTCTTGCCCATGCTCAACTGAAGGTTTTTCAGGAATCATGTCTGTGTGCTTAGGACAGGGCGGGGCAAAGGATAGGTGACTGGGGGAACTTAAAGCCTTGTAGAAAGAAAGGAAAGAAGGTAGGAAGGGAGAGTGGGAGGGGGAGAGGGAGGGAGGGAGGAAAGAAGGAAGAATTGAGGGACAGACCCAACCCAGCTTTTGCTTGTGCATGCAAGCATGTGTGCGTGCTCAGTCGCGTGCGACTCTTTACGACCCCATGGACTGTAGCCTGCCAGGCTTCTCTGTCCATGGAATTTGCCAGGCAAGAATACTGGATTGGGTTGCCATTTCCTATTCCCGGGGATCTTCCCAACCCAGGGATCGAATCTGTGTCTCCTACATTGGCAAGGGGATTCTTTACCACTGAGTCCCCTGGGAATCCCGTGGGTGCCTGAAAGAATAGGAAATAGTTCTTTCCGGCATTTCATCTGGAACCCATCTGTGATAATGAAGACCATTTTGGGCTTTTGACCCCCACTTGGACTCAGAGATGCATCCTGGTATCTCAGGGGCTGGTGCCAGGAGCGAGGGCAGCAAGTGGCAGGGCAGCAAGCCCGTTCCTAATTCTTAGGCTTCTCTGAGCCTAGCTTCTGTTCCACCAAGAAAGTCTGGACACTTCGTGAATTTTATCAGGTCAGGACAGGATAGTACCCCCATTTTACTGATGGAAAAACTGAGCCCAGGATAGTAGAGCAGGACCAGATCTTGACTCCCTTCATAGTATTTTCTCTGTTCCCAGCTGCTGGCCTGATTCAGCCTCCTGTGGTTTTTCAGAAGGTTTAAACTCTAGGAAGAAGCCTGACTCCCACAGAAGGAGCCAGGAAGGGGCAGGGGGTGTGGGGTGAGGAGAAGAGGCAACGGGGCTGACTTACAGGCTGCTTTCCACAGTCCCAGCGTGCAAGGCCTTAATGGGGCCCTCAAGTGTTCTTTCTTCTCCAGAAGAGTGGCCATTCAGAGCCTGCTGACTTTGTCTGAAAGAGCCGTGGCCTGTGATTAGCCCACTCCAGAGAGCCCCCTTCCTGCTTCCCACAATAGCTCCCCTGCTGACAGCCCCCATGGCTCCTGGGGGCCCGCAGACCCCCACTTCCCAAGGCCCACCTCCAACTCCCCACTTCCTCACTCTTGACCTCCGCACTCTGAGCTGAGTCCTCCTGGCAGGGACCAGGAGGAGTTCACTGGTTCCTCCCGAGGACTGGGGGCTGGGACTATTATCCCCCTTCTGTGGAAGGGAAAATGGAGACACAAAGAGACCAGGTGGATGAGTGAAGGGATAGATCTGGACCTCAGACTTCCTGATTCCCAGGCCAGTGGGATCATGTGATCATCACTGCTTCACACTGGGATTTCAGCCCCCAGCCCCTCTCCAGTTAGCCTCCCCTCCCCAAAAGCGAAACCATCTGAGCCCCATACCCTACTCCCTTCAAATCCACAGTGCCAGAGGTTCATGGGGTGATAGAATCACAAACCCAGACCAACAAAGTGAATCACAGCAGCCTGTTTCTGTCCATTGCACAGATGGGAAAACTGAGGCCCAGAGCTGGAAAGGGCCTTGTTTGTGGTCACTCAGCTAGTGAGTGATAAAGGCAAAATCAGAAGCCTGGTTTCTTCCCTCCTTTGATTGTGGTGGTCAGGATTGGGGCATGGCTACCTTGAAACTCTCCTCTCTGAGTGGTGACTGATCCAGTCCCCAAGCCTCTGAACCCATCAGTTTACATATCCTTCCCCTGCTGGCTTTTTGCTCCAGTCGTCAGCATGGAATGCTGGAGGGTCTTAGGTCATTCCTGAAGCCCTCTGGCTCTGGTCTTCAGCCAAGCCTGAGCTAGAGTCATACCCGTGGTCCTGGGTTCACCCCAACAGCCCCCTCTGCCAGCCTTGGTCAGAGGGGATAAAGTTCTGGGGTCGCAGGAGGGAGCAGTTGCAAGCCTCTCCACCAGCATACATAGCACTGAGCTTTGCTTTCTGTGTGTCCAGTTGCCCAGCTGCCCCACTGGCTTCAAGGACTCAAATCCCCGAGAGGGTGTCCAGCCTGCCTGGGGGCCGAAGGCAGACAGAGCAGGTAGAGGGGGAGAGGGGAGGCAGGGGCAACAGCAAGTCAGCACACAGTGTGACCAAAAAAAAGGTACTGCCTGAAATGTTGAGGAGAGAGGTATGCTTCATAGTCAGGCTCAGAGAGGGAGATGGAAAGAGAACAGTATGGAGTGGGAGAGAAACAGAAAGGGAAAGACAGGAAGACTAGAGAGAAGGAGGCAGAGGCCGGTGGAGGGCAGAGGGCAGACAAGCAGACTGAGGTGGAGAGAGTGGGCAGGCTAGAGAGACGATAACTGGGACGAAAAGAGGATGGGGACAGATGAGAGACAGAGGACAGAGCAACCAAAGAGGAGAAACTGACAGGCAGACCCACCGGTGGGCAGAGGTTCTGCCATGTCTCAACAGAGTCAGAGTCCTGAGACGTATGTCCCAGGCCAGTCACTTAAGCAACTGTAGGGGCCTTCACTCAGCCCTAAGCCTGGGCCCCGGAGGGGATCTCCATCACAGAACCGAGCAGCATCAAAGCTCTGGGGAGGGAGGCTTCTGGGGAAAAAACCGTGAGCTCTGTGTATATGTGTGGGTGGGATGGGGGTGGGGGATCTCTGGCAAAGCTTCTGCTAGCTCAGTCGCTGCCCCTGACACATCACGTGCCCCCTCTGGTCCTCAGTTTCCTCTGGATGTGGGTTCAGGCAGGGGTCTCTGAGGTCTCCTCCAGTCCTAGGATGTGGTCTTAACTCAGACTCTGTTTTTGCCGCTACCTTATTGCTCTTTCCTACTTAACTCATGACCTTTACCTTCTAGTCCAAGATGGCTGCTTGTGGGCCAGCCATCACATACACATTTCAACCAGTTGGAAGAAGGAAGGGCTAAAGAAACCACCCCTCTTTAAAAGAACACCTCTTTGGAAGTCACACTCAACATTTCTTTTTCCATCTTATTGGCTAATACTTAGAACACAGGGTTGCATCTGACTTCAAGGAATACTGTGAAATGTTTAGTACTAGGCTGGGGACAGAATCCCTTTCACATAGTTCAGTGATGGTGCCACAGCTCCTCACAGCAGCTTCAGCGCAGCCTTACAATGTTTTCCTTTGTTTACGAAAGACAGATAACGGTTTTTATTGGTGAAAATCGCCCTTCATTTCCCAAACTCATCCTTCCCCTGAGTGTGATCACTGTGGACAGTTTGCTGTGTGTCTGTCCATTTCATTTTTTGTGTTTGCAGACACACATACAACGCACACACACACACAATGTGTACCTAGTTTAAAGGAACATATGTATATATCGTTCTGCAACTTGCCTTTTTGGTTATTACATGGCATTCTGTCTTGGAGCTCTACCTTGTTGGTTCACAAAGAGGTACCTCATTCTTTGTGACAGTTGGACAGTACCTTACCATGCAGACTTATCAAAGTTTATTGATGGATATTGGACTTGTTAACAATTTTTTACATTACTAACAGTCTTGGGCATCTTCTCTGCATATATGTACAAGTGGTCCTTGAGGATAGATTTCTAAAAATGTGCCAAAGTTGAATTCTCTCCTAGTGTTGGGGGTTTAACCCTTTCTGTGAAAATCCTTCTCCATGGGGAAGGGAACAGTCAGGTCAGAGACCCCTTCTGTCCTGGCGTGGACGGCTTCCTCTCCCTCCTGCCTTCCTTCCCTCCCTCCCGTTTGGCAGGCACAGCTCTGGCACCATCCTCATCTCTGTGCCCGCTGTTCTGGGGTCTTTTCTTTTTAAAAAAAATTATTTATTTGGCCGTGCTGGTTCTTTGTTGCTGTGCCTGGCCTTTCTCTAATTGCAGTGAGTGGGGGCTACTCTTGTTGCAGAGCATAGGCTCAGCACGTGGCTTCAGTAGTTATGGTGACAGGCTTAGTTGCTTCATGGCATGTAGGATCTTCCCTCACCCTGGATCAAACTCACATTCCCTGCATTGGCAGATTGATTCTTAACCACTGGACCACCAGGGAAGTCCTGTTCTGGGGTCTGTGCCATCACCAGAAGCCAATTTCACATTCTAATTGTTGCCTAGGCCACCCCACCCTTTCATTGACTGGATCCCCTTCCCAGGTTGAGGAGGCAGAAGACACCTCCCCTGGTATCCTTCTCTTGGGAGTTGAGGGCCCTGCTTCTGGTCCCCACCTTCATTCCTTCCCTCCCTAACTACCATAGCACCATATGTTTGCATCTTCTGAGCCCTGTTTTCCTTCCCTATCTGGTTCACACCCTTCCAGGTCACCCCTCCTAGGGGGAGGGGGAGGGGAGAGGATGGGAAAATCTGATCCAAACGTCTCCCCTTCCTAGCTCAGGGACAGGGATAGAGTGACTGTCCCTGCAGCCTTGGGGGTTGTGCTTGGGGTGAATAGCAGCCCTCAGAACCCCAGCCTTCTTCTAGAATAGACAGAAAGCTCTTTGAGAGATGCTTTAGGCTCTCCCCCTGGAATGGATCCTACCTGAATTTTGAGCCCCAAGGCCCCATGAAAGTGTGACAGATTCCCCTCTTCCCAGGGTCAGGGCCCTCAGCCCAACTGGGCAGCAGCAGGACGCTGATCGGGTTATTAAAAGATTAGCTGGTGGTTCCCCTCCGGCCTGGTGCAATTCATCAAGCAATGGCCCCCTGGGAGTGACGGATGGTGACAAACGGAGGTAGGTAGGGGGTTCCTGAACACACCCAGGGCCACAGCTGGGGAAACTCAGCCATCAAAGAAAACCCCATGCAGGCTTCTCCACTGAGGTGACTGAGGGCCAAGGAGATCAAGTTTCGGGCAAATGGTTTGGGGGTTGAAGAGTCTCTGCCAAAAACAAGCCGCCCTGTGTGTTGTGTGGGGCCCCAGCCAGGCTGTGGGCCTGAATTGGAGAGATGGGGGTGGGGTGGGCTTCTCTGATCCCACAGAATCACAGGCAGGAGGCCTGGGGGGCGGGGGAGGCCTGGCGGGCGGGGGGAGGGGCAGGGCCAGGACTGGTGGGAAGGAGGGAGGGAGGAGATCAAACACCTTTTAAAGCAGGTGCTGGGGACTCTGCTCAGGGCCAAGTGCTGAGACGGCGGTACAGCCAGTCATCCCTCTGGGATCCCAGCCAGAGCTGGGGCTGGTGCTCAGAGGAGGAGGTCCCGGGTTGTGGGGAGCACTCTGTCTGCCTGGAGGCACAGGACTCCCCGGGGAGGTCACTAAAGAAAAGAGATACAGAAGGGAGAGGTCAAGAGAACACCGTGGCAGTGGGGCTGGAGCCAAGCCTGCGAGCCAGGTAGGATTGTGACAGGTTGGGGAGCAAGGAAAAGGTATGGTGGGGGGCAGAGCACAAATGAAGGCTTGGGGCAGGAAGGAGGCAGGAATGTTAGGGTCGAGCAGTTCTGGGGGATGAGGTTGGAGGCCTGGAGATGGCTGCACTTGGGTTACCCTGGGAGCTAGTGCAAGCTCCAAAAAGCAGGGGGACATCAGATCAGTTGTGTCTGCCTAAGGTCTTCGCTGGCTTCCCAGGTAGCTCAGTGGAATCTGCCTGTAATGCAGGAGACACCAGAGACGCAGGTTCGATCCTTGGGTTGGGATCCCTGGAGGAGGGCATGGCAACCTACTCTGGTATTCATGCCTGGAGGATCTCCTGGACAGAGAAGCCTGGTGAGCTATAGTTCATAGGATCACAAAGAGTCAGACAAGACTAAAGCGACTGAGAACATAGGATTTGCAAGTGGGCAAGAGATTGATGGAGAGCCCTGTCCTGTAGTCAGCAGGCAAGAAGGAAGGAGAACTCGGGGTGTGCCCAGTACTCGGTGTCCTCAGTGAGGGAGGAGGGGAGCACAAAGCCCACATCTCAAGACCAGACCATGGTGGTACCATCCTAGGGAGGATGTGTTAGGAAGGGAGAATCCAGGCCTCTAGAGCTGGGGGAATCCTCATGGCATTTTGACCAGTCCTCCTCTGAAGGCAGGAAACCCTCTGTAGCATCTTGATGTTACTAGCCGATTCTTGATTGCCTCCTCTTGTGGTGGGCTCACTACTCTGTGAGATTAAGAAACCTACCTTTGTCTTGAGCTGAAATCTGCCTCCCTGCCTTCCCTCCTCTGAACCAGTTCTAGCCTAGCACTCTGGGAGGGGAAGAACAACTGCTCCCCTGAAAGAGCCAGCTGCCCTCCTTCCCACCAGTGCCCACACTCATGCTGGAGCACTCTGGCTTCAATCCTTCTTGCTGTGGTGATGCTACTGGTGAGGGGGCAGGAGAATTCCAAGAAGGGCGTATCAGATGACGCTACTGATGCTCCCATGTGGCAAGGGAGGTAGGAGTAGAGAGCCGTCCACACTTTCCCATTGTGAGCAGAGCAGCCAGTAACGCGTCTTTCCAACCACTGAATGGGGTCAGGCTGGATCAGGATCCAGGATTAGGTACCTGTGTGTGCCAGGGGCAGTTCAATATGTGTGTGTGTGAGTGCACTGCGTAGGTGGGGACAGACCCAGAGCTCATAGGTCCACATGGGGTTGAACCCGCCTTGGCTGCTTATCCTCGTGGGGGCTGGGCTGCACAGGCAGGGGCAGGGGCCGTCCCCCTACTCCTGAACTGAAGCACTCCTTGGCCATTGTCTGCTGTGCTGCTGGAGACTGGGGTGTTGCTGAGGCTCTGGGGTGTTACTGAGGTTTGGGTGCTGTAGACATTTTGGGGGTGCAGTTAGACTTCTAAGGCAAAAGCTGGGATGGGAATGTGGTGAGCAGTGAGGGGTCTCTGGGCCTTTTGAACCTACCCACTATGATTTTGACCATCTTGCCCCACCCACGCCTGATTTGCCAGAGTTTGAGGGTCCTCGGAAAGTGGCTGGGGTTCTCGGGTGTTTTAGATGTTCTGGCATGTTACTGAATTTCTGGGGGCTCATAAAGAGTTGACACTGGGTTCTGGGAGTTCTTGTGATGTTACTAAAGTTCTGGAGATATTGCTAAGATGCTAAGTGGGGGGCTCTGGAGGAACTGGGGGTCCTTGGGGGTGTGTCTGAGGTTCTTCCTTATGCCCTCCAGCCCACTGTCAGCGCCTTTTAAGCTTAGCACTTTGCCCTTTAAGGATTTTGATAACCATGGGCTGCTGAAGGCACACACGTGGGCCTCTGTTCCTGAACGCAAAAATTCCTCAGATTTAATCAACTTGAACAAAAACACGGAGAGGAAGGAAGCCCTGTCCTGAGGCCTGCATGGGCCAACTCCAGCCCAAGGGCCAGGGCTGGGCAGCTCAGTGCCAAGCCCAGATGGCAGATGACTTTTGTCTGCTCAAGCCCAGAAGCTTTTGGTGACCCCCTCTCAGCATGAACACCCCCAGATCTGTATTCAGCTGGGAGCCCTGTTGGCCTGGGCTGTTCCTTGGGTTTTGGCATTGGCCTCATCTAAGTGTGCCAGGCATCTCCGACCCCTGCTCTGCGCTCTCCTTGCCTCTCAAATTCCCCTTCTCAACTCTCCTACAACACATGTCATCTTTGCTGCCATTGCTGACCCTGTCTGACCTCAAGGCCTCACTCCAGGCCCCCTCCTCCCGGAAGTCTCCAAGACTGTTCAAGTGTTAGTCGCTCAATCATGTCTGACTCTTTGCGACCCCGTGGACTGCAGCCTGCTAGGCTTCTTTGTCCATGGGATTCTCCAGGCAAGAATACTGGAGTGGGTTGCCATTTCCCCCTCCAGGGGATCTTCCCGACCCAGGTGTCAAACCCAGGTCTCCTGCATTGCAGGCTGATTCTTTACAGTCTGAGTCTCAGGGCCTCTGGGCCTCGCTCCAGGCCCCCTCCTCCAGGAAGCCTCCAAGACTGCTCAAATCATCTCTTTATTTCTCCTCCCCTCTTCTCCCTTCTCCAAGATTTCACTGTCTTCCAAGTACCTCGACACCCCCTTCTCTCCTGAGGGCAGGTGCTGTTCTCTGACTCTTCTGGATAGAGTCCCCCTATACAGCCAACCCCAGAGGGCCTGCCCTGTCCTCTGCTTCCAGGCCTTTGGAGGAATTCAGGAGCATGTCATTGCCATCTTTCTCAAGACTTTTCCTCACCAGCTCGCAATCTGACTGGGCTGCGTCCTTCCTAACACCTCAGTGATAACCTTCCATTTCACAGACGTGAGCTTTCCTACCTTCAAGCTGGGGTGGTGCTTTGGGCTCAAGAAGTGAGGTCCCCTTCCCAGCCTGAGCTCCGCAACCACCCGGTAGCCATGGATCTTCAACCCAGCCTGCTTCCCTGCCACCACCAGAGTGGAGGCCACTCCACTGGGGGGTCAAGAGGGTGGGTGGGTGAAAGACAATGGGGGACCCTGGGCAATTGCAGCCGCTCTCTGTGGCTTTGACTTTCTTCCTACAACCAGTGCCTGGTGTGCTGGCTCCACATTCCTGGGCCATGAAGTCATTGAGGGCAGGGGGTGGGGGCCTTGGAGAGTGGAGAGAGCCCACAATCAAAGAATCTCCTGGCTGGATAACCTACCCCATCCTACGAGAGAGGCAGGGCTGAGACTCAGAGAAGCCAAGGGAATCACTCACGGTCACACAGCCTGTCCCAGTGTTCAAATTCAGGTAGGTTGCCTGCCCAACCAGGGTACTTCTCCCTGCCATATGGAAACCCAGCTCTTTTCTTCTGGACCTGCTTCCTACCATTTTCAGCCTGGCCCTGACTAGGGGAACTGGGCAGAAGGCTGCCCTCTCTCCACTGTGCCTGGACCTGGGGAGAGAGGCGAAGCTGATCATTTCCTCACCTCTGCTTAGGGCCTTCCTGAAAGTGGTCTCCGCATTCTCTGCGTGGGCACTGGGCTAGCCCTGGGAGGAGGCACGGTCTCCACTTGAGGTCTCTTTGGAAGCAGAGCAGGCTTTGGGTCAGGAAAGGGTGTATGGGGAAGGGGCGAAGCCTGGACCTTGTAGCTCGGGCCCCTCCCTGCCAGTCTGGCTGCAGCCCCTGAGGCTGATCCCCTCCAGGCAGCGTGAATGCCTTTCCTCAGTGCCCATCTGGGGGCCCACCTTAGTTCAGGTGTTTGCTCAGACATCACCTTCTCCCCTGGGCCTGTCCTCAGCATCTGCCGAAAATAGCCTGCTCCTGTCTGTCTCTCTCTCCTCCCTCCTCGTACTGTATGTTCCCTTTCAGCACATGTGACACGTGTTCTCTCTCCCCGCCCCCACTACACATGAAGGTCCCTGGGGTGCAGGACTTTCTCTTTCTTGCTCACTGCTCTATTCTCAGCCTGGAGAACCTTGCCTGGCACGTAATCGGCCTTCAGTTAGAGCTGTTGAACGAAGGAGGGGATGAACATACCAGACTGGGAAGGCAGATTCAGGCTCCCTGCAGGGTAGGAAGCAGTTTCTGATGGGCATTTATCCAGCTCCAAACTTCTCTACCTGGTGGAGCAAGTGAGCTCCCCCGCACAGGCTGGATTCCAGTTGTTGGAGGAATCAGGAGGGAGATTTAACATCAGAGAGTTAGCCGTTTCCCTAAAAGATCCCCTGGAGGAGAGCATGGCAACCCAGTCCAATATTCTTACCTGGAGAATCCCATGGACAGTGGGCTACAGTCCATAGGGTTGCAAAGAGTCGGACACTACGGAAGCAACCTAGAGGGCATGCATGCAAGCTAAGGGTCTAAGACTCCTGAGCAGTGAAAGGAAGGTGGGCTCGGGTGCTGGAGCAGAGGGCTCTGGAAACCTGCCTGGAGAAACAGCAGCCTGCACGAGACAGGCCCATGGAGGAGTCACGGTCACCAGAACAGGCAGTGAGCCAAACCCAGTTTAGATCATCTGTGTGGCCCCAGGGTACTGCACATCGGGGGAAGGAGGGCAGAGGAGCAGAGACCCAGCTCTGTCCTTAGGAGGTCGTAGAGGGGCCTGGGAGGCAGGATTCACCCCCAAATGCCTGGAATCAGATGGGCAGTGTGGGCTCCTGTGTTGCATCAAAGTTCAGGTTCAGTTCTGAGTCAGCAAGATACTGACGTCTCTGGTGGGGAGGGGAGGGGTGGCCAGAGCCCTCTTCCTGGAAGAGGGGCCATTGGGAAGGAGAGGGAGGAGCCAAGGCCAACAGTGCAAAATCATGTCCTAATTCTGGAACGCTTGGTGGGCCTGGCTACAGAATTTGGAAGGAGAGCTTTTAGGATCTCAAGCTCTGACCCTTCTGAGCATCACTCAGGCTGTTCCCTCTATCAGGAACATGCTTCCATGCAGCCCACCCAACCCGTCCTTTCAGACCAAATTCAGTTTCTTGTGGTGTACGTCAGGGCAATCTGCGTTCCCTTTGTAACCGTCAGATTCAAGCTTCTTTACCGCCTCCTCCTAAACTGCTGCATCCTCCTAAACTGTAGACATTCCTGTCAGAGGGCCCCAAACAGTGCTGGTGCTTAGTAGGTGTTCAGTGAATTTGTGTTAAAACAATAAATAGATAAATGTCCTTTTCCGAAGCTTGTTAAATGAATGCCTTAGCTGGGTAAGGCAGTGGCCCAGGCACCTGTGGGGTATTGAAAGGACAGGGACCCTCAAAAGTTCAGGGAGGGGGTCTGACTCCCACCCGGGAGTAGGGTCCTGAGAACTGCTCTCTGCCTCGTTTGTATGTTGCTGTAGCCCCACCCACAGCTGGGGGCCAGGAAGGGGAGACGAACCCCTACTCCTGCCTCCCTCACCCACACCCCACTCTCCGGGAGGAGCGGGAGGCAGGCAGGGCTCTTGCCTACCCGCGGGTCTGGTTCGAGTTTAAAGGACTAATGTCTGCCTTGTGGGGGTGAGTTATCTCCTTGTGAAATCAAGTTGGAGAAACAAAAAGGTTTTACCCGCGAGGGACACATGTTCCTCCTGGAGAAGGAACGGCTGGGCTCCCTCCCCTGCCTCCACCCCTGGCCCAGCCCCAGAAGTCTCCCTGGGTTGCCGGAATGCCTGACTTGTAAGAAGGGGCCCAGTAGATATGCTGGGCAAAGGTGTGAGCGATCTGGGGCAGATGCAGAAGGCAGGTATGTGGGTGCAGTCAGGTGCCAGCCCTCCAGGTCACGATCTTCCCAGGCTCAGGCCGCCGGTGGAGCCAGGCCTCCACCTCTGGGAGAGGGGCTTGCAAGGACCCCGGGCATGTTCCCTTCACTGGCGCCCACAGGGGCTAGCAAGGGGCAGGCTGAGGCTGGGGGATGGTCTCCAGGGAAGCTGAACAAAGAGAAGGGGATTGGGCTGGACCCCTGAGAGCGGGAGGGGACAGGAGCCCAGCTGGGAGAGTCCAGCCGGGTGTGCTGAGCCCGCCCGCTGCCCGCCCACCCTTTGATCTCCGCAGCTTCTTCCTCCCTGGTCCTTCCTTGAGTGTGTGTCTGAGGGTCCATCTGGGTGGGTGGGAGGAGGGGAAGGAAGGGGGGAGGTCTCCTTGGGCAGCTTGGATTGGATAAAACTTCCTTGAAAATGGTGCTTTGAGGCAAAGCCTACCCGTGGCCAGTCCCACAAAGAGACAGACAGGTGCTCTAGCAGGAGCCCAGGGACCCCGAGGGGGCACCAAGCCCAAGGGATAATAGCCTCTTTCAGGACCGCACAAGACTGGGCGGGAAGGGGACAGGAGGGGACGGAGAAGCCCTTCCCTCCTCTTGCAGCCCTCACTCCCAAACGGGCTTTTCCCAGAGAGCTAAAAGCAAGAAAGTAACCTTTAGGATTAAAGAGAAACGTTTCTTTGTTTGGGTTTTCTTTCTTTCTTCTTTTTTTTTTTCTCCCTAAGCCTCTCTTCACATCTGTAGTGGCTTTTTCCCTCTTGTTCGGGGTCAGAGGAGAAGGGTCGGAGGATGTCCACCCAGGCAGCAGGGAACCAGACCTCCTCCGGGGCTGCTGACGACGAGGATTCCTATGACAGCTGGTACATCGACGAGCCCCAGGGTGGCCAGGAGCTCCAGCCCGAGGGGTGAGTTGGACTCTCTCTGGCTCTTCTTGGTCAGCATGTGGGGTGTGGTGGAGGTTACTGATATTGGGGGCGGGTGGGAAAGACCCTGAGCAAGGGTTGCTAAGAGGGACTCTGTCGCCCGTTTGCCGTGTGGGCCCTTGGCAAGTCATAGCCTTTCTGGGTTTCAACTCCTCCCCTGTTCTGTGAGAACAGCCCTCGCGCTGGGGTTAAGATACTTGAGGTCGGGGACCTCGGCCAGGCTAGGCACCTAACTGTCACCTGTGTGGTGTGTTTCCTTTTTGACTGTTATTTTGGGGGGGATGGTGGAGCTGTGCTACATGGCTGGTGGGATATTAGTTCCCCGGTTAGGGATTGAATTCGGGCTCTGGCAATGATAAGCGCTTAGTCCTAACCACTGGACCACCAGAGAACTCCCTGTGGGGTGTTTCAAAAACAGACTCCTGGTGCAAACTCAGATCCACCTGGGCTGGGTGACTCTGGCCTGTAGCCAAGATGGAGAAAGCTGGGTGAGTGGCTGAGGGAAGTCGGGCCTGCCTTCAAGGGGTTTCTGGTCTCTGTGGTGACCATCTTGGGTACACTGTTAGCGTCAGTTTCTCTGAGCAGGCCCGGGTCAGGGGGAGGCCTGGGGGAACAGGCTGCCCTGTTGGCGCAGGCTGGTCTGAGGCTCCATGAAGATAGGAGATCCAGTTCTCTGCAGCAGGAGTGCTCGGGCCAGGTCAGGGGAGGGAGGCGGCCTCCGCCCAAGTCTGTGTGGCCTGAGGACTCGGCCCACGGCTGCCTCTGCCCAGATCCCTCTATCTTTGTTTAGTCTGGGCACCCTGGCAGAGGAGCTGGGCCTCCCTGTGCCCCCATGCTGCCAAGGACACCCGGCCTGCGTGGGCCCCGGAGCCCTGTTCTCCCGTTGTTGCTCCTGGCCTCGGCCCCATCCCCCACCTCCCTGCTCTGTCTGAGGGCTTGGGGAACTGGAAAGGTGAGGTGGGCTGGGGGTGGGGGGTGGGCGGTGTCGAGCTAGATGTGTGCACATCTGTTCTCCATCAGCAACCAATACTGGAGAAGGGAAAATGCTCTGGTGCCTTCCCAGGGGCCGGGCTGCGGCCTGGCCAGGCCTGGGTCACCCGGCAGGGAGGGAGGCCCCACCCCAGCCTGGGGGAAGGAGTGTTGTTTGGAGGACTTGGGGTTCTGACCACCTGGGAAGCAGTCCTGCTGTCAGCACAATGTACCCACCTCCCTTGCCTGAAAGCCCAGGGCTCCCCAGGTTCCTGCTGTGTGTGTGTGTATGTGGTGTGTGAGCTGAGAGAAGCAGAAGAAAGGAGAGGGGCCCAGGAGCCCCAGGAGGACAGACTTCCACCCAAGTTAAGGCCTTAGTTGGAAGCTGTGTCCTTAGCCGCCTCAGGGCCCAGACATTGGCTGGGGCCGGATGCGTGCAGCCAGCTCCGTGGCTCCGGTATTTAGACGTGGCCTTAGAATAAAATCGGAAGCGTGGCAGGGACTGGGTGATGAGCTGCACTACCTCTGCGGTAGGTGACATCTCGCATTTGTAGCTCCCTTCTCCTACTGCAGGTGAGAATGAAGAGCTTTGTTTGACCCTATTTACTTAGTAGCTGGGAACCCAGGGGAATCCCAAGGAGGCAAATTTGGACTCACTTCTTCCTGTGTGAGTCAGATACCCCAGTGAGGTGGTGCCCCCAAACTTGGAGGAGCTCTGGACAGGGGTTTCCCCTGTGCCTCACTGGGCTGGAGTGGGGGTCGTGGGCACTGGTGACAGTGTCCGGGATGGACTCAACCTCCTGGTCACACTTACCCAAGTGCCCCCTTGGCACCAGGGCCTGGCTGGAGAGGTTGGGGGGTGGGGGTGAGTCTGATGGGGATGGGATGCACTGGCTGGGGTCTTCTCTGGACATAGGATTGATCTATAGAAGCCAGGCTGGCTCTTTCCTCCCCGCAAAATCTCCTCCAGCCAGGTTATGGGCGCTACTTGCCATGTGCTCATGTGTCATCCACCCGTCATCAATATTGAGCTCCCCAGCCAGGGCCTGGGGACACAAATACATCTGTGGCAGCTGTCCAGGATGTCAGTCACCTCCCCACCACTTCAAAGGGCTGCCTGGAAGGCGGAACTGGGAGGCTTCCTCCATGGCCTGCCCTCCTACCAAGCGAGGCCAACGCCAGGGTGATGTGCAGGTCACTCCGCTGTGGGAGGGGGACAGGGCCAGGGAGCAGGGCTCCAGGCCTCCCTGGACCCCAGGCCTGCAGACCCCTGCCCCAGACACTCTCATCCCCAGAGCTGCGCTCTCCCCTCTGCTCTGGGTGGGGCCCTCTGCAGCTTCTCGCTCAGAGTCAAACTCTAGAAACAGTTTTCTGGCTTCTCCTTTGTCCCACTGTCCTCAGCACATGGCAGTCTGGCCTCTGGCCTCGACTGCCCATCACCACCTCTGAATTGCCCAGTACCAGGCCTCTGCTTCCTTGGACTCCATTTGACCCTGGTCCTCACTCTTCATCTTGCAATAAGGCCCAGGACCCTACAGCCACCCCAGAAACGCCCCTTCCCTCCGCTCTTCCACATTAAGTCATGTCAATTCTTCCTCCTAAACACCTCTGAGACTGTTTACGCTGAGCCATTTGAAAATGCTGATACTCAACTGTCTTTGATGTAAAGAAATGGCAGTTTCATATGGTTCAACGTAATAACTTCCTCATTCTCCTTATCTTTCACATCCTGTTCACTTGTGGCTGCTGGAGTCAGACTACCTCAGTTTGAATCCTGGCTCTGGTGCTTTACTAGCTGTGTGATTTGGGCAAGACACCTAGCCTCTCTGAGCCTTGTTTTCCTCATTTACACAAGGAGGATACTGATAGCATCCACCTCTTAGGTAATAACTGAGTTAGCATGTGGAACAAGCAGTACATGGCACTTATTCAACGCTTAGTGAGTACTCGGTGGTTCTGTTTGTTTCCAGTGTTTGTTTATTTGGCTGCCTTGGGTCTTGGTTGCTGCACACAGGCCCCAGAGCACTTGGGCTCAGTTGTTGCAGTGTGTGGGCTTGGTTGCCCCACAGCATGTGGGATCTTAGTGCCCTGACCAGGGATTGAACCCACCTCCCCTGCATTGGGAGGTGGATTCCTAACCACTGAACCACCAGGGAGGCCCTTGCTGTTGTATTTATTCAAATCTAGCCACAGAAATCTCCTAAAATCTAGAACACTGTCCTGCTCAAACACCCTCAGTGCCTCCCATGCTATGACCGGCTCTCATTCTGCCCTCTGGGCTCCAATCAAGCTGAGAACCCTGTGTGGCCCCCGTTCCACTCGCTGCTGCCTGTCACTGCACTTTCTTCTGCTCTTTCCTCTACATGGAGCTCCCTTGGCCCTTGTTTGTCTGAAGAGATGCTAACCATCCTCCAAACTCAAATCCACCCGCCCTGGGGCCTTGCCCCAAATGTCCCCGCTCTTCATCCTTCAGCATCTGCTTGTGCTTCCTCAAGGGTCAAGCTCCCACCCTCCCTACCACGGTGTTCTTTGTGTCTGTGCCATCTTGCCTGCCCCACGGCTCAAAACATGGGACCATGAGCCATCAGCCAAACGTTTGCTCAGCCAAATTTCTGTTGCCCAGACCTCAAACATTTGAGGGTCCATGAGTCTCAGCCAAACGGAGCTAAATAAAGGGTAGATGGAGGCAAGTGCCAGGTGGTACAGAAAGGCCAGTGATTCCCCCAGATAGGGCCCTGGAGGGGTTTCAGGGTGCCTCCCGGTCTAGGATGAATGGGAAAGGGTCAGGCTGCCCAGGGACAGTTTGCTAAGCCCCTGCTTTGGCTGGGCCAGGGGGCAGGATTGAGTAGGACTTTGTCAAGTGATGAGATGCCAGCCAAGATGGCCAGGAGTGGTGGCTCTGGACTCTTGGGGCTGGTCAGGGAGCTTGCCTCACCCGAACCCCACCCCACGTACTGCAGTAAGGTGCCTCAGAGTTGTAAGTGGGGTGTGTGAGGCCTGAGCGCGGACAGAAGGAACCTGATCCCCTGTGGTGCCTACTCTACCACAAGCACTGTTCTGCTTTGGAAAGAGGCTGGCGCTGCCTGGGCCAAGAAGTTGCACAAAAAAGGCTTATTCTGTACCCTGCCACCCGAAGGACAAGCCCACGGGACTGGGTTCTTTCCTGCTGCTCACTGTCTGGGATTTCCAAGTTCAGGAAGGCTGGGCTGTTCTAGTGCAGAGTCCTCAGGCTCACCCTTGAGATTCGTCTTGTCCACACAGGGGAAGGAGCCCAGCAGGGTGGATGAGCCTTCTACCCCCACCCCTGGGCAGGGCAGGCCCAGCTGCAGCAGGGGCTTCCTCTGATGCCTCGTCTGCCAGAACTTGGTGGCCCCGTCCACATTGGTGCCCTCCTACTGGCGCTCCCACGCTCTGGCTGGGCAAACCCAGAGGTCTAACCCTCCCACAGGAATCCAATCCTATCTGCTCTTCTAGGTTCAGGTCCAATCCTGAGCTCAGGGCTTCCACCTGCTACCTTTCTCTGATGCATGACTCAGCCCTTAGCAAAAGTAAAACAAGTAGAGACATAAATTCTGGAAGACCAAGGTAGATCATTCCAGTCGCAGACAGACCAAACTCAGATACCCATGAGTGAAAGGCAGATCACAGAGCCAGGTGCTTGATTGCCGGATCCAGGTGGCATGCTCAGCCGCAGTTTGGAGAAGAGGTCTTTGACACCTGGAGCAGTCCGGGAGGCTTCCTGGAGGAGGGAGGAATGAAGCGAGCCTTGATGGAGAGAAAGGCTGAGTTGAGCCATTCTGTTTCTCCCATGTCTTCCCCTGGAAGCCCTCTGTCTCCTTCAGGCTTGGTATGGGACCGGTACCCTGTAGGGTCATGGGGCCCAGAACCACTCTGAGAAGGTGGAACTGTGTGTGAGTGATCAGAGGGGTCAAGGGAGGTGATGAGTAGAGCCCCAGCATAGGGAGCCTGGAACCCCAGACCTGGCCGCACACCTGGGGTTTCCCTACCTCGGCCTGACCAGTCTTCACTTGCTCTGCAGTCTGATCCCTTCCTGCCAGCCCAACGTGCCACCTGGCCTCTACCACACCTGCCTGGCCGTGCTGTCGGTGAGTCCACACTGACCTACTGCCAGCCTGAACAGGGGGATGCAGGCTGGGGTGGTGAAGGGAGACGCTGGGAGCCTAAACATGGGTGTAGGGGGTGGTGGTACTGGGAGTTCTCCCAGGGTAGGGACCCAGACCAGGATGCAGACGGAATCTAACCTCTCAAACTTCTGTCACCTCCAGGCCAGTCCCCAACATGCTGCCCGAGTGTGCATGGGGGTTAGGGGCCTCCCAGGGCCCCTGGGGAAGGTCTGGGCACCCTAGCCCCGCCTCTGTGTTCTTCTTTCAGATCCTCGTGTTGCTTCTGCTGGCCATGCTGGTGAGGCGCCGCCAGCTCTGGCCCCGCTGTGGACATGGCAGGCCTGGGCTGCCCAGGTTGGTGCCTTGGCCCGGGCTCCCCTCTCTGGGGGGCCCAGCTGACAGGGCCACTCTGGGAGGGCGGTGAGTTGTTAGGTACCTGGGCCTCAGTGACACCCAGAATCCTCTCAGTCTGGAGGCTTTCCCATCTGCCCTCCCCCCGAGATCTCCAGGTTTGCTTGGGACCCCCAGAGAGAAGGGGAGGGACCCACTCAGGGGCACCCACTCCTGTTCCAGACCCCAGGGAGACCAAGCCCAAGAGGGCCCAGCTCCAGGACACACCCCCTCAGGCAACCCATGGTCTGGACAGGCCATGATCACTCCACGCCATCTTCACCCTCTTCCCTGAGGGTATTTCTTAGACCTGACACAGGTTTATGAGGGACTGACCTCCAGTCCCTCTGGCTGAAATTTCTCCCTCTGCCTCCTTCAGCCTTGCAATCCCAGAGCCTGGGGTGGGGGTTACCCTGAAGAGTTGGGACTGGACAGACATGTGTGGGAGAGACTGAAGAATCGGGGGAGGTGGGAGGTGGCTCCCCAGTGTAGACAGCCTTGCACTCAGAACTGCACACCGAGGTGGGGCCTGCCATGCTGGTTTTGACGGGAATGAGCCGGGGATTTTTGCTGCACTGGCTGGCCAGGAAAAAGACCTTGCCCTGCCTAGGGGAGGGCCCAGGGGAGAACGAAGCAGGATAGAGCCCTCTGGGCGTGGAGGCAAGCTGGAGCACCGAAGCAGAGGGTCTCAGAGGCTTGCTCTGAGCTCAGAGGGGCAATTCCTGGGATAACCGTGCCCGCTGTCTGCCCTCTGCCCTGGGGCCACTCCCAGGCCAGGGCGGTGGCCGTTGCATAAGGATGTTGTGACTCTCCAGCTCTCTGAAGGTCTGCCAGCCCAGACAGACCAATTAGTGTGGAGGCGGCCGTTTCCTGAAGCTTCCAGAGTGGGCGGGGGGGAGCAGTGCTTAGGCTTGTTCCTTCTGTGTCTGTGTGTAGGGGGGAGGGGGGCGTGTTCCTGAGTCACTTGCCATAGGGCCCGGGTCTGGATCTGTAGGAGGCATTCCACAGATATTTGTGGAATGAATACATGAAGGGGCCTCAGTTTCCCCATCTGGAAAGGGGAAGGATTCCACCTCCCCAGTGTTTCGAACACGGGGTGGTAATGGGCGTGCAGGGCCTGAGTGACTTCTTCTTGTCCTGCCCCTGCTCTGTACCAGCCCTGTGGATTTCTTGGCTGGGGACAGGCCCTGGACAGTGCCTGCCGCCGTCTTCATGGTCCTCTTCAGCTCCCTGTGTCTGCTGCTTCCCACCGAGGACCCACTGCCTTTCCTGAGCCTCGCCTCACTACCCGGCCGAGGTACCCAGCATGGCTAACACCCCGGGCTGGCTGGACGGCAGGGGGCGGGTAGGAATCCAGAGCACTGGGGCTCCTGATCCCAGTCATGAGCCATTGCCCAGAAGACGCTGTCCTATCACCCTCGCCAACTGTCCCACCACTGTGCCTGGAATCTTGTTGCTCCATCCTTGGGTTAATGCTGCCCTCTCTGCTCCTGTATAAAAACTCTACTCCCCTGGGTGAGGGGGCAAAGGCTGAGTCCCCCAGACCCCAGACAGCCTAGTCCCGTGAACATGAAGGAGCATGCGGAGGGGACTGGGGAGGGGTCCTGGAGAGTTGGTCTGGGCTTGAGGAGGTGGTGACAGAAAGCACAGCCGCCATCCAGAGGAGCCACCACCCTCCAACGTGGCCTCTTTAGGTCATCTGATCCTCACAAGGACTCCACAAAGTGCAGATGTTAGCTCCATTCTACAGTGGTGGAGGCCAAAGGTCAGAGATGGGAACACTAATAAAACAGTAGCTGGATTTATTTAGTACTAACTCAGGCATGGTGCTATGTACCCTACATATACCTTTTCCTTTGATCTATGCTAATATGCTCTGTTATTTCCATTTTACAGATGGGGAAGCTGAGACTTCAAGAGGTAACTTGCCCAAGATCACAGAGGTGATACTAGTCAAGAGCCTGGCTTGAATGTGGGGCTCTTGCCTGTTGAATCAGCCAAGGGGCTGGGAAGATAGAGACAGGAGAGAAGTGGGGATGGACGGGACCCAGGCCCCACCTCTGCTCCTCCATCATGCGCCTCTCTGCCTATCTTGCCTTCCAGGGCCGTGGAAGATACTGGCTCTGCTCTATTACCCTGCCCTCTACTATCCGCTGGCTGCCTGTGCCACCGTCAGGCATGGAGCTGCCCACCTGCTCGGCAGCGTGCTGTCCTGGGCTCATTTGGGGGTCCAGGTCTGGCAAAGGGCAGAGTGTCCTGAGTCACCCAAGGTAACCACGGACTCGGGATGGCCCGGGACAGCGCGGCATGGGGGAGCTGCGTCAGCCGGCAAGGCTCCTCTCATCTCTGTCTACACGCCTCCCTGCTGCCTTCTACTGGGCACGGGATTCATGCCTTTAGCCATGAACTCATTCCAAGCTCGGCCCTTCTGTGGGAGAGACAGCCGGGCCTGCCCTCAGGAGCTTCCTGTCTGGGCGGGGGAAGGGAGGGAAGGGGCAGAGAAGGAGGGAGAGGAACCCTGAAATCTCCCCATTATTAATTGCCCAGACTTCCCTTGGCCAGTCTGGAGAGGGAGTGAAGACAGCTGCAGTATGCAAGCACTGACTTGGGGATGGTCTCAGAGGGCTAAAAAGAGAATTCCAGAACCTCAGACCCTGGTTCACTGGGCGTGGTTAGGGTATGAAGCTGCCTGGTCCAGAGCCCAAAGGCTGTGGGTGTAGCCTGCACAGTCAGACAACCCGAGTTTGAATCCAGCCTTATCCCTTCCTTCCTTAGTTCATCCCACAAACATATTTGAGTATATTCTCTGTACCAGGGGCATTTCTAGGCATTGAGTAGAGCTCTGAATAAGACCGATGAAGTCCCTGGCATCCCAAGAGCTGCCTTTTCCGGAAGGGGACACACCGTCAAACAAGCAAATATATGCAATGATGCCAGGTGGTGCCAGGTTCTTTGAGAACACCTTATGACCTTTCTGAGGCACAGGTTCCCCCACCCACCCTACGCGGCTCCCATCAATGCAGCGGATAACACGAATCCCTCAGGGTAGAGTTGAAGCTTAGGTGGTTTCCATGAGAATAAGGACTTGGTTGGTCTTTTTCACCAGCCAGGACCTGGCACATACTAAGCTCTCAGTAAAAACGTATGGAATTAACAAATAAATGAATCCATGTTCAACCCTAGGAGGGCCTCAGCCCCTGGAGGCAGGGCAGGTTCTTCACAGTTGCTCAGGTTGCAAACTGTAATAGGAAAAAAAAAAAAAAAACAGGCCAGTGTCAAAGCACCAGGAACATAGGGACGTAGAAGGTGGCTGTCTCCTGTTTCAGGTCCCATGGCAGTCCCCTGGGGTGGGTAGGAGGGACTCACAAAGCATCCTCCCTTTGGCTCCTGAAAGGGCCTGGGTAGTCTAGGGGCCTGGGGGAGGGGCAAGCACCTCTGTGGGGCCAGAGAAGAAGTAGGAGTCGGTGCCAAGTGGCCGGGTTGTAGGGTAGTGATAGAACCAGCAGCTTTCCCACGCACCCTCGATCACCTTCAGGGGCCCCTGTGGGCTGGGAAGGGAAATGAATCTCAGTTTTTGACTGGGGAAAGGGGGCAGAAGTGTCTTGGTGTTTGTCCGTCCCTTCAGATCTACAAGTACTACTCCCTGTTGGCCTCGCTGCCTCTCCTTCTGGGCCTCGGATTCCTGAGTCTTTGGTACCCAGTGCAGCTGGTGAGAAGCTTCAGTCATGGGGCAGCCACGGGTTCCAAGGTAAAGGCGCAGGGCTGGGGTAGGCTTGTACTCAGCACTCAAGACACCCTGGACTCACCCAGGTCTTTTGGTCTCCTATATGTGGTCATGCTTGGTGTAGGGCCTAGAACATAACAGGTGCTCGGAAAACATTTGCTGAGTCGCTGAGGGACTGATGAGTCCTCCCTCCCCAAGCAAAGGCCAAGCCAGGCCCTCGACTGGCACCCAGGATGCCTGGGGCACCGAGCTGTTTGCAGAGTGGGGACTCAACAAAGGAGAAGTGGGCTGGAAGACAGGGAACTCATAGCTCTATTTCTGGAACATGGAGGATCCAGCTGGAGAAATGATACAGGCCAGGGCCTTGGGCCTAATAGAAGCTCTGCAGATGCTGATATGATTCAGGGAGCACCCGGGGCAGAATTGCATTATGAATCAACCCTAGGTTGGATAGCATTGGATAAAGGGAAGGGCTGGAAGAACTAAGTCATGCTTGGAGGGCTTCCTGGAGGAAGTAGACATTGCAGGGACTGAAAGACAGGGAGGATCTGTAGGGAGATAGAAAGGCATTGCAGGCATGACAAAGAGTGTGAGTTGCAGAGATGGGCTGGATCTGTTTCATTCTTGCATGATTTGCAGCATCGGGCAGGTCTTAGCACATGAGTTACTGTTCAGGTGTTCAGTGTGTCTGACTCTTTGTGACCCCATGGGCTGTAGCTCGCCAGGCTTCCCTGTCCTTTATCATTTCCCAGAGTTTGCTCAGACTCACATCCATTGACACAGTGATGCCATCTAACCGTCTCATCCTGTGTCACCTCCTTCTCCTACCTTCAAACTTTCCCAGCATCATGGTAGAGAAGGTAGACATGGTAGACACTCAGCAAATATTTCTGAAGTTTTGGGTAGGTGGGTGTGTGGATGAATATATCATGGCAAGAGATAATTCTTACAAGATATAGCAATCATATTCTCCATTCTCCAAGCACCTATCCTATGCCAGGTCCTGGACTGGGGCTACGGACTCAGCTGGGTGACCTGTGTTGGACTTCCAGGGCTCCCAGCGATCTGGAGGCGATGGATACAGAGACATATATTTACAGTGCAGTGTGAGAATTGCAATCCCAGAGCATGGGTGGAGGAGAGGTCGAGTTTGTTCCTGGTGAGACAGGGGGAGGAGGTAAACTACCCCACAGAGATGCAAAGGGCTGGTTGCTCTGCAGATGAGGAGGTTGAAGGAAAGGCTTGAAGGGTGGCATCCAGGACAGACAGCAGGTGGGTGGTGGCGCCAGTTCCTGGCGACATACAGAGCCCTGGATGAGAGCAGGTGTGCGGGGGTCGGTGTACAGCTGTGCATGTGTGGTGCCGAGGGGTCTGGCGGGCAGCCGGACCCTGGGCCTGGAGCTCAACAGAGGGGCTGGGACTGAAATCAGAGAAGGAGTGAGGTCCCCAAGGAGGGGAGAAGAGGCAGGTGGCTCAGCGTCTCCAGGGTGGCCCTGGATCCCCTGCTGGCCCACTTGACTGCAGGTTTCATGCTCACAGGGTAGCAGTAGGGTCCTCGGTACTTGTCACTACTGCCCTCCAGGCGCTCAGAGGAGGGGGGCGGCTCCCCAGGATACACCAGGCACGTCCCTGCCTTGCTCAGCCCCTTCCCTCCTCTCCTGGGGATCTTCTCAGCCTCTCCTTCCATTGCACGCCTTCCCTCTGGGGAAGTCTTAGGAGAAATAAAATCCTCTTTGGCCCTTGGTCAAAGAGTTTTAATCCTCAAAGGACCCAGTCATTCTTTGAGCTGATCCACACCTGCCCTGGATCCCAGGGTTCCCATGGCAATGGGTGACTTGGCCTATATTTTCCAAATGATCAGGGGCCAGGGGCTCACCACATCTTACTGTGGGCCTCTGCCACTTGGCAGGCAGCTTAAGGCCTGGAATGTGGCTTAGACAAATCAGGTCACCCTTGTGATCTCCCTGGAGTAGGAGAGCCCTGGGGCGTCTGACCCAAAACGGCCCAGCCCGTGTCCTGGTCAGGGATAGACTCGTGGGACGTAGTCTCCCTTTCGCCGCCGTCTCAGCTAGCGAAGGCCAGAAGGCCAGGAGGAAAGCAGTGATGTGAAGAGACTGAGTAAAGCCGGGGAGGGTTGGAAATAGCCCTTAGAAAAATTTTGCCAGCATTGAGAGTTCTTAGCTAGGAGACGGATTAGTTTTTTATTTAAGGAGGAGGGGAGGGCAGCTTTGGGGGGCATGGTCCTTATCCCCACAAGGTGCCCTTTCTCTGTACTCTACCACAGCCAAGAGGTTTGTATGGGGGACCCACTGGGTGCCCACTATGGTACCCTGAGCCAGGGTCCCAGGGATGGCTCAAGACAGGTCCCATTTCCTGTCCTTCTGTCCCCACAGGGGCTGCAGAGCAGCTACTCTGAAGAATATCTGAGGACCCTCCTTTGCCAGAAGAAGCTGAAAAGCAGGTGAGGTTCCAGGCACATCCTTTGGCCTGGGGGATGTGCAGGCCTGGGCAGGCAGGTTTGTTTGGAAGGTTGGCACTGGGCCACATGGTGGGGCAGAGATGAAGAATCAACCAGACCCCGGGGCCCAGGCTCGGGGCAGGAGCTTCTCCTGAGAGCTCCCCCCTGCCTGGGTCTCTCCTCAGCTCCCACACCTGCAAGCATGGCTTCGCGTCCCGGGCCTGGATCTACTTCAGACACTCCATCTACATTCCACAGCGAGGTATGGGGTGGGGAGCTGAGGTCAAGAGTGACAGGTGACCTCACCCCTCCTTCACACAGAACAGCTGCTGTAGAAAGCCAGCTCCTACCTTTAGTACCATTGTCATCAGGAGCCACAACCCCAGCTTGCGACAAGGGGAAGCCCCTGACTGGCCTTGGTGGTCCAGGATCCTCTGAGCCCTGGTCCTGTTCCTGGGTCCTTTGGGCGGGAGGGGGCTCCGGGGCCTGGGTGGTGCTGGGGTTCACCATGCCCCTCCTTTTGGGGACTGCAGGATTCCGACTCCCCCTGAAGCTGGTGCTGTCAGTCACCCTGACAGGGACGGCCATCTACCAGGTATGTCCTGCCTCTGTCATGCCATTTGCCTCTGGACCCCTACTCCTAACCCCCAACCCTGAGATGACCCAGGCTTCCTCACTCAGCTCTCCAAGACCTCCACTCATAATCCTATCCTGTTGTTTCTGGCCATCTTGGGAATGCTGGCCTACCCAGAAGGGAGGGGATGCTAACCCTTGTTAGGCTCATACAGGGTCAGAGCATGAGTTTTGGAGTCATGTAAACATAGATTTAAATCCTTGCTCCTTTATTTATCTCAAGTGATGTTGGACAAGTTACTCAACATCCCTGAACCCTTTAGTTTGGCTGTGAAATGGAGGAAATAGAATTACTTCCTTTCAGTTGGGAAGATTTAGTAGGATAATGTATGTTTGATAAATCCCCACCACCACCACCACCACCCCTCCCCCTAAAAAAGATAAAAAATGGAAAATCCTGGGAGGTAGGTATGAGTCTTCTCCCTTTCATAGATGGAGGAAATTGAGGCTGAGAGATGAATTTGACCTGGCCTTGTTCCTACAGCCAGTATCTCAGGGTAGCCAAAATTCGAATCCAGGTCTGGCTAGCTTCAATGCCTGTGCTCATTTATGGGACACTTTGCTTTCTCCAACATGGAAAAATTGGAAATTTCATACTAAATTTAGATAGACGATTCACACATGCACTTGTGTTGCCTGAAAGCATGTCTGGAGTTGATGAGATTAAAGTCGTATCTGTAACATGCTGATTAGAGGCTCGAGGATGCTGCTCTAAGGGACAGATAAGAGCACTGTGATGAGTGATGGGAACTGCAGCCTGTGGGCTGCTGGAGTTTATCTCCTGAAGTCTCAGAAAACACTTATCCTGGGATGGGAGTGCCAGGCCCTGCTGCCCTGATTTTGGGGTTCTTCCAGGTGGCCCTGCTGCTGCTAGTGGGCGTGGTACCCACCATCCAGAAGGTGAGGGCGGGGATCACCACGGACGTCTCCTACCTGCTGGCCGGCTTTGGGATCGTGCTCTCAGAGGACAGGCAGGAGGTGGTGGAGCTGGTGAAGCACCACCTGTGGGCTCTAGAAGGTGAGGCCTCCTAGGAGCCCCCGAGGCGCCGCAGTGGGGACCCAAGCTGGGATGCCTGAGCTCCGTCCCAGGAGCCACGGACACGTGCGCTGCCTTGGGCGTCCCCTCTCTGATTCTCGGCTGCCTCATCTACAAATTGGGAGGCTGGAACTTCCAATTCCGAGTCTCTGAGACCTGAAGGGGTCATCTCACTAGCCCCCTCTCAGCTTGTGTGGGATCTCTCACCCCCACCACCACCCCTACCCCCAGCAACTTTGCCCTGCTCTGCAGGTGTGGAGGTGGAGGAGGGCATGGTGTGTGTGAGCTGAGGGGACATCCATAGGCTCCGAGGGAAGCAGGAAAGGAGGCAATGTGGTGGGATGGCGGGCCAGGATTCTGAGCTAATCCTATGGCAGGTGGGTGGGGTCAAGAGGAGCGAATGCTTTCTGTTCCCAATCCCTGCCCTCAAGGCACCTCCTTTCTCCTTCCTTTCCTTGACAATGAGCTCCTGGGCTCCGAAACGATACCAGCCGCCCCCTCCCCCCCCAGTTCTGTGGTCTGATGCCTCCTCTAGCCCTTAGCCCTGTTACCCACCGACCTCACCTCCACAGCCCTATGCAGGAGACTGAGACACATCCTCACTTGACACAAGAGGAAGAACTGGTCTGAGGTTGTACAGCCAGACAGAAATAGAGCCAAGAGAAGAACAAAGTCTCCTAACCCAGGCTGGGACTATCCACCACTTTGAGTCAGGGCCTGGTGGTCAGATGTCAAGGGGCCTACACCTTCTTCTGGCTAGGGAGTCTCTGGCTGGCACAGGTACCCTGGCTCTTGAGGAGTAACATGTGATGGTTGGAGCTTAGACTGCCATTATTGCAGGTGGAGGTATGACTGCCCTGCAGCTCTTCCTTACCAAGACCATCAGGGAGGGAGTTGGGGTGGGCAGAGGTATATGCAGTGACTGCTTCCTTCCCTGACCGCATCTGCTCCCCTACCAGAATCTGTCCTGGAAGTGTGGCTGAAGCCCTCAGGTGACAAGCTCTGGATGGGCTAAAATGACATCTCCAAGATTTTCCAAGTTGGTCGCAATCTGAGCCACAGGCAGGAGCAGACATGACCCTTATCAGTCCATATCCAAGCTCAGACCTTGCTCACAGCAGCCCTGTTGGGTCAGCATCATCGATCTCCTCTCACAGAGCAGGAAATCTAGAGGCTGACATGTTTAGGACAGGGGATTTGGTTTCTACTCAACACACCTGCCACTTACAATCACATGCTGCAGTTTCCAAGCCCAAATGCTCCCACTCTGAGTCTCCTCAGAAGCAGGAGTTAAGTAGATCAGTGTTTACCTTTCTGGTTCACAGACAAGGCAAACTGAGGCCCAAGAGGTTTAGGGATATGCCCTAAGCACTCAGCAAGCCAGGGGTAGAACTGAGATGAGATCTGATGTGCTTCGGTCTGTTCTCAGCCTAAGAAGCTAATGTCTTCTGAGCTTTGAGAGCCTGTTTTAGGGCTACCCACCTGACACCTGGACCGTAAGCCCGGCATCTTTCACAGAAAGCTCGCACTCTGAGTCAGGCCAGCTAGATTAGAATTTGTGCTCCATCACTTACCAGCTATGTGTCCTGGGCAAGCCGTTTACGCCTTTGGATCTCAATCTCCCTACCTGCAAAATGGGTGTTGAAGCGCTAAAGGCATCTTTGTCCTCGAGGCTCCTGATTGGGTGTGGGAGACAGACTGATCCACAAAACCTGGGCCCAGAAGGGGGAAGGTGCAGAGTTCCAGAGGAAGCAAAGAGCAGGAAGATTTTATGAGTACCAGGATTAGGAGGGAACCATGTTAGGAACCAGCCGAGGGAGAGGAGCGAGAGGTAGACAGCTGGAGACCAAAGGCCGGGCTGGGGCTCAGGGGGTTCGATAACTCTTCCCCTTAGTTAACTGTTCACTCACCTTGGCAGGCTCATCAGGCAAACTCCCTGCCTCCTGGCAGAGACGGTCCAGAGTGTATCTTTTCTGGTACCATGTTGGCTCTAGGAGGGCAGGGCTCTAGACAGAGCGGAACAGAGCTGCGCATGCCCAGGGCTTTCTTCTAGCTTCTGTTCAGTAAAGGGCCCCCCTCTGCTCCTTGCACGACTGAACCAGGGGCAGGCACAGTGGCCCCCGGTTTCTGTAGCGGTCATCCTCGCTCCTGTCTGTGCCTGAGAATCACCTGGTAACTTAAGACATCCCGAGGCTCTAGTCAGACTTCAGAAACCTGGAGGGTGGGGCCCAGCCTCTGATTGGACAAGCCTCCTCCATGATTCAAATATAAGACTGAGTTTGAGAACCATTTGTAGCAGGCACTCTACACATGCTGGTTGGCCTGATGGATTTCAATTAACTGTTGACGCAAAGAAATCATTAAGGCTCTGACTTTGAAAAAAAAAGCAAAAACCCAGTTCAGTTGTTCTCAACCCTGAGTGCACGTTGGAATTACTGGGGTTGCTTTCCCAAAAGCTAAGGCCTGGGTCCTATGCCCAGAAATTCTGACTTAAGTGCTCTGGGGCGCAGCTTGGGCTACGGGAATTTTTTAATTGTTTTTTTAGCTGCGTGGGGTCTTAGTTGCAGTATTCAGGATCTTTCCTTGTGGCACTCCAGCTTTCCACTTGTGATGGACAGGCTCAGTAGCTGTGGCACATGGGCTTAGTTGCCCCGCAGCATGTAGGATCCTATTTCCCTGACCGGGAATCAAACCTGTGTCTCCTGCATTGCAAGGCAGATTCTCAACCACTGGGCCACTAGAAGTCCCTGGGCCATGGAAACTGAAAAGCTCCAGGTGATCCTAATATGCTCTCAGTGATAAGACCCACATCTCCAGTACCTGTGGCTGCAAGGACCCAGTGCTTGCCTCTCCCATGTGTGTTTGCTCCCCTCCTGAGTCTCTGACGGGAACCAGGAACACTTCCCTCAGATGACTAATGAGATCAGGGTGCAGACCTCCCAGGCTTATCCTAGATCAAAAGATTGCACAACCTGCTCTATAACTTCCAAGTGGTGTGGCTGGTGGGGCAAGCCCATCAGCTGTGAGTCTCAGCTTCTTTGTGGGCCCCACGTCTCCCTGGGCCTCTCCCGTGGGGTTGTTCTGAGGGTACTGAGTGAGACTGGCTGTGGATATAGGGTGGAAGGGTTGCAGCCCTGCTATGCTTAAAGACCAGGCTTATTCACAACACACCACGCATTCTCTCCCCGTTGCTGCTGATACAAGGAACTCTTGGCCAGGGTGGATGGGGAGTTGAGGAGGAGATGGGTAGCATCGGTTATGTCCCTCATTCTGATGGACTCGGGTCACACTGATGGGTGCTCGCCTCTTCTGTGCTCTGAACCAAGGCCACTGATGCAGGCCTTGATGGGATTTTAGGGTTCACAACATGCTGGCAGATGGGCAGCCCAGCGGTGTGCCTGGTATGGACAAGCTGAGGCTGGGCGATGGAATGGTCTCCTGACACCTCACAGCCAGGAGGTCATGGAGCTGGAGGCAGACACCAGGCAGGCAGACCCCCATGGAGTCCCTCACTGGGGGCCACACAGCAGTAGAAGCAGCAAGGCCAGGGTGAGGGCCACGTCTGCAACCTCAGAGCTGGCCTCTCCCATTCTGGCCACCAGATGTCACCTGGCAGTATGGGTCAACCGAAGTTGTCGACTTACACTAGATCTGAGAACAGGGAAAGTGACCAGCGGCCTCCGCTCAGTGTGGGTGTGGGGTGGGGGTAACTCCCACCCAGCTACCCCCTCGGCAGCAGTTCAGAGGTTCCCAGGAGACCCGCCCCAGGCCCTGACCTCCCACTTTGCTCCTTTTCGGTCTCCAGTTTGCTACATCTCGGCCTTGGTCCTGTCTTGCTTGCTCTCCTTCCTCATGCTGGTCCACTCGCTGGCGACACACAGGTCAGTGGCTGCCTCTGACACCCCCTGATACAGATGTGGGGGAGGGGTGGGGCCTGCAGGACCCCTGACCCAGGAGGAGAAAGTCTTGGGACTGGAAGGAGGGAGAATGCCTGCCGGACCGAGCTGTCCCTGAGGCCAGCTGCCCTGCGGTGGGTGGAGAAGGTGTGGTGGCCCTGTCTGGTTGGAGAAACGTCCGTGAGTAACGCGGGGCATGGCTGGTGAAGGGCTGAAGTGTGGAGTCTGTCCTCTGAGGAGGGGTTACACGGGAGAGCTGGCATCCTACTGGGAGACGAGGGAGGCAGGGTGCCATGGGCGGGAGGAGCTGTGTGAGCAAGAGCAAGTGTGAGTGTGGGTGAGGGGCTGGGCCGGCTGGCGCCCGGGGCACCGCAGAGATTCCTGTGGGATGTTGAATGCCAAGCCGCCCACCTCGCCCTTCCATGGAGAATGGTAAGGAGCGCTGAAGAAGCGTGAGCAGAGGAGGAGAGAAGGTTCTGGGTGGGAGTAGGCTGGGTGGGGGGGAGGCCCAGGGACTTAGCAGGGAGCTGCTCCCGTGCTTTACGTTGATCAGGCCTCAGGGTTCCTGCTCCAGGATCTTTTCTTACTGGGTTGGCGCAACTTGTTGTCGTCATTCAGTTGCTAAGTTGTGTCTGACTCTTTGCAACCCCGGGGACTGCAGCACTCCAGGCTTTCCTGTCTTTCATCAACTCCCAGAGCTTCCTCAAACTCATGCCCATTGAGTCAATGATGCCTTCCAACCATCTCGTCCTCTGTCACCTCCTTCTCCTCCCGCCTTCAATCTTTCCCAGCATCAGAGTCTTTTCCAGTGAGGCGGCTCTTCGTGTCAGGTGGCTAAGGCTCAAACCTCTGCCTACCTGGAACCTGGCCTCCTGCCCTGGTGGCTGAGCTGCAAGCCATTTTCCGTCCATACTGCTATGTCTCACTTTCCTGACTTGGCTCAGGTTGAGTCTTCTGTTTTAATTTGTCTTCCTTGATCCCTGCCCCACCACCTATCAGCTTACTCTTATTCATCCTTTAAGACTCAGCTCAGACATCACCTCCTCTGGGAAGCCCTCCCTGACCTCCCAGGCTGGGTTAGTCGGCTCCACTGGGCTCCCACAGCCCTGGGCTTCCCTGCCCATGGCTGTGGGTTAGACTGGGAGTTCAGCCAGAGGCTGGCCCAGAGCTGGGAATAAGGAGGCATGTGTGCTCCCTGAGATCCCTGCCTTCCTCACTCCCACCCTAGGACCAACCTGCGAGCTCTGCACCGAGGGGGTGCCCTGGACATAGGCCCCCTGACCCAGAGCCCCCGCCCCTCCCGGCAGGCCATATTCTGTTGGATGAGCTTCACTGCCTACCAGACTGCTTTTACCTGCCTTGGTGAGCCCCCCTCACCCGCTCCACCTGATTTCAGCACTGACCTCCATCCAACCCCAGACGCTGGCCTGAGTAGGGGAGGGAATGAGCTGCAGGTCTTGGCTGCCCCTGCGGGTCTGCCTGTGCTGGAGCTGGCTCTGGGTAAAAGCAAAAGGAAGGAACCACCTTGCCTCCCCTGCCCTCAGGGAGTCCACACAGGTGGGATGAGAGGGAGGGGTTGGGTGCAGGAGCCCTTGGTGAAAGAACATCCATCACTAGGTTGGCTCCTGGGTGCCACTAGGTGTTAGCACAGAGGGTGACCCAGGGCTGGAAAGTTGAAGGAGCCACATTCCTGCTTTTGTAAGGGAGGACTATATCATGATGGGCTCTCAGTTGGTAATGAGATCCCTGTCACTGGGAGTATTCAAGCATGACTGATACTATTGTCCAGTCGCTAAGTCACATCCGACTCTCTACAACCCCAAGGACTGTATCACGCCAGGCTTCCCCATCCTCCACTAGCATGGTTATGTGGCCATTATTGGGGGCTGCAAAGGGGGTCCTACTCTGAGAGAATTGGACTAGATGGACTTCATGGACCCTTCCATGCTCCAAGTTTCTGATTCTTCCCTTGGACACTGCAGTGAGTAAAGTCCTCTCAAATGTGAGTGGACTAAAGCCAGCAAGGACCTGATTTCCCTTCCTGCTGCTTCTTTCAGTTCTCACCTCTCTGGGTAAGGTGGGAAAAGATGATAAAGGTTAACACTAAAAGTCATAATTCCTTGAATGGGTAAATTTTAAGTCTCTGAAGCCCTTTTGTACACATCCCAGGTAAACAATTAGCCCATCATTTCAATAGACAGCTTTCAGGTGCCTACCGTGGGCCAGGCTCTGGCCAGTAGGAATGTAAACATTAATTTCAAATACTGTCTTGTCCTCAAAGATGCAGGAGCAATTGGGGGGAAAATAACATTTGCAAAGCACTTTGTGGTTTTCCAAGAGTGGCCACAGATTCTGTCTCCCTCCCTCCCCAGCACGGTCCTCCTGGGTAGGGGCCGCTCTCCCCTTTTTACAGAGGAAGAAACCAAGGCTCAGAGAGGTTAAGTAACTTGCTCAAGGTGGCACAGCTAAACAGCAGCAGAGCAGGGATCTGAAACCGGGTCTACCCGATCCCAAAGCTTTGAGTGCCTGGGAGTGGTGGGGGTGGGCTGATGCCTGCGCCTGTCCTCCCAATGCTGGCAGGACTCCTGGTACAGCAGATCCTCTTCTTCCTGGGGACCTTGACCCTGGCCTTCCTGGTGTTCATGCCCATGCTCCACGGCAGGAACCTCCTGCTCCTCCATTACCTGAAATCCTCGTGGTGAGTGAGGAAGGGGCTGAGGGTTCTGGGATGCCTTCCCCAAGGGCCACTAACAGTGACACCCTTCCCATCCCCTCACCTCCCACAGGCCCTTCTGGCTGACCTTGGTCCTGGCTCTGACCCTGCAGAACGTGGCTGCCCACTGGGTCTTCCTGGACACTCACCATGAATGCCCGGGGCTGACCAACCGGTGAGGTGGCTCCTGGGCTTGTGGCTCCCTCAGGCCCTCGGCCGCTTCTTCCCTGTCTCTCTGTGCCCTTCTCCCTCCACTGCCGTCTTTCCTCTTTCTCTAACAGGGAACCCCAGCAGGTGGTAAAAAGAGCTCGCCTTATCCACAGATAGAGGCGGCCGTGGCCCAGTTTAGTTCAGAATGCTTGTTTACCTGTCACAGGGCCAGAAATACTCCCTTGAGTTTCCCTGTCTTGGGGATCAACCCTGCTCTCCCCTTTGCAGGAAGGAGGTTAATAGCCATGTCATTTCTCTGCTAGGCTGTGGGAGATCCTGGCCCTAGGAGAGGCTTAGAGTCATGGACAAGGGACCCAGAGGAGGGAGGTGGGAGACACCAGGATCATAGAAAGATACAGGTGGGCCTGGAGTGAAACCCCAAATCTGCCACTGACCAGCTAGGCAGCCTTAGCTAAGTCACCCCATCTCTCTGGGCCTCCCAGATGGGGGGAATGGGTGAGCTGGGTTAAGAGAGCAGACATAAGGCCCAAGGCGGGCGCACAGAGGTGTACTCAGTAAACACGCGGCAGCTGTGGTCATCTCAGCCTGACGTTGACCCCGAGGAAGAGCCTCTGTGTGGGGTCGTGCCTCAGCCCTCCTCTCCCTGACCATAGGCGAGCACTCTATGCAGCCACCTTCCTTCTCTTCCCCGTCAACATGCTGTTGGGCGCCATGGCGGCTGCCTGGAGAGTGCTCCTCTCCGCCCTCTACAACGCCGTCCACCTCGGCCGGATGGACCTCAGCCTGCTGCCGCTTAGAGCCGCCACTCTCGACCCCGGTAAGGTCACTGGGCAGGAGCTGAAGGTAGGGGATGCGCGGGCTGGCCAAGCAGGGAGGGAGGGTATGCCCTGACCTAGTCTCCCTGGAGGATGTCCGTAACCCTGCGCCGTGGGTATGTGCAGGGGGCCACCCGCAGTACATGTGCTCAGGGGTCCAGGCGCTCGCATGCAGGGGGCACAGAACACTCCCCGGGTCTGTGTTACGGGCTGTCTGGGCCCTCCCCGACTAGCGCTGCCTCCCCCTGCAAGGCTACCACACATACTGCAACTTCTTGAAGATGGAGGTCAGCCAGTCACACCCAGCTGTGACGGCCTTCTGTGCCCTGCTCCTGCGAACTCAGAGGCCCCAGCCCCGCGTGACCCCCCAGGATGGCCTCAGACTGGGGGAGGAAGAGGAAGGTGCGCCTTTCCACTGGGGATTGGTGGGGGGGGAGTTGAACCCACCTGGCTTCTCCCAGGAGGAAGGCATGTGCCCTCTCCAACACAGGCGAGGGAGAGAGGCCCGGGAAAATGCTTCCTTCCTCTCCGGGCTGCCTGTGGGAGAGAAGTGAGAATTTTCCTGGGCCGTCTCAGGGTAACTGTTTCCTTGATACTAACACACACACACTCTCACATGTGTGCACACACACTTAGTTCTCACTTGGGGAATGAGTCCGCTGTCTTGCTAAGGGACTCTGTCACCCCCACCACCCTACTCTCCTTCTGAGCAGCCTCCCTTCCACTGCCCTACAGCCGGGGTGCAGCAGGCAGGGGGACACTGAGCTGGCTCCAGTCCCTTGTCCCAGCCCTGCCTCCAGTCCCCTCCGCAGAGCTCCTCCTCTCCCTCTCCTACCGGCCACCCAGAGGATGACCACCCGAGCTTGAACAAACCCCTTCTGCAGCCCCACACTTCTCCCGGCTTCCCACCCTGTGGAATAGCACCTGGAGCCCCTGTCTCGTCAACCTCCCCCACTCTACATGTGCGATTTTCAGATTCTGCCCCCATCTTGGTGGTGGGGGGAGGACGGGCTTTGGCTGGGTGTTTGTTGAGTGACTCACAGAAGGCCTCTTCTCAGGGATTCAGCTGCTACAGACCAAGGACCTGGTGGCCAAGGGAGCAGGGCCCAGGGCCCGCCAAGGCAGGGCTCGCTGGGGTCTGGCATACACGCTGCTGCACAACCCAGCTCTGCAGGCCTTCCGGAAGACAGCCCTGCCGGGTGCCCGGGCCAATGGTGGCCAGCCCTGAGGCGGGGGAAGGCCACACTTCCGTGTCCTTGCCTCCCAGCCCATCCCTGCCCGGCTCTCCCAGCATCATCACCATGGCCATGGCAGCCCTCTGCTTGGTCTCAGCTCTGCCCACAGGTCCTGGGTATTTAGCGGAACCAGCCGGGGGTCGCTCTGGTTGGATGGAAGTCTGGCAGCACTATGAGCCTCGAGCCTTGGGAAGGCTCTGGTCTGCCCCTCTTGACCTTGGGAAGCCAGTGAGGGCTCTGGAGAAGGCAAGTGGTGGTTTTCCTCTTGGTCCAGAAAGCAGTGGAAGCAGGTCCAGGCCCCTCCCTGCCACCAGCCTCCAGGCTTCCCTGAAGCCTTCTCCTGACTAGGGTTGGTGATTCAGGCCAGGACAGTCTAGCCTTCCAGCTTGGCCAGCTTCAGACAGACCTCACCACCGCAATGAGACGCAGTGCCTCCTGTCTCCTGCAGCTTCCCCCTCTCCTTTTGGAGGCCCTCATGGCTTGCAAGACAGCCCAGGAGGAAGTCATGGGCTCCTACCCCACAGCAAAGTCATGGCTCAACCAGGCCCCACACCGAGATGGCCACACTTGAGAGCCTGATATTTTTGTAGTTGGTATGCCCTTAGAGATTATGAAAGAGGTTAGTGTGCTCTCTGTAATAAACTTGTGCTTGAGAAGCAGTCCTCCTGAGGTTGGGGGTGGGAGGGCGGGGGATATGTGGGGGAAACCACCCGGACTCTCAGTGAATCAACACTGTGTGGGGCTTGGGTGGGGTTGGGGTATTCTGGTCACATGCTGGGCTGGGTGGAGAGGGCAGAGGAGAACCTGTGGCCACATCCCTTTGGGTGGTGGAAAGACTGGGGACCCAGGTGCCACCCCTGAGCTATGAGAGTGTGGGCTTTGGAAGTAGGACTGATTCTGGGTCTTCAAGAATGGGCAGGATTTGGGGAGGAGGAGAGATTTCACGAGAAAGCAATATGAATAAGAGTATAGAGGTTAGGGTCGAGGAGTGCTCCCCTGGTAGCTCAGAGGGTAAAGAATCTGTCTATAATGCAAAAGACTGGGGCTCAACCCCTGGGTCAGGAAGATCCCCTGGAGAAGAAAATGGCAACCCACTCTAGTATTCTTGCCTGGAGAATTCCATGGACAGAGGAGGCTGGTGGGCTACAGTCCATGGGGTGGCAAAGAGTTGGACACGACTGAGTGACTAACACACACACAGACACACACAAACACGGAGGTGGGAGGAGACTGGCCTGCAAAGGGAAGGGCCGCTGAGGGGCTCCCCTGCTCCTGTTGGGGGTTGGCTGAGGTGGGGACTACTCTAGGGCTGGGGCTACCGAGAGTGGGGCAAATGTGGCCACCCCACACACCTGGATCAGTGGGGCTTCAAGAGATGTCTGTACAGCTAATGAAGACCACCCCTCACCACATTCCCAAACCCAAACGACAGCCTCAAACTGGCAGGAAGCCAGGCGGGGCCAGGGAGCTGCAACCCACCTTCAAGGGTGCCCAGGGAGAGGGCAAGGAAGGCAGAGATGATCCCACTGAAGCCCATTGAAAATGTGTCCCTAGCCCTGTGTCTGTGTTTGACAGGCTCTGTCCTTCATAAGGAAGCAGAGTCATGAGAGTGTGATCAGAATGGGACACTGGGCACTCAGGGCTGTGTGAGCGAGGAGGGGGCCTAGTCCAGTTCAAGGGGGTGAGGGGAAAGCATCCAGGAAAGATTTCTGGAGGAGGGGGTACCTAAGCCGAGTCTCTCATGCTGACTGAGTCAAGTGACAAGCAGGAGGATGTCCAGAGAGATGGTCAGCGTAAGTAAATGAACAGAGGATGACACATCTCAGAGCGTTCAAGGAACAATTAATTAGCTGTTCCCATAGGGGTGGGGAGGGGTGACTTCAGAGAGCCAGTCAGAGGGGCCAGGAATGTCTGACCAGAGACTCGGGCTTCACCCTGAGGACACGGGGGCACAGGTGACTTGAAAACAAGCGAGTAGCTAGTTCATTCAGGGCACGAATGTTCCCCAGCTGCCCCTGACCCAGGTCCTAGGCCCACATCCTACTGCAAGAAGCCAAGCCTGCTCAGCTGTGAACAGAGCCAGAGATGTCAAGGGGTCCACGTTCAGTTAGGATTATAAGGCCTCAGATACTCCGAGTCAATGGAACCCTTGCCATTACCACGTCCTACCCCATCCTTTGTTTTCTGAGGAAACCAAAGTCCAGAGCTGGGCAATGACTCACCCAAGCTAACACAGCACAGGGGACTTGGCTCCATCCTGCTGTTTTCCATCAGAGGTGCAGTCATCCTTGACCTGTGCTCTGGTGACAGCAGCTCAGCGGGAGCTGCAAGCTGACAAGGGGGACGGGGAGATACTGTGTGTAGAGGGAGGGGGAAGCGGGGTTGGCCAGACTCCAAGTCTCACAGCTGCTAACCTACATTCCTGGGCCTCCCTGGCTCCACTTTACTGGTCTCAGCAGTTCTGGGGGCTCTGGTCAGAGGCTTCAGTGCTTCTCTCTCAGGCTCTTGTCCCTAAGCATAGCACCCTTTGATCTGGAAGGGGGCGGGGTTGGAGGCAGCAGGGCTCCTAGATCCAGACAAAACTCCAGGCAGACGGAGGGGAGCATCAGAAATGCTGTTTATTTCTCTGCCGCCCCCAGGCTGGCTAGCCTCTCCCGAGGTGGGGGGCGGGGGAAAGCAGGCTATAGATGCGTACCTGGAGAGGAAGGCAGGGCAGGAATCCAGGATGTGGGGGCACACCAAGGGAGGAAGAGTTGGAGATGAGCACCTTCCTGGGTCTTCTAGTCCTGTCTGAGGGCAGAGACTCCCAAGCCCTCAAGTCGTTAGAGAACACCAAAGGTCAGCAGGAGCTCAAGCAGGTCAGAGAGCCTCAAAGCCACGCCAGCCACTTGCTCTGTGTCCTAATTCTACATCTCCTGTGACCGTCTGCTTCAGGCTACTTCCCCGCCTGGCCCCAAGCCCTAGGCCCTGACTGTAGCCTTTGACAGCTTGTCAGTCCCAGTGCCTGGAATTCCATCAGCGAGGCTCCCCCTAGGTGGTTAGGGCATCGCCTCGTCAGCATGCTGGCCCAGAGACAGGGGAGCATGTGCAGTGTGGTTAGCAGCAATTAGCACCGTAGACGGTGAGTTAGGGGATCCAATTCCATCCTAGTCACTAGCTTTGAGCAAGTCTAGAAGTTGCAGTGCTGAGTGTCCCAGAGGGATGAGAAGGGGAGGTAGGAAGGTGGGAAGTCCCTGATGCAGGCTCCAACAATTGCTACCCCCAGGCCCCTGCACCACTTGTGAGGGACAGCCAGCGGTCAGGGCAGGAGTCAGCAAGCCCTCAGGTAGGGGTGGGGCTAGAAGGAAGCAAGGAGGAGGAGGAGGAGGCTCTGGCCCAGCAGAAGCAGGCCAGGGGGCTGCTTCCCAGAGACCCCTTCTGCTGTTGCTGCAGCCTCAGGGCCCCTGGCGCGGCTGAGGTAGATGATGACCACGTTGTCCTCTGGACCCGACGGCTGCACCTCATTGTCAACCGTGTAGCAGACCTTCCCCTCGGCCGCTTTGCCCTGGAACCTGCGCCCCAGCGCATCCTCGCCACCCTCACCTGGTGTGGCCAGGGCCACATTTACCGAACTCTCCGCAGTGCCCAGCTCGTTGGTGGCCAGGCAGCTGTAGGTGCCCTCCTCCAGCTTGCCAAAGTCAGGGATGAGCAGGCTGCCATTGGCAAAGGCTTGGAAGCGTGGACGGCTGCTGGCTGCCAGGACACCAGGCAGGGCACGCCCATCTGCACCCACATTGGGGCTAGCGATCTCCACGGTGCCATTGGGCGTCTGGATGTGCCACTGGAGCTGAGGGGCCGGTTGCCCATCCACGACACAGTGCAGTGCCAGCACGAAGCCCGGACGCAGCTCAGCCCCATCCTGGCTGGGCTGGTAGGTAAGCTGCACTGAGGGTGCGGAGCAGGGCAGCGGCAGCAGGCGGTTCAGCCGCGTGCCCTTGAGCACGTGGGGTGAAGTGCAGGTGATGTTGTCCTGCTCTGGGATGGACACGGCCGTGGTCAGGGCCCACGTCTTGAACCACACAATGCCGCAGGTACAGTCGAAGGGGTTATCGTTGATCTGCAGGTGAGACAGTGCAGTGAGCGGGGCAAAAGTGCCCTCGGCCAGTGTGTGAAGGCGGTTATGGTTGAGCTGCAGCGAGCGCAGGGCGCGAAGGCTGCGGAAGGCATCGCGGGGGATGAAGGTCAGCTCGTTGCTGTCCATCTTGAGCAACTGAAGGGCACTGAGGCTGTGTAGGTTGCTCCAGGCAAAGTCGGAGATGAGATTGTGGCTGAGATCCAGGCTCTTGAGTTGGCTCAGAGAGGCCAGGGCACCCGCGGCCACGCTGCGGATCTCGTTGTGGGCCAGCCACAGCGACTGCAGCCGGGGCACCTCCCTAAAGGCGCCCCCTGGCAGGCTTGGCAGCTGGTTGGCCGATAGGCTCAGCGTGGTCACGTTGGCCGGGAAGCCGGATGGCACGGCCTGCAGGTCACGGTAGGCACAGTCGGCAATGTGGAAGCCGTACTTCTCCCCACATTCACAGGGCTCTGGACAGGCCTGTGCCAGGCCCACGAGGACCACCAGGCATAGCAGACGCAGCTCCTGCATCCTGCAGAGAAGGACACGCCTCCAAGGTGACCCCCAAAGACCCACAGAAGGCACTTGTCCCTCTCAGCACCCCGACACAGAGCTCTTCCCCATCAGAAGGCCCTGCCCACATAATCCAGATAAGACAACCCCAACACCACCTAGCCCACCACCCCCATTCTACAGAAGGGGAAACTGAGGCCCACAGAAGGTCCAGGACTTGCCCGAGGTCACGCAGTCAGGAGGGGGCGAAGACAGGACAGAAGAGGACCCCAGCTGCTTCTCTGAGCCGAGAGCTCTCCCTGCCTCAGCCGGCTCCTAGCTGACTTTGTGACTTGAAATCTGTTTTCCAGCTGCCTCCTCCCCCAGCATTTGGCAGAGCCTCCCTCCTGCCTTCCCACATCCTGGCCACAGCCCCTCCCCCTGGAGCCCCCCAAAGGTATGCTCTGCCCCCTGGCCTAGACAAGGCCCCTTGTGCAGTGCACACCACCCCCATCCGCCCCACCCACCGCTCGCCCGCTCCTACCAGCCATGACCACAGCACACACCAGACCCTTTCTACAGACTCACACCCTTGGCCTTTTCGGTTCAAACTACACCAGGCAGCTGCCTAAATAAACCCCTGCCAGGACCTCTCAGCTGGCTTGGATGAGGCCAGTGGCTCAACCCAAATAGTGCTGGGGTTTCCAGAGCCGTGGTTGTTAGAGGGATCCGTGGTCCCTGGACAGATCCAGGCAAGGGATTGTCTGAGCACCCCGAACCAACAGGAAAGTGCTCAGTCCCCATGCCCCGCAGACTGCCTTCTCCTCCCACTGACCCTTAGAGCCTTTTTGCGGCTGACTTACCTTCAAACTACTCTTTCTTAGTTAAGTAGAGTTTCTTCTAAGATGGAACCAACAAGCCACAAAGAAAGAGTTGGTCCTGGACAGCCTGCAGGGCCAAGGGAAGATGACGATGCTGGAGGAAGGGGCAGCCCGGACCCTGTCCCACCTTCTGTCTGCACGCCTGGGCCTGCCCTTATCCAGACAGGGTGCCTGAGGCCATCTGTTGAGATGAGGCTGCAGGAAGGGAACCCAGGCAGTCCGTATACTCCCTCCTTCCAGCAAAATGACTGCCTCTCTGCAGCAACAAGGACCCGTGTTTCATAAGTGACACCAGAAACTTGAGGGGGAAAAGATGCCAAATTTTTTGTGTTTTTTTTTCTCTCTCTCTCACTCACTTTTAGCAGCTTCAACTTCCTTAAAGACACAGCACTAGCTGGACAGGACCCAAGAAAAGATGGGGCCAGAAGGATTTTATGGGAGGGAGGGGTGAGAAATTGAATCCCATGGAAGGTGGGGGACTTTTAACCTCACTTTGAACAGGAGAGAAAGGAGAGGGCATTCTCCAAGTTGGGACCATGTAAGGGACTGTGTGTGCATGTCTGAGTGTGGGTGTGACATCTCTGTGTGTGGATGAGTTTGTATGTCTGTGTGTGTGTGTGTGTGTTTGTGGATGTGGGTGTGAGATCATGTATGTGTGAATTTGTGTGTTTGGGAATGTTTGAGTGTCTGCATTTGTACGGGTTGTGAGGTTAAGTCTTCGTGTGTTTGTGTGGATGTGTGTGAGTCTAATTTGTATATTTGGGCGTGTGTGTGTGTGTGTTTATGTGTAGAAATGAATGTGCATCTCTGTGACCATGTGTCTGTGGGTGGTGGGTGTGTTCCAGTGAAAAGCTGAGGCTAAAGCATATAAAACACCCACCGTGATCCAGAGTCTCAGGGAGAAGCCAAAACTTCAGACCTGTTTTTGTAAGAAAACACATCCTCCTCACCAGACCGCCGCCCCAAGTCACGCCTGCCTGCTGGCTCCAAGGCTGGGCTGCCCTAAACACTTGAAGTCCCAGGAGGTCTCCCAATGAGCCAAGCTGGGAGAGGAGGGCCGGAGGCAGGGAGGGGTGTGATCGCACTCCAGTCGGGTAAAAGGAAGCTCTGGACAGGAATCGGCCAGGCTTCAGCTTTCTGATGGGGATTCTGAGGCACTCAGGCACAGAGACGATATTATCACCCAGGACTGTCCACCTGGCAGCCAGGTGAGGTTGAGGACTTTGCTCCTTCTGTAATATTCTCTCTGGGGTCTCCCAAAATGCCTGAAACCCCACCTTTGGCACTGTTTGTCTGGAGAGACTGCATCGCTCTCTGAACTCCACTGTCCCAACTCTAACTGCCTCCGGGGGAGGAGACTTACACCCAGTTCTTGTTTCATGTATATATATATTTTATTTCTCTGAAGCTAATAATAGTCTTTTTAAAAAAGTATCCTTCTATCTGCACTGTTTCTTCAAGTTGCCTTCCCCCCGCCCCCGTTAATTTGTTTAGAACTGTCTTTCCTTTTAGCAGTTTTCTCAGTTAATTCACTCAACACAAATTTACCCACATGTGTTTAAAGGGAGACCCCTCTACTAGGGAGGAAGCCTGTTGAAGGCAGACAACTTGTTCTCCCAGTTGTTGTTAATCCCTGGCACAAGAGAAGATGCTCAATAAATGACTCAATGACTGAGTTGGGTGAACATCAGATGCCAGAAGTGAAAGCACTTTGGAGGTTCCCCTCTCCACACCCTCTTTTACAGATAGGGACTCTGGGTCCAGACCGGCTCCTTAGGATGTTTTAACGCTATCTCACACAATGTAGGGGACCCACTTCCCAGGCAGCACTAGTGGTAAAGAACCTGCCTGCCGATGCAGGAGACATAAGATATGTGGGTTCAATCCCTGGGTTGGGAGGGAATGACAACCCACTCCAATACACTTGCCTGGATAATCCCGTGGACGGAGGAGCCTGGCAGGTTACAGTCCCAGGGTCGCACCGAGTCGGACATGACTGAGCGACTTAGCATGAGCATGAGCATGCGTGGGGGATCCACACTCTGCTGGGTGTGTGAGCATGTTACCGGCCTACCTGGGGGTCCTTGCACCTCATTCCACATTGTCAAAGACCTTGATGGTAACCCAACACTAGGCCACCCTCAGAATCCCATGCAGAACAGGGGTATGGGGGGAACGGGGGCTATGGCAGGAGAAGCAAGGGTAACCTGCCCACCAAGTCTGCACCCATCAGTCACTATCAACCCTTCCCCATCTGCCCAGATCCCATCACCTCCTGAGGGTATAAAGGGGGCAGCATGACCCACCTCTCCCAGGAAGGACAACAGGACAAGGGCCACCGGGACCCAGTGGGCCTCTACTAAGAAGCATCTCGGATCCTCCAAGGCGCTTCACAGTAGACCACGTGGGGCCACCCACTACAGAGCCTGAGAAGCGGTGGCGTGCCTTCCAGGGTGGGGCTTATCACCTCCTAGGCACCCCTCGGCTCTTCGGGTGCCATCATCTAACAAGTTCTTCCTGCAAAGCCCGTCCCACAGATGATGCGAGCAGGTAAGGACACAGACGGGAGTCAGCTCCTCTTTCTCTTCCCAGGCCAGGAGCTCCCTGGGGGCCTGGAGATGGGGGTCCTTGCTGAGTGTGTGGATCCCCTGACTGTCACTAGATCACAGATGTGGGCATAAAGGCCCAGGACTAGCGAGCATCTCTCAGACCCCAAACCTCTGCACCATCCCTGGATACCTGGCAGCCCTTCAACAGTGGAAGGGAGAATTGGGAGGTGGGGAGTGGGAGGGAAGGAGTCAGGTCTGGAAGCCCTTCCTGCCTGCCCCATCCTGGCTCCGGTGGGCCTCAGGGTAGCGTGCCCTAGGATGCGGGATTTTCGGTGTTAAAATCCAGACAGTCCCAGGCCAGCTGGAACAGCTGATCGCCCTAACAGGGGAGGTGGTGCTCGCCTCTTCCCAGAGTTTTTCTTCCGGCTCCCCCTTCTCCAGCCCTCCTCGGAAGCCCAGCCCTTTCTCCTCCCATCCGTCCAGCCTCTCCTTCCCACGGGGCGGGGGGAGGGGGCAGCCAATCCCTCCCCAGCTGCAGCAGCTCAGCCCGCCTGAAGCCCCCACCCCAAAGAGGCCTCACTCCCGCTGAGTGACCAGAGCCACGTCAGCTTTTCCTGGAAGGCAAAGAGCCTAGAGAGAGAGAGAGAAAGAAAATAGAGTGAGAGGGATAGAGCCCAGCAGAGGGGGAACCGGAGAGAAGCTCAAAGACCAGGGAAAGACAGAGAGAGAGATGCTGGGGGGAGCGCGGAGAAAACGCAGAATCACGGGGAGCCAGGGTTAGAGCTGAAGGTAGAGAAAGGAAGACGCAGAAAAGGAGATGCAGAGAGAGAGGGTCTGCTGGCCGCCAAGATCAGCTTTGAGAGGAAGGAGACAGCAGGCCCTCAGATGCGTGGGCAGCCGTGTTGGTAGGGCTTTGCCATCACGCAAAGAGGGCAGGTGGGTCTTGATCCCAGCCTCACTCTCTCTCCACACAGTTTGTGGGAATAACTGGGAGGGAGCTCAGCTGCTCCTGGAGGGACTTGGGTAAGCCTGTGGGTCTCCCCGGAAGGAAAATCTGTCCTGGGCCATTGAGAATAGTTTCTCTTTTTCATGTGGGAGTCAGATGAGACTGTCTGATGTCCTTCAGCCCTGATGTTCTAGAATTTCTAATGAAGGTCTACCTTCACATGAGGAGTTGGCATGCACATGTGTGTTCATGGACAGTCATTTCTATTTACAGGCACTGTGCTGGTTTTCCATGTCTGCTTGTTAGTGCATGCACACTGTGGCTGTGAGGGGCAGAGAGCTCGAGCGTCAGCTCCTCGGGGGGATCCCGAGACTGTAACTGGGGCATAGGCCAGGCCCCATCTTTTCGCCTCCGCCCAGAGGTCCCCAGCCAGACAGAGCATGCATGGCCCCTGGCTGACTTTACTCCTGTTTCCCTTCCCACCCTCCACCTTCCTCTCCACACACCCCTCCCCACCGCTCAGGTGTGAGGGTCTCTCACCTAGAGCCAGACATCCTGGAATGTGAAGTCAAGTGGGCCTTAGGAAGAATCTCTACGAACAAAGCTAGTGGAGGTGATGAAATTCTAGTTGAGCTATTTCAAATCCTGAAAGATCATTCTGTGAAAGTGCTGCACTCAATATGCCAGCAAATTTGGAAATCTCAGCAGTGGCCACAGGACTGGAAAAGGTTAGTTTTCATTCAAATCCTGAAGAAAGGCAATGCCAAAGAATGGTCAAACTACTGCACAATTACACTCATCTCACACGCTAGTACAGTCATGCTTAAAATTCTCCAAGCCAGGCCTCAGCAATATGTGAATCGTGAACTTCCACATGTCCAAGCTGGTTTTAGAAAAGGCAGAGGCACCAGAGATCAAATTGACAGCATCCGCTGGAACATCGAAAAAGCAAGAGAGTTCCAGAGAAACATATGTGTCTGCTGTTGACGATGCCAAAGCCTTTGACTGTGTAGATCACCATGAACTGTGTACAATTCTGAAAGAGATGGGCATACCAGACCACCTGACCTGCCTCTTGAGAAACCTGTATGCAGGTCAGGAAGCAACAGTTAGAACTGGACATGGAACAACAGACTGGTTCCAAATAGGAAAAGGAGTACTTTGAGGCTGTATTTTGTCACCCTGCTTATTTAACTTATATGTAGAGTACATCATGAGAAATGTTGGGCTGGATAAAGCACAAGTTGGAATCAAGATTGCTGGGAGAAATATCAGTAACCTCAGATATGCAGATGCCACCACCCTTAGGGCAGAAAGTGAAGAAGTAAAGAACCTCTTGATGAAAGTGAAAGAGGAGAGTGAAAAAGTTGACTTAAAGCTCAACATTCAGAAAACTAAGATCATGGCATCCAGTCCCATCAATTCATGGCAAATAGATGGGGAAACAGTGGAAACAGTGGCTGACTTTACATTTCTGGGCTCCAGAATCACTGCAGATGGTGACTGCAGTCATGAAATTAAAAGACGCTTACTCCTTGGAAGGAAAGTTATGACCAACCTAGATAGCATATTAAAAAGCAGAGACATTACTTTGTCAACAAAGGTCCATCTAGTCAGGCTACAGTTTTTCCAGTGGTCATGTATGGATGTGAGAGTTGGACTATAAAGAAAACTGAGCACCAAAGAATTGATGCTTTTGAACCGTGATGTTGGAGAAGACTCTTGAGAGTCCCTTAGACAGCAAGGAAATCCAACCGGTCCATCCTAGAGGAGATCAGTCCTGGGTGTTCATTGGAGGGACTGATGTTGAAGCTGAAACTCCAGTACTTTGGCCACCTGATGAGAAGAGCCGGCTCATTTGAAAAGACCCTGATGCTGGGAAAGATTGAGGGCAGGAGGAGAAGGGGACGACAGAGGATGAGATGGTTGGATGGCATCGCCAACTCAATGGACATGGGTTTGGGTGGACTCTGGGAGTTGGTGATGGACAGGGAGGTCTGGCGTGCTGTGGTTCATGGGGTCGCAAAGAGTCAGACACAACTGAGTGACTGAACTGAACTGAGGGTCTCTCCCTTCTCTTCTTTGGTTTCAATTCCTCAGACCCTGAAAACCAGAAAGTGTCTCGGTGATCTGCCCCACCCCCCCCACCCTGCTCCCTGTGTTCAGCTTCTCACATCACCTGCTCCCACCTTGGGGCCCTGCTATTGCTCTTTTCTCAAATTGGACTCTGTAGGGCTCACTTCCTCTATCTCTGGGGACTTTCAGATACCAACTCCCCAGATCTTCCCGTCACCATATTGTCACTCTGTCCCCTCAGTCATTCAGTCGTGTCTGACTCTTTGCAACCCCATGGCCTGCGGCATGCCAGGCCTCCCTGTCCATCGCCAACTCCCGGAGCTTACTCAGACTCATGTCCTTTGAGTCGGTGATGCCATCCAACCATCTCATCCTCTGTTGTCTCCTTCTCCTCCTGCCCTCAATCTTTCCCAGCATCAGGGTCTTTTCAAATGAGTCAGTTCTTCGCATTAGGTGGCCAAAGCATTGGAGTTTCAGCTTCAACATCAGTCCTTCCAATGAACACCCAGGATTGATCTCCTTTAGAATGGACTGGTTGGATCTCCTTGCAGTCCAAGGGACTCTCAAGAGTCTTCTCCAGCACCATAGTTCAAAAGCATCAATTCTTCGGCGATCAGCTTTCTTCATGGTCCAACTCTCACATCCATACACGACCACTGGAAAAACTGTAGCCTGACTAGATGGACCTTTGTTGACAAAGTAATGTCTCTGCTTTTTAATATGCTGTCTAGGTTGGTCATAACTTTCCTTCCAAGGAGCAACCGTCTTTTAATTTCATGGCTGCAGTCACCATCTGCAGTGATTTTGGAGCCCGAAAAATAAACTCTGCCGCTGTTTCCCCATCTATTTGCCATGAATCGATGGGACCGGATGCCATGATCTTAGTTTTCTGAATGTTGAGCTTTAAGCCAACTTTTTTACTCTCCTCTTTCACTTTCATCAAGAGGTTCTTTAGTTCTTCTTCACTTTCTGCCCTAAGGGTGGTGGCATCTGCATATCTGAGGTTACTGATATTTCTCCCAGCAATCTTGATTCCAGCTTGTGGTTCATCCAGCCCAGCATTTCTCATGATGTACTCTGCATGTAAGTTAAATAAACGGGGTGACAATATACAGCCTTAACGTATTCCTTTCCTGATTTGGAACCAGTCTGTTGTTCCATGTCCAGTTCTAATTGTTGCTTCCTGACCTGCATACAGATTTCTCAAGAGGCTGGTCAGATGGTCTGGTAGTCCCATCTCTTTAAGAATTGTACACAGTTCATGGTGATCTACACAGTCAAAGGCTTTGGCATAGTCGATAAAGCAGAAATAGATGCTTTTCTGGAACTCTCTTGCTTTTTCGATGATTCAGAGGACATTGGCAATTTGATCTCTGGTTCCTCTGCCTTTTCTAAAACCAGCTTGAACATCTGGAAGTTCACATATTGTTGAAGCCTGGCTTGGAGAATTTTAAGTATTATTTTACTAGCATGTGAGATGAGTGTAATTGTGCGGTGTTTGAGCATCCTTTGGCATTGCCTTTCTTTGGGATTGGAATGAAAACTGACCTTTTCCAGTCCTGTGGCCACAGCTGAGTTTTCCAAATTTGCTGGCATATTGAGTACAGCCCTTTCACAGCATCATCTTTTAGGATTTGAAATAGTTTAACTGGAATTCCATCACCTCCACTAGCTTTGTTCACAGTGATGCTTCCTAAGGCCCACTTGACTTCACATTCCAGGATGTCTGGCTCTAGGTGAGTGATAACATCATCATGATTATCTGGGTCATGAAGATCATTTTTGTATGGTTGTTCTGTGTATTCTTCCCACCTCTTCTTAATATCTTCTGCTTCTGTTAGGTCCATACCATTTCTGTCCTTTATTGAGCCCATCTTTGCATGAAATGTTCCCTTGGTATCTCTAATTTTTTTGAAGAGATCTCTAGTCTTTCCCATTCTATTTTTTTACTTATTTCTTTGCACTGATCACTGAGGAAGGCTTTCTTATCCCTCCTTTCTATTCTTTGGAACTCTGCATTCAGATGCTTATATCTTTCCTTTTCTCCTTTGCTTTTCACTTCTCTTCTTTTCACAGCTGTTTGTAAGACCTCCTCAGACAGCCATTTTGCTTTTTTGCATTTCTTTTTCTTGGGTATGGTCTTGATCCCTGTCTCCTGTATATTGTCACGAACCTCCGTCCATAGTTCTTCAGACACTCTGTCTAACAGATCTAGTCCCTTAAATCTATTTCTCACCCCCACTGTATAATCATAAGGGATTTGATTTAGGTCATACCTGAATGGTCTAGTGGTTTTCCCTACTTTCTTCAATTTCTGAATCTGTGCCCTCACCCTGCCTTATTTGTCCCTCTTCTTTTTTTTTTTTGCCTCACGGCTGTGGGATTTACAGGATTTTAGCTCCCTGACCACAGATTGAACCTGGGCCATGATAGTGAAAGTCCTAAACCACTGGACCACACGGGAATTCTCTGTCCCTCTTCCTAACACCTCTGACGTATCTGAGTATAATTCTTCTCCGTCTCCCCAGTCTGAATATGAGCTTCACATGAGGGGGTACTTGGTTCTGTTCATTGAAATATCCCCAGCGCCTGCCAAGGGCCAGTCACTTAGTAGGTGCTCAATAAATAGTGCTGAATGAATTAGTAAAGAAAGACCTCCAGGCTCCTAGCAGGAAGCCTCTGCCCGCAGCCCCCGTCGGTCTGCCCAGGGTCTTCCCAGCCCCTCCCTTCAGTGCGACACTGTTCTCTCTGTCAGTGGACACTCTCTAGCTGAACTTTCTGGTCCCCACCTCCTAGCACCATCCTCACTGCCCTCTCCTGAACTTTCCCTTAGTTCACAGGGACCATTTTCAGCAGCAGTGCCAACTGTGACATATTTCATTGGAATTATTTTTGTTATTCTGCAGGTCAATCCCACAATTTCTAGAAATTCAGACCTTGGCCACACACCCAGAGCCCATAGCAGATGTCCAGTTTTCAGCCCCAGCCCTTCTCCAAGGCTAGCGGTGAAATTGGGGAGTGCTGTGAATGTATGAGGCTTTAAATTAATGTTCCAGACTGGGACCAGAGTTATAGGATCAGGCTACCTATCCCTAAGTAGCCCTAGGGTGCCGAAACAGGCCAAACGCTATTTGTTAGGGGTCAGCTTGAAAGGTTAGGTTTGGATGAAGGTGCAGGTTTAGAGGGTGGGGCAGGAGTATTTTAAAACCAGGTCTGAAGCAGGATCTGGGATCCAGAATGGGAGAGTAGTAATGATTCCTGTGCCTTATTGGAAGGTGAAATCCTTGGCAGTAGGCAGTAGGCAGAAGACTACAGAGTAATGTAAACAGACCAAAGGAGAAACCGGGAGACAAGGGCAGAGAGAGAAAGAAGGGAGGAGAGAGCAGGCAGCGCCAGAGCCACGAGAGGACAGGGTGGGAAAGGTGGTGGCAGCAAGGAGGAGCGTGGAGCATCCTGCCAGCAGCAGAAAGCCCTCCAGGTTAATGCTTCCCATTAACCGGCAAGGCGGCAGCACCGTTTCCATGTAATCCTGCAGAAAGAGGTTGCAGGCGGGGCAGCGGGCTTCTCCCAACCTTGAGAGGCTTCCTGGAGGGCACCAGTGGGAGCACCATCTGGAGATGGAGGGAGCACAGGAGTTCCCGCTGAGGCCGCTGACCAGGGCTGTGCTGACCGCAGCCTACGGCCGCCTCTCCGGGGAAGACAAGTAGAGGAGACAGGTGGCTGCCCAAGCTGGGGAGGTGGCCTCGGCTGCAGAGAACTCTGGGAGAGAGCCAGGCAGGACAGAATGCTGCACCACGTAGGGGTGTAGGGCTTGGGAGGAGGGGGTGTGAGCTGGGGGTCAGGGAGATTTGAGGGAGGAGCTTGGAACTTGAATGATTTTTCATAACAAAGAATGCGAATCGTACAACAGAAAATCAAATGGACAGAGAGGCTTAATATAAAATATTACAGTTCTCTGCCTCCCATCCTTCCCTCCCCCATCCTCCCCAGAGGCAACCAGTTGGGATGGTTTCTGTTTTTAGTTCTGCTGTGGTTACATGCATCAGGCCTGCCCAGAACATTTGCAGGGCCTGGGACAAGGGTACATTGGGGGCACACATGGCATATGTCTAAATATTTAGAAGTTGTAAATCCTGCAAACTACATAATGTGTTCTATTCCCCTACCTTGAAAAATGTACTTTCATAACCACTTAAAGGCCAAGTTCAAATTTAGAATTCTTGTACTCTTTGGAGTCCTAGAACTAGACAGGCAGGCAGGGCCCACCCACTGTCTCCCACAGCTCCCAGCTGACAGCTGTCCTGTTTCTCTTCCCACCCCAAGCTCCATCCCGTACCACGAGGGGCCCTATGCAAAGAGAAGTGAATGCCCCAGTCCCCCCACCCAAGCTCTGTCCACATCCCCTGCCTCCCTCAAACTGACTCAGTCCTCAGGGGGATACACACCCTGGTGTAGCTCTCCCTCAGGAGGAGTGGTTAGGGTGAGAAGACTTACAGAGGCCCTGGAAGTAGGTTTCAGGCTGTTCATTTGGGCAGAGAATTCCAGGGTCCCAGGTCTAGAAGTGGGTGCAGGCTCTAGGTGGAAAAGTCCCCTTGAGAGGCATGTGCAAGATGGGATTGCTAGATAAAATAGAGGATGTCCATTGAACAGCAGTAATTTTTTGGTGTAAGTATGGCCCCAATAGTAAATGGGAGCATACATATACTGGGGAAAAAAAAAAGAACAACAACCATATTTGTTATCTGCAATTCTACTAAACACGGCAACTCTAGGCTAGAGTCAGAGCAGAGCCTTCTAAAGTGCAGGGCTAGCTAAAACAGTCCTGGTTCTTCTGTTGCTTGCATTTGTTCTCTGAAGAGTACCCCTTCCTTCCTACGCCATAGAGTGCTGCTGTGTGCTGTGCTTTGTTTCTCAGATGTGTCCGACTCTGCTACGCAATGGACTGTAGCCCGCTAGGCACCTCTGTCCACGGGGATTCTCCAGGCCAAGAACACTAAAGTGGTTTGCCATGCCCTCCTCCAGGGGATCTTCCCAACCCAGGGACTGAAGCTAGGTCTCCTGCACTGCAGGCAGATTCTTTACCATCTGAGCCACCAGGGAAGGAGACACCATCTAATGCCTTCCCACTATACAAAATGAGAAATATACTACTCCTTTCTCTCCTCTTCCCCTCCCCCACACTCATCTACCTCTCAACCTGTCTGTAACAGTCTGACATTTTAAAAGAATGCTGATATTTAAATGCTGTGTTGAAGTCATAATTACGACAGTAGCATTTTGTCTTTAGATCGGCTTTAAAAGTTAAGAAAAATCAATAAACCAATATTACTAGGAGTATAGTTCATTGCTGAGCGAAAGAATATGTACCCAAGGATGATTTCCTTCCCTTCTGATCTGAGGTCGTGATGCCCAGGCCATTTAAAGAGTGGCTAAGAATGCCTCAAGGTCACATGTATTCAGTTTCTTAGGCTCCATCAAGTACTCAAAGGCTTGCCACATTTTCATTTGCTTTATATTTGGGTGATGGCTTTTTTCGTACAGCTTTTGATTTTCGTGGAGTTTCTAATTGCTTTCTTTATTCCTATTGTCAAAAGAATAATGTGCCTTCACCAAATTCTAAAAATGACCCCGCTTTGTATACGTCTCCTTGTGCTGACATTGTCTCATATTAAAAGCCCCTACTTTCCTTAATGACTTGCTTTATTGATATACGAGCTGCTTCTATTTATTTTTGCTTTTCAAGCAGCTGGAAGCCCTTTGAAACCGTGATGTCTTGTTCAGTTATGGAGCCCAGAATGAGGCCACGCTTGAGAGGGCACAACTGGCTTGATGGACATGAGTTTGAGCAAGCTCCGGTGATGGACAGGGAAGCCTAGTGTGCTGCAGTCCATGGGGTTGCAAAAGTCGGACACGACTGAGCAACTGAACTGAACTGAGAGGGCATCTAATCGAAAGACCCCTTTAGAAGCCCCAAGCTCCTCCCTGATATTCCATCTTAATGTTCCCTCTTAGAACACCATCAATTCTGGGGAACTTTTTACTCCAAAGAGGCCCATCACTTTGGAGAATTATGAGGATATCCTTCTTAGAAGAATTCCAAACATTATTAGTGGTTTCTGGAGCCCTGTGCCCAGCCCCAGCTCAGTGACTGCCCTCAGGAAGCTTCCAGTCTGTTGGTTTATCTTGCCGCTACATGAGGCTCACACATGAGGAAAAACCCAACTGCCCATCCCAGAGAGTGAGAGATCTTCTCTGGCTCTTCTCCCTACCATTTCCTATTGGACACTTGAGACCTCTCTCCCAAGAAGGAAGGCTGGTTGCTGGTGGGAAGAGAGCAGAGAGAGGTTGGGAGGGCACATTGATTGACTCGCTCCTCTTTAGGGTGTATGGACCATTAGGGGGTACCCCAAAGGCCAGGGTGGGGGCATTGAACTCAGGCAGTGTTGCCAAAATCTTGGCTCTTTGTGAACCAATGCCAAACAGAAATAAGGAGACAGAGGAGGAGAAGGAAAGAGTGGCTTTTTTACTTTACCAGGCAAAGGGGGAACACAGTAGGCCAATGCCAGAACTACAGCCCTGTCCCCAGTGAGTAGGGAGAGGTTATATAGTCAGGTTGGAGAAGGCAATGGCTACCCACTCCAGTACTCTTGCCTGGAAAATCCCATTGTTGGGGGTCGTGAAGAGTCGGACACAGACCGAGCAACTTCACTTTCACTTTTCTCTTTCATGCATTGGAGAAGGAAATGGCAACCCACTCCAGTGTTCTTGCCTGGAGAATCCCAAGGACGGGGGAACCTGGTGGGCTGCCCTCTATGGGGTAGCACAGAATTGGACACGACTGAAATGACTTAGCAGCAGCAGCATATAGACAGGCAGGAGTATGTAGTAAGAATCGAGGCACTAACAGTCTTTCATAAAGTTTCAAAAGCATGGGGTTGCTGACAAGGGGAGGGTGTTTGGGATCTTAGGTGGTCCAGCCAGTCTCCTAATCTTGATGAGTCTCTGGTCGTTTAATCTTGCCTCAGGTGGATTCCTTGCTGTTCCTCCTTTGATTGGCAGCTGTTCTAACCTTTCGAACTGAGAGAAGGTCTTGGAAGCTGGAGTCTTACCCATAAGAAATGGAGAACAACAATGAAAAAGCCTCCATGCCCAGGAGTGCACAGGGCCCTCGGCATCAACAGCATCACCCACCCTTGAAACCCTGTCTCTTCCAGGGGGTTCTCTGATGAATTTTAGAGAAGAAATTTCCAGTTTGGGGCTGGAAGGGGATTTGAAAAAAATTAATTATACCCTTGCTTTTGAAACAGTTTACCTTAGATTGGGACTCAAACCCAGCCAAAACCCATGGTACCTGGTTTTAGGACTTAATGAAGCTCAGGTTCTTGATGTCTCATCACAGAAAGAATTCAGCGAGAAACAAAGTGATAGGTAAGGAGTGGATTTATTCAGATTTAGAGAGGAGCACAGACAAAGTGTGGGCCATGGCAGAGAGAGTGTGGCCGCCAAATGTGGGGTGGTTAGTTTTTATAGGCTGGGTAATTTCATATGCATTATTCCATCTATTTTGGAGAATGGGTGGAGGTTTTCAGGACTTGGGCCACTGCCCACTCCTTGGACTTCTGATGGTGCCTTGGAACCGTCATGGCACCTCTGGGTGAGTCATTTAGCTGCTGAGTGAGGATCAAGGTCTCACTCGCCTGCCACCTCGGTCCCATTTGATTCTAATCAGTTTATGTTGTCTTGGGCTATGCCATTCTTTCAAAAGTTGTGCCCTGTCCTTTTCCCGCCTGTTACATTTTTAGCCTTTTTTTCTTTCTTACCTGAGGCAGGAATTACCAAAAATTGTACCTACCATTCTTTAAATACCATGTGCCAGACCTTTCTTTCATACAAACTATCTCCTTAAAACCATACAAAAGAGAGGCATTTTTATTACCCATTCTAGAGAAGGGAGGTCTTCCCTGGTAGCTCAGCTGGTAAAGAATCCACCTGCAATGCAGGAGACCACGGTTCGATTCCTGAGTCAGGAAGATTCCCTGGAGCAGGGATAGACTACCCACTCTGGTATTCTTAGGCTTTCCTGGCGGCTCAGATGGTAAAAAATCCACCGGCAATGCAGGAGACCTGGGTTTGATCCCCGGGATAGGAAGGTCTCCTGGAGGAGGGCATGGCAACCCACTCCAGTATTCCTGCCTGGAGAATCCCCATGGACAGAAGACACTGGTGAGCTACAGTCCATGGGGTCATGAAGAGTTGGACACAGCTAAGTGACTAAACACAGAGAAGGGAACACTGAGGCTCAGGTTAAGAAATTCGTCAATGTCCCCTTGCTTAGGAAATAAGGGGACCAGAATGCAAACTCTCTCTGGTTCTCGAGGGGCCTGACATTCTGGATCAATTGTGGCTTCATCAGGAAAGAGGCGGATAAGAGACGTGAAGGTGGAATTTGACCAGAATCCCAGCCACCAGAGGGCCAGTGTGAGGAAGGGGGCAAGGCCCCTGACAGCCCATTGACTGTTCTTGTGTGGGCACCTAGGAGCCAGTGAAAATGCTTGGATGTGAGAACCACAAGACAAGAGCTGAGGCTTCTGAATTCGGCGTCTAGTGCAGAGGAGACAGGTAAGCGAGGCCGGAGAGAAGGGGGCTGGGGTGCAGGGAGAGTTGTCAGGAGGTTGTGTCAGTCACCCAGAGGAGCAGCAGGAGGAAGAGGGGAGCAGTGGAGTGGGCAGGGGTGGGAGGCAGTGAGGAAATAACCAGATGGGAACAAGGTGGGCCTGTGCTTGGGGTTGCTGCAGGAAGGGGGACCCCTTCCAAGGCCCGAGAGTGGGTTCGTGTCTAACACTCGGAAATGGGTTGTCTGAGGAGACACATGTGCTGACAGAGCAAGAGACTTTATTGGGAAGGGGTGCCCGGGCAGAGAACAGAAGGGTAGGGGAACCCCAGAGAACTGCTCTGCCTCATGGCTCGCAGTCTCGGGTTTTATGACGGTGGGATTAGTTTCTGGGTTGTCTTTGGCCCGTCATCCTGACTCAGGATTCTTCCTGGTGGCACACACATTGCTCAGCCAAGATGGATTCCAGTGAGAAGGATTCTGGGAGGTGGTAGGATGCGTGGTGTCTCCCTTTGACCTTTTCCAAACTCTTCCGGTTGGTGGTGGCTTGTTAGTTCCGTGTTCCTTACCAGGACCTCCTGTCTTAAAATAACTCACACAAATGGTTGCTATGGTGCTTGGCCAGGGTGGGTGGTTTCAGTCAGTGTGTTTCTGCTGACAGGGTGAGCAAAGGGGCTTTCCCTGGGCTGGCAGAGAGGGCAGTCACTGCTTCTGAGCCAGGCTCACAGAGGGACGAGAGGGAGCAGCTTCAGTGACCCAGAGACGCTTGTTCATTTACTCCGCAGCATCCCCTGGGCTCCTGTGATGAGGCAGTTTCTGGGGACAGAGGGCATGGGATGAGGTGGACAGCAGGCTGCCTTCATGGAGTTTATGAAAGTCCCTGAGAGTAAGCTCTCTGAGCAAGAGTTCTTCCCTTCTCCCCCATTCCTTCTTTCCTCTTGAGAACTTTTAGGGTTGCGGGTGTGAACTTCTAGGGGAAGGGAGAGGCTGATCCCGCTCCCTGTTCCTCCCCAACCACAAGCTGATTCTTTACCCAGAGTCACATACATTCCCAGGGCCCTTCCCACACCTGTCCCATTCTCCAATTTCACTGCGGGACTTCTTTTCTTTATGTTTTCTTTTTGTCTCAGTTCCATTCAAGGCAGTTGTGCACGTCCATCAGAATGACCGCTGTGAAATGTTAAAGCAGTGAAATAGCACTATTCACCTATTAGAATGGCTGAAAAGAAATATTTTTTTTTTAAAGCTCTAAAATAATCAGGTGCTTGCTGGGATGTGGAGCAGCTTGTACATGGCTGGGGGAATGCAAAATGGCACAGCCACTTTGGGAAACAATACAAGAGCTTACCTTTATATTTAGTGTACAATCTATCAATTCTACTCTTAGGGAGGTACTCAATAAAAATAAAATACATGTTCATACGAAAACCTGCATGCATATGTTCAAAATAGCACTATTCATAATCACCCAATACGGAAACAACATCAGCTAGTGAATGAATTAAAAGAAACAGCAGGCATATATCCATAATATGGAATACTTCCTAGCAATAAAAAGCACTGAATAACTGATGCACGCGGATGACATACATGACATGGATGAATCTCAGAACTATTATGCTGAATGACAAACAGGATGACCAGCTTTTCAGAAAGACAGTCTAAGACAGCTACGCCATACCAGACCAAAAAATAAATTTATAATAATATCATATGTAATAAACAATTATATACATATGAGCTATTACTTTTAAAATTTTACTATACAAGTATAAAAATAGGTTTTTATTTGAAATTATGTATTATTCTATATTGTTTACTTTCTGTTACACAAAAGGTATCATTTAAACAATAGTAGCGATGGTGGTCATTAATAGTACAACTAGGCATATAGTAAGTGTGAGAAAAACTATAAAAATATTTTTGAACTCTTTATATCCTCTGACATAGCAGTTTATCTTTTTAAACTCTACTGGATATTTAAATTTTATAAGTTAATGATATATTTTTAAGATACATACATGTAAGACTTCTAAAAGGAATACTCTATAAATATAATAGTAACAGTTAAACAAAACAGATATTATCTGTATTTAATAAAAAGTAACAAAGATGTTTTTCCTTCTGTCCCATGATATGCTAGCATGTTTTTACTCTTTCAGCTTCTTTTACCAATGACACCTCTCTGAATTGCCTGCAGCCTTTATGACAGCCTTCTTTTCCTTTATGTCATGGTGAAACGGAATAGAGACAAACAGAGTTTACAAAGTTAAACACTGCCCTGCAGTTCTGCTCTTCTCAAGCCTGCACTATACAGGGTCCTGGTGTCGGCTCCGTGTGACAACGCCGTGCTAGGTAGCCTCTCAAGAAAAGTGTGTGAGCCTGGAATACTTAGGATTTTACTTATTTGCATCAGCAGAAATTTGAACTTGTAGAAATTAATTTCCACCTCTCCAAAAATGCCCTTCCTCTTTGTACCTACAAGCCCATTTTGGGAGACCAGCTGTTTGTCAGTCCTTTGTGTCTATAAATTCATCCCATATGTTCTCCATGTCTAAAACATCCATCACTTTATTTTATTTAAATACTTACTAATCTGATTTGTTTATCTGTGTCTGGTCTTAGATGCAGCATGAGGGATTTTTGGTTGTAGCACGTGGGCTTTTCTCTAGTTACCATGCAGCATGTAGGATCTTAGTTCCCCAACCAGGGATTGAACCCATGTCCCCTGCATTGGAAGGTGGATTCTTAACCACCGGACCACCAAGGAAGCCTTAAATGGCCATCATTTTGAAACATCTTGAAGCATATCGAATGTCATCACAAGTTAAACCTCTTTTCTCAGGAAAAGTGGTTATAAAGCACAGAGGCCATTTGAACTTGTGAAACTGAATTTGGATTTCAAATGAGTGACGGCAAAAGAATTCAGAAAGTCCTGTTCAGCTTGGCTGTCCTTTACTGATGATAATTTTTTTAATTCCAAAGCAGTCTCACTTCCAAGAAACAAGTCGTTTTTTTTCACTGGATGAGTTTCTGTCCAACCTGCACCTGAATGGAACTAGTCAGGTGCACTCAGTTCATCCTTTTCTGCAACTTCTACAAAGATCATTAGACAATTTTGGAGAAATGGCATATAGATTTCCATTTCACAGTAACCGCTTTCTTCACTCTCATCCTTAGTATATTTGAGGAGGGGTGGTGGTCAAGGGCATGCCTCACAGCTTTCAAGATCTCAGTTCCCCAACCAGGGATTGAACCCAGGCCACGGCAGTGAAAGTCTAGAATCCTAACCACTAAGCCACCAGGAATTCCCTGTCAGTGAATTTCTAAGTTAGAGAAGGACATTCTTCTGGTCCCACACTTGGAAAGTGTTATTTTATAGTAGGTCAATATTTTAACATCTATTCCATAAGATGTCTTGTAAGCATATGCCTAAGGAGGTGATCTTCTTCTGCTTCTATAGATAAAAAATCTCATTGAGTGCTTCTTCATGCTTTCAGGAAATGGAAAAGTGACCTAAACTTTCATTATGAAAATCTCAATATCCTAGGTAAGCAAATCAAACCTCTTTTCATCAGTGTTATGTAAAAGGTGTACAGGACATTTAGCCCGGTAAGATTTAAAAATTTCTCTTTGGTGAGAAGTTCATAGACTAAATGGAATTTTTCAACATTTACTTTTGCTCTGTTTGCCAATATGCCAACAGACAAGCATAGTTAGCATTTAGACAAGATAATCTTTTGTTTCATATAATCTGTGATTTCACTAAGATCTTCAAAGAAACCAGGAAAACAATTTAAAACTCCATCTTTCAACTCAAAATACCAAAGACCTCGGGAGAACCTGTTTGGGTTACTGTGCTTAGCTCATTGCTAGATGTGTTACTGAATGTGTGCATGTTGGAATAGCTCACAGAATCCGCCCTGCCCTGCAAAGGGCCAACACATCTGTTAAACAAAATGTCCCCCTTTTGTTTCCCCAAAGATCGTTTTCGTCACAACCTCTGAATCAGGAAATGTAACTTAGTTTCACAAGACAATCGAGAAAACAGCACCTTAATAAATGAGGTACCCAGTCTAATTCAGCAGCTGCCGTGTTCAATCGAGCATTGGTATCTTTGGGGAGAGGAAAACTCTTGATTGATTTAGAAGTAACTGTCGCATCCCAGACTTGTGAACAGATCCTTCCTTCCCCAGCCAGGCTGCTGTGCGTGGCCAGGGAGGTACTCCCCTCATTACAGAGACCTCAGAAGAACATCTCTTGGAAGAAAGCAAGAGTGTGTTGCCTCCCCACACTTGAGCAAGGTTTCAGGATGACTTTTCTCGACTGATGCACAGCTAGTCAACTGTGTAGCTGGAAAGGTAGGAGGTGACGCTCTGATCGGTGTAACTGCTTCTGGGCCTTACTCGTGACTGAGAGAGGCAGGGGAGTGTTCTGCCAGTACAATGTGAGCAGGGGGAGGGTTTCACTAACATAGTATCCTCAATACTCTGCACTGGGGAGGTGAGTAGGGAGAGTGAGCAGATGCAGCGACAGGGATGCAGCCCACATTTGTGGAAGAGAGAGCATGTTGGGTGCATAGATCAGTTGCACCTTTTAAAAAAAGATTTATTTCTTCACTAATTTTTTGGCCACTTGGTGTAGCATACGGTATCTTAGTTCCCCAACTAGGGAGAGAACCAATGACCCCTGCAGTAGAAATGCAGAGTTTTAACCACTGGACCACCAAGGAAGTCCCCGGTTGCACCTTTGCCATCAGTTACCTGTGGGCAGGCCTCTCTCTGCTCCATTCAGTTGCTCCTCTCCCGTCCTCCCTCCGGGAATAAGAAGATGCTCTGTCAGATTGGGCAGACCAGACAGAGGTCAGCTGGTTGGAAAGAGGCTAGGCCACCAGACTATAGGTTAGCTGCAAGTGAGGCCAATGAGAGGAGAAAGGTAAGCCCCAGCCTGCAATCACAGGGACCCCACACCAGGTGAGGGGGAATATCTCTTTCCATTAATAATTGTGTTGTTTCCAGCTGTTCTAGAAACAGCTCAGGGCAGGAATAATCAACTAAAAATGGATTTAAATGATTTTTTAAGTAAAGGGGAGAGAAAAATCCATCGAAATTAATATCAGGGCATAAAAATGCATAGAGATGATTGTTGGCAAAAGTTCACCGTGGGGAAAACCAGTGATTGGGGATGTTTGGTAACTAGGGACATTCATGTGTGCCCAAATTGCTTTGGACAAATCTACTTTTTTGCCACAGTGGAATGCGGGTTCAGTTAGACAATGTTTTTCCACACCTCTCAGAATCTGAGACACCAGGGAGCTGGCAGAGATGTGGGATTTGTCTGGGAAATCCCAGATATGGGATCCAGAAATAGTCCAGAGCTGGTCAAGAGTGATGAAAAGATAAACAACGCCTGACAAAGCCGCCAGGGGGTGGGGACTCGCTTTAGCAACAGCTTTGGGGGAAGGGTTGACAGATTTTAGCCGACTGGGTTTTGTCAAGAGCCGCTGAGACTAACAGACCAACTTCCTGCCTCAGTCCCTACGGAGGGCTGAGCTGCTGCTGCTAACATTTGCATCCAGCTGCAAGAAGTTAGAGAAGGTAAAAGTGGAGAAAGCAAGGCAAATGACACAGGGAACTCAGTAAGTGGCAAAAACGTTTGCATCTCCAGCTATCGTTTTAGCTGCATGTGAGTCTGTCATCATTAACCACGTGATTCCGCCATTGTCACCCAGTCACTGCCTCCTGCAGGAGTAAGGAGATCTGCTTCGAAACAATGTAGCTTTTTAAAGTAACTTAAAATTTCTCACTCTGATTACACATATTTTCAAGGTAGAAGATGTATTTCCAGAATTTCTAGTAGCTATAGATTTGAACAGGGAGAACTTAACTTCTAGGGCAAAGAGGGACAAGGCACCAGGTGTCTCAATCTCTTCCTCCATCTCCTGAGTTCATCAACTGTTCATTTGTTCAGGAAACATATTCAATGCCAATAAAGTTTCAAGAGCAGTCTAAGTTCATGGGAAGAAAAATAAGGGGCTCGTCCCACTCCCTGTAAAGAGTTTACCTTCCAGGTTTCTGATGTTATCCAGGTTTTTAGTTCAGCAGATGATAATTATGTCTTGTCAAATAAACAGAAATCTAGACTTAGATAAGTGACTTAGATAGAGACTCTAATTAGAGAAACTATTGCAATAGGGAGAACATTCATCTCAGTAATCTGCAAACATATTAAAATCAAACAGAAAAGGGATTTTCGTTTATAGGGTAGAGGAGAGCCAAGAAGCGATAAGTAGAATCTTTGGAGGGAAAGCTGAAATGCAAGAGGAAATACCAGTGAGGTTTGGCAGGAAAAGTGTTCCGCTGTGGTCTGGCAATTCCCAGGAGAGGCGGATGGGGGAGGGGGGCACATCCCAATGTTTCTGTGCTTGCGCAGGCTTGGGGGAAAACAGGGATCAGGGGCCTGGAGTGCAAAGAGAAGCCTGCCTAAAGTGTGGTCAAGGAAAAGCAGAGGGTAAGCAAGGGGCCAGTGTGGACGCTTGGTCCATCTGCAGACACTTTCAATACGTGTCAGGTGGGCGGCTGGTAAGTGCAAGACCAGAGCCGAGGAGCTGCACTCCTGCCATTTTCCAATAACCATCCACTCGCTCACCCACATACAGAGAGGCTCCTAGGGCTCCTATCCTGTTGTGATTTTGATTGCTTTACTCTATATTTTATATTTTTCTAGACCACAAGCAGTAGCTTCCCTTCCAATGAGTAAAATTCAACCTAATTACCCTCAAAGCACACCCACTAGCCAAAGAAAAATGAAGAAACAGGTTCACATATATTCTTCTGTCTCGTGGATAGAAAAGCCAGAAGAATGGAAATAGAATTTGTAACTTTTAAGTCATGAGAAGAAAAACACAATAAATAAAACGTGACCAAATTAACAAAAGGCAAGACATGTGAAGGGTGGGGGGGAGCCAAAAAATAAAAGAAAAGCATGGTAGAGAGAAAACCCAAAATAAGGTGCTAGGAATAGATATGGACATATCAGGCTTCCCAGGTGGCCCTAGTGGTAAAGAACTGGCTGCCAAACCAGGAGACAGAAGAGACGCAGATTCGATCCCTGGGTCAGGAAGATCCCCTGGAGGAGGATATGGCAATCCACTCCATTATTATTGCATGGAGAATCCCATGGACAGAGGTGCCTGGTGGTCTACAGTCCATAGGGTCACAAAGAGTCGGACACAACTGAAGCGACTTAGCATGCATGCATACATGAACATATCACTAAGTACAATAAATTGTGAGCAATTATCAATGAAAAGAAAGGCATTCAAACTGGGTTTTTTAAAAATCTAGTTACATGTGATTGTGTGATTAACATGTGTTAGGTTATCTACTGCTCCATGACAAACCGCTCCAAAACATAGTGGTTAAAGACAAAAATGTTTCTCACCATCTTGCAGGTTAGCCATCTGGGCAGTTCTGCTGGTCTTGGCCTGGGATCACTGATGTGGCTGATGTCATTGGACAGCTTGACTGAGGCTGAAGAAACCGGGATGTCTGCAGTCTGTGCGTGGTCTTTGGTAATGGCTTTGGTGGGGTTTCTGGGCTCTCTTCTGTGTGGCCTCTCATCCTGCAGGAGGTTGGCTGGGGTTTTGTCACAGCATGATGATTGGGTGGTTCCAAGGGGGCAAAAGAGGAAGCTTCAAGGCTTCTGAAGACTCAATTTCAGAAACCACAGTTACTTCTGCAACATTCTGTCCATCAAAGTGGTCACAAGTCCAGAACATGCTGCTGGCCGGTGTTAGCAGTGACTGCAGGGATATCTGGGATCAGATTAAGAATGTATATAGCTGGGGGAACGTTTAGTGTGGGTTCAATTGACAGGGTAACAGTCAGGAAGGCCAGAGGTCCCCAAGCAGCCTGAGGAAATAAACTGCAAGTGGCAGGCATTTTATTCCTTCTCTACACAAAATTAAAAGAGGCTTCTTTAATTCTGTGTTGAGGACACTTGGTTCTGCATTGAGCTAACCAATGCGTTTTTCTTATGGAAATGTTTTTCTTAAACTGTGTTATTGAAACTATGTATTTGCTTCGGAATCTGCCTTTCTTCAACATGGTTCTACCTAAGACTAATTTTTTTTCTTTTCCCAAACCTTGGGCTGATAATGGCTCAACAAACCAGGATTTCTGTCAATTGTTTTATGCCTGGAGAATGACACACCTTGTGCCATCCTATCTCAAAAGTGCATATTTGGGGGAGGGACCTGGTGAAATTCCCTCAGTCTTGAGGCATCTCTCTTATCTGATTAATAGCTTTCTAACAGACATAAAACACATCGCTAAAAACTAGCAAGGGGGCATTCTTTCTGTCCCCTTCCAATGTCTATGTCAGAAGCTTTCCCTATCTCTATTATACATTAATAAAACTTTGTTATACAAAAATCTCCAAGTAGTCAACCCTCGTCTCTAATCCCAAATCAAAATCCTCTCCTCTAGAGGTCATGAATCCCGGCGTAACACACAGCTTGCAGCAGCAACCTTTCACAGTGGTTTTTGTGTAGAGAAGGAATAAAATGCCTGCCACTTGCAGTTTATTTCCTCAGGCTGCTTGGGGACCTCTGGCCTTCCTGACTATTACCCTGTCAACTGAACCCACACTAAACGTACCCCCAGCTATATGTTTTTATGTGGTTTTTACTCACTTTCTTAAGCGGTTGTGATAACTCACATTTAATTGTAAAAATGGTGCTTGGGGGTGGGAAGAACTGGGAGATTGCTATTGACATGTATATCATATTGACACTAATAAAATAGATAATCTACCGTATAGCACAGAGAACTTTACTCAGTGCTCTGTGGTGACCTAAATGGGAAGGAAATCCAAAAAAGAGGAAAACCGTTACAGAGGCGTATCACACAGTTTAATGTGGGGCTCGTTTCCTGGACTTTGTGTTGTTTGTGGTAGTTGTTACCGTTTTCAAAAAAAGCAAATTGTTGTGATTTCTTTTCTCACAGTAAGTAATTTTCTGTCATATTTAATCTTGTATAATTATATATCTTAGGCCCCATGAAACCAGGATCCTCTCCTGCTTCTCTAGAGAAGGTGTGCCATCAAAAAGAGGGAATATCAGTTCAGTTCAGTTTAGTCGCTCAGTCGTGTCCGACTCTCCACGACCCCATGAATCACAGCACGCCAGGCCTCCCTGTCCATCACCAACTCCTGGAATTCACTCAAACTCATGTCCACAGAGTCGGTGATGCCATCCAGCCATCTCATTCTCTGTCGTCCCTGTCTCCTCCCGCCCCCAAGCTTTCCCAGCATCAGAGTCTTTTCCAGTGAGTCAACTCGTCGCATGAGGTGGCCAAAGTATTGCAGTTTCAGCTTTAGCATCAGTCCTTCCAATGAACACCCAGGATTGATCTCCTTTAGAATGGACTGGTTGGATCTCCTTGCAGTACAAGGAACTCTAAAGAGAAGAAAAAGACCTGGGAAAGGGGCGGTCCAACATCAGACAGGGCAAACTTGAGGCTGATGGTACAGGGAAATCCCCGTATGGCAACCGTGCGGCAAGTGTAGGGAGCAAGCAGCCTGGCCTGGATGGGAGCAGAAGGAAGGAGGGCTTCAGAGGAATATCTCTAGGAAAGCAGAAGAAACTGACCAAATGAATTACTTTTAAGGGTATACTGAGAGAAAATGTATATTTCTGCAATAAGTTTTAGGGTGTGCTCAGTTACTAAGGAGAAGGCAATGGCAAGCCACTCCAGTACTCTTGCCTAGAAAATCCCATGGATGGAGGAGCCTGGTAGGCTGCAGTCCGTGGGATCGCTAAGGGTCGGACACGACTGAGCGACTTCACTTTTACTTTTCACTTTCACACATTGGAGAAGGAAATGGCAACCCACTCTAGTGTTCTTGCCTGGAGAATCCCAGGGACGGGGGAGCCTGGTGGGCTTCCGTCTAAGGGGTCACACAGAGTCGGACACGACTGAAGTGACTCAGCAGCAGCAGCAGCAGCAGCAGTTACTAAGACATGTCTGACTCTGCGACCCCTTGGACTGTAGTCTGCCAGGTTCCTCTGTCCGTGGAATCTTCCAGGCAAGAATATTGGAGTGGGGTGCTATATCCTCCTCCATGGGATCTTCCTGACTGAGGGATAAAATCCGAGTTCTTCTGCGTCTCCTGCATTGGCAGAGTAATGGAAACAAGCAAAAATAAATAAATAAAAAAAACACCAAACAACCAAGGTAATTATCAGTTCCAGAGAGAACAAAAGGTTCTACAAGAAAAGAAATAGAAGCATAATTAGTTACAGGAACCAGCTGTGAATAATGTCTGGGTAATTATCATAATGTAAACACTGAACGTTGATTTTAGCAAAAATGATAATTTAATCATATTGGAAGATAGAGGAGGTTGAGAGAGCATATGTGAGAGACCTAATTCTTCAACTTCCATAGAAAGTCAATAGATAATACACAAAATTGAAAGAAATAACACAAAAGTATTTTTTTAACACAGTGGGAAATATTGGAAGAAGTAGCTGAAAAATTTCAAAGTGTTTGCCTTAGAGAATTGAAATCAGGACTATTTTTCATCATAAGCATTAGAGAATTATTTCATTGAAAGTTAATTTTAATAATGGAAAAACACATTAGGTATATACATTTTGATTATTTTTTATTACAATTATTTATTTCTTTATTTTTGGCTGCACTGGATCTTCATGGCTTCACATGGGCTTTGTCAGCTTGTGGCAGAGGGAACTATTCTCTAATTGTGGTGGGCAGGCTTCTCATTGCAGTGGCTTCTCTTGTTGCAGAGCACAGGCTCTCGGCACTCAGGCTTCAGTAGTTACGGCACTTGGGCTCAGTAGTTGTGGCCTTCGAGCTGTAGTTGCCCTGAGGCATGAGGAATCTTCCCAGACCAGAGATTAAACCCATGTCCCCATTCTTAACCCCTGGACCACCAGAGAAGTCCTAGGTATACACTTTTTTTAAAATAGGAGTTGCAAAATTAACATCAGAAAAAAATAAAATTCAAAGCAACCCACCTTAAAAAGGGAGACTATTTCATATTAATAGATGGTATAGTCCATCAGGAAGATACAATGGGCATAAACATGTATGCATCTACTAACACAGCTTTGACAGAAGTATAATGAGAAAAATCTACAATCAAAGTGGGAGCTTTTTAACACATCTTTCAGCAGATGAGATCAGATAGCAAATAAGTAAGGATACAGATGGTTTGATAATAATTAAGTAGCTAGATGGAAACATTTCCTAAAATATTTTACCCAATAATGGGAAAGTACATATTTTCTCCAAGTGTTCTTCCTAAATTAAACTTTCTTAGGCCACAAAAGAAATCAATAAAGTTCAAATAGTAAAACATACATGATATCTTCACAAACCACATATAATAAAATTAGGGTTAAAAAAAATAGCCAAAAGAAGCAACAGCAACAACAACCACAAAACAAAAATTGAGAAATTTAAAATGCACTTAGGAAAACTCTCAAGTTAAAGAGGAAATTCAAACTACAATTACAAACCTTTTTTTTTTTTTTTACTATGGTCAAATATATACACAACCTAAAATTTCAACCATTTTAAAGTGTGCAACTCAGTGACATTAAGTTCATTCATACTTGCATGCAACTATCACCACTATCCATCTCCAGAAGTTTTTTCATAATCCCATAATGAAACACAGACTTTTTATAAGAACAAAAGCATGACATAGAAAACTTGTGGGATTTATCTAAAATGATATGCAAAGAATCTATAACCTTCAGGAAATTTATTCAAAAGCAAAAGTTTTCCAGAAAAATAAGCCCAAGGAAAGTAGAAAAATTGGTAAAGTTAAAAATCAGAAATTAATGAATTAAAGAAAAAAAATTGTAAAGTTGATTAACGAAAACAAAAGTTGTTTGCTCTTTTTAAAAGTCCGCCATTTGGGAATCAAGTAAAAAGAAGAGACATAAATAAACAACATTAGGAGTGATAATGAGGACTTGATCATGAGGACAAGTAAATATAAGACTTGGCTATAAAAATAACATTAAAATATCTGCCTATTAAATTCCAAGGAATCTTAAAAAAATTAGAAAAAGTGAGTTCAACGAGGTTGCAGAGTACAAGGCTGACGTACACAAATCATCACACTTAAAAAGATAATTTAAGTAATTTATTTATTTTTGGTTGTGCTGGGTCTTTGTTGCCACACACGGGCTTTCTCTAGTTGTGCAAGTGGAGACTGCTCTCCACCCGCAGTGCTCGGGCTTCTCATCGCCTGGTCTTCTCTCGCTGTGGAGCAGGGGCACTAGGGTGCACGGGCTTCAGCTGTTGTGGTGCAGGGACTTATTTGCCCCTCAGCATGTGGGATCGTCGCAGACCGGGGATCAAATCCGTGTCTCCTGCCTTGGCAGGTGGATTCTTTGTCACTGAACCACCAGCAAAGTCGCATCACATTTTTATATCCTGATAATGAACATGTGCAAGCCAAAATTAAAAACACAGCACCTTTAACAGAAACCCCAAAGAAAATGAAATACATCTGTATGCATTTATTAATGTATGTACAGAATCCCCACGCTGAAAATTACAAAATGCTCATGAAAGAAATCAAACACAACCTACACAAACGGAGAGACATATCATGTTCACGGATTCGAAGACTTGATATAGTAAAGATGTCCATAAGTTTAATACAATTCCTATAAGAATCCCAGTGAGGTTTGTGTTTTCTTTTAATAACACAGACAAGTCTATTCTAAAAATTTCATGGAAAGGAACAATTCCTAGAATAACTGAAACAATTGTGACAAGGAAAAGTGAAATGGAAGGAATCATTCTACATGATATTTGGTCAATAATTCATACATTGTGGTATCAGTATGTGGAGGGATAGACACATGGTTCAATAGAAGACAATAGAGAACCCAGGTATAGACCTATTTCAATACACCCAACTGGTTTTTAACAAATATGCAAAAGCAGTTTGCTGGAGGAAGTGTACCTCTTTTAACTGATGGTGTTGGAGAAATTCACAGGCAATGGGTCCTCTCCCTAAACCTCACACTTTATACAAAAATTAACTTAAAACAGATCATAGATATAAATATAAAACCTACAACTCTAAAACTTTGGAGAAAAATATAAAAAAAAATCTTTTAGGTTTGGCAGAGTTCTTCAACTTGACAGCAAAATCACAGTTCACAAAAGGAAAGATTGCTAAATTTGACCTCATCAGAATTAAAAATATTTGCTATATGGAAAATATCTCTCTTAAGAGAACAATAAGAAAAACTACAGTGTGGGAGAAAATACTTGCAAACCACATATCCAACAGAAGACTAGGATCTGGAATATACAAAGAACTTTCAAAATTCCATAGCGAAAAATTCCAAACAATCTAATTAGGAAATCAGCAAAAGACATGAACAGACATTTTGCTGACAAAGATGTGTAAATGGCACGTAAACACATGAAAACGTATTCAACATCATTCCCCACTAGGGAACTGCAAATTAAAACCACCCAATGAGATATCACTGCACACATACCAGAATGACTAAAATAAAAAATAGTGAAAACACCAAATGTTTGTGAGGATGCATAAAAACTGAATCACTCATTCCAGTAGGAAGAATAATGGACCTCCAAAGATATATTCATTGGAAGGACAGTTGCTGAAGCAGAAGCTCCAATACTTTGGCCACTAGATGCAAAGAGCTGACCCACTGGAAAAGACCCTGAAGCTGGGAAAGACATGAGTTTGAGCAAACTCTGGGAGATGGTGAGGGATAGGGAAGCTTGGCGTGCTGCAGTTCATGGGGTTGCAAAGAGTTGGACATGACTTAGAGACTGAACGACAACAAAGATGTATATACCCTAATCCCTAGAACCTCTGAGTATTTCTGGTTGGTGGCAAAGGAGAATTAAGGTTGCACATGGAATTAAAATAGTGAATCAGCTGATTTAAAATGAGGAGATTATCCTGGATTATCTGAGTGGACTCAACATGATCACAAAGATCCTTAAAAGTAGAAGAAAGACATAGAAAAGAGACACAAAAAGAGATATGATGACCAAAGTAGGATCAGAGAGTCCAGGAAAAAAAATGCACACATATATGGTCTCCAATGGCAAGCCACTCCAGTACTCTTGCCTAGAAAATCCCACGGATGGAGGAGCCTGGTAGGCTGCAGTCCGTGGGGTCACTAAGGGTCGGACACGACTGAGCGACTTCACTTTCACACATTGGAGAAGGAAATGGCAACCCACTCCAGTGTTCTTGCCTGGAGAATCCCAGGGACGGGGGAGCCTGGTGGGCTGCCGTCAGTGGGGTCACACAGAGTCGGACACGACTGAAGTGACTTAGCAGCAGCAGCAGCAGCAACCAATAATAAAGGTGTCAAAGCCTTAAACTGGGGGCTGAGGGGGGGCTGAGGGAGAACATTGTTTCAGTAAAAGATGTGCAATCACCTGGTTATCCACCTAGAAAAACATGAATCTTGATCTTACCTTACTCCATACACAAAAATAGCTTTCAGATGGCTTGTAGATCTAAATGTAAAAGGCAAAAAAAAAAAAAAAAAAATGCTTTTAGAAGAAAACATAAGAGAATATTTTACCTTGGGATAGGCAAAGATTTCTTAAACTCCAAAAAAGTTCTCACCATATAGAAAAAAATCAATAAACTAGAATGCTAAAATTAAGAATTGGTAAAGAATTATCCTGCGAAGCAGGAAATGTGGGCTCAGTCCCTGGGTTGGGAAGACTGCCTGGAGAAAGAAATGGTAAAATGGCAACCCATTCCAGTATTCTCGCCTGGGAAATCCCATGGACAGAGGAGCCTGACAGGCTACAGTACATGGGGTTGCAACAGAGTCAGGCACGACTTAGCAACTAAATAGAAACAATGAAAATTAAGAACAACTTTTCATTAAAGCACAGACCCACCCATCCACCCCCCCAACACCCAAAGAATGGAAATAGAAGACATAAAAAGGGAGAGGACATTTTAAATACAGAGGAGTCCTACCCAGAATATATTAAAAACTCTAGGAATCAGAAAGAAAAGGCTGGACAGCCCAATAGAAGGATGAGTAAAAGACATTTTACTTAAGAGGATATCCAGGACTTCTCTGGTGGTTCAGTGGCTAAGACTCCATGTTCCCAATGCAGGGGACTCGGCTTCTATCTATGGTCAGGGTATTATTAGATCCTATATGCTTCAACTAAGAGTTCATGCACTGCAACCAAGACTCAGTGAAGCCAAATACACATATATATGTCCAAATGGACAGTAAAGAACAACGTTCATCTTATGAGCGAAATGCCGATTATAACCACAGTGCAATGCTGCTACATACCTAACAGAGTGTCTAAAACCAAAGCAGACAATGCTGAGTGCTGATGAAGACTCATTGCTGGTGCAAGTGTGGATTGTTTGAAAACCTGTTTGGAGGTATCTATCAATGCTGTGTATGCACATGGTATTGTCTTGCAATTTTACTCCTACAAAAATGTATCAATTTCCCAAAGACGTATACAGGAATGTGTATAACAGGTTTATTTCTAATAGTCCCATGCTGGAAACAGCATAAAAGTCCCTCAGCAGTAGTATGAATCAATGAATTGTGGTATATTTACATGCTGGAACACTATACAACAGTGAGAATGAATGAACTATATGCAATGACCTGGGTGAATCACGCTCAGAGACACACTGTACATAAAGGCAAAACTAGTCTGTGATGTTACAGGTTAGGATAGTGGGGGCAGGGGAGTGACTGGAAGAGAGTACGGGGAGGCTGTGGATGCTGATAATTTTCTTTTTGTTGATGTGAATGATGGTATACATGATTTCTGTTTGTGAAAATGTTTTTCTGTATGTATGTTATACTTTGATAAAAATCTAACTGAAAAAGAATGAGTCTTATGACACTGCCTCAAAAATACACAATGCAAAATAAGCAAAATACAAGGAAAAATGGATAAATGCACAATCATAGAAGGAGATTTTAATGCATCTTTCTCAGAAATTAATAGAGCAAGCAGACCAAAAATTTGGTGAGGAAATAGAAGATGTAAATAATAAAACTAACAAATTGATCTAATGAACATATCATATAAACATGAACCCAACAATTCAATAATAAACATTCTTTTAAATATATATAAACACTTATCTGAATTTATTACATACTATTCCTCAGAGCAAGTTTTAATAATCAAATAACCAACTTTGTACAGTCCTTATTCTTTGAATACAACTATTAGTATCAAAAACAAAAGTGGCAGGAGAAAATGCATACATTTGGAAATTTAAAAGTATATGTCTAAATAATTCACTAGTCAAAGAACAAATCTCGTGGAAATAAAATATTTAAAACTAAGTGACAATGCAAACACTCTCTATCAAAAATTTGGAGATGTTGTTAAAGTGTCACTTAGGGGGACATTAATAGCTATAGATGCATGTATTAAAATCAAGAAAATTTAAAATTTAATGAATTAAGAACAGAACTCAAAAGGTAAACATGGAGAGTTGCATTGGTCTGAGTCAGCGGGAGCCTGTGCCGCAATCCTTGCAGTGCTGCTCGGAGAGAAAATTATTATGTTGGTACGAATGCGATCCTGGGCAGCCTCACAAAAGAGTTGCATGCTCTGTCGTGGTGTGAGAGCAGCAAAAGACCTTTGTGTGAGGCCCCCCAGTGGGAACAGAGTCCTGCCTGCAGACCTCCCAGGCTTTACCCTAGCAAGCACCACCATCAATCAGGCTGGCCCTGGGCCACAGGCTAGCTCTCCCTACAGTCAGTATGGAGTAACACTCTGCCTGATTTATCGTCAGCTCTTTGTCCTGGGAGCATCCAATAGGACAAGCACCTCTGGGCTGAGACAGTGCTTGGGCCCCTGTCTGACTTGCCTCGTGACATTTGTCCTTACGAAACCTCAGGATCACAGTAGCTCAAGACGAAGGGGAGTGGAGCCCTTGACCCCTGGTGGGGTGTGGATGGTGGAGATAACGCCCTTTATATGCACTGTGAGAGTCTGAACGGAACCAGATGGAAGCTCCATGAGCTTGGGTGGTGTTAATGACACTGCTTATATTTCCATACAGATACAAGCATGTGTGCCTGCTAGGATGCTTCAGTTGTGTCTGACTCTTTGCGACCCCATGGACTATAGCCCACAAGGTTCCTCTGTTCATGGGGTTCTTCAGGCAAGAATACTGGAGTGGGTTGCCATGCCTTCCTCCAAGGGATCTTCCTAACCCAGAGATGGAACCTGAGTCTCATGTCTCCTGCGTTGGCAGGCAGGTTCTTTACTACTCGCGTCCATACAGATACATACATGTTTACAAGAGCATGCAAAAAGGGTGTGAAAAGCTACATGCTACCCCAATAAGAGTGATTATCACTGGAGAGAATGCTGGGATTGCAGCTAGTGGTCAAGGGGAGTTTCAATTAATCAGCATTTAATTATTTTAGGATGAGAATGCATTCATACATCACTCATGTACTTTCAAAAAGTTTCATGTAATTTTCATAAAAACTTCTTTTAGAGCAAGCCTGGAAGGCCTCCAAAATGTTAACTATGGTTTTTGTTGGATGCGGTGCTATGAATACTGTTATTTTTCTATATACTTTTAAAAAATATTTATTTATTTGGCTGTCTCAGGTCTCCGTTGCAGCACATGGGATCTTTCCCTTTGGTGAGGTACATGGGCTCAATAGCTGTGGTGCAGGGGCTTAGCTGCCCTGGGGTACTTGGGATCTTAGTTCTCTGACTAGGTATCATACCTGCATCCCCTGAATTGCAAGGCTGATTCTTAACCACTGGATCACCAGGGAAGTTTCTATATATTTCAGCATTTTTCAGTTTTCTGTTGAAACACTACCAACAGAATTTTCCATGAGGATGGAAATGTTCTATCTCTCTGCTACCCGATATACAGAAATCGCTAGCCATGTGCGGCTATTGGGCACTTGAAATGTGGTTAGGAATTGTGAAATTCTGAATTTTTCATTTCATTTTAATTAATTAAAATTAAATCTAAATAACCACACGTGGCTAGTGGCTGCTGCATTGGTCAGGGCAGTTCTAATATAATGAGTACATATTATTTTGTTGCTTTGTTTCCAAGGGTTTTTCCATTTTTAAAAATCAGAGTATAACATATAATAAAGTGCACAAATTTCAAGTTTATAGCTTGATGAATTTTGACATATGCACAGACTACCATAAAACTACCACCTATTTCCAGATATGAAACCACCACCAGGGGAATTCCCTAACAGTCCAGTGATAGGACTCCACGTTCTCACTGCTGAGGGCCCAGGTTTGATCCCTGGTCAGGGAACTAAGATCCCACAAGCCTCACGAAGCAGCCAAAATAAAGAAAAAGAAAACCACCGCCCGGACCCAGATATGAAACACTTTCTCTCAATTCAGAATACTCCTTCAATCGCTCCCACTCCTAGTCAGTGCCTTTCAACACTATTCTGACTTATTCCACCAAAAACTAGTTTGACACATGTTTGAACTTCATGGAAGTGAAATCACACATTACATATTCTTCTTTCACTCAACGTTATGACATCCATGCTGTTGCGTGTAATTGTAGCTTTGTTCTTTTTCGTGGTTGTGTTGTATCCCATTGTATGAATGCACCACAGTCCCGGCACCCCCCATTCTACTCTTGGTGAACATTTGGGCTATTTCTAATTTGGGACTATTACAAATAAAGCCAGTATGAACATCCTTGTGCTTATGTTTACCAAAAGACTCGTCTGTCTTTTGACGGACATAAGCATTCATTTCTGTTGGGTATTTGCCCGAGAGTGAAATTGCTGTATCATAAGGTCTTTGTATCTTTGCCTTTAGAATACTGTCAAAGATTTGTCCCAATGTGGCTATAACCATATGTATTAAATCATGCCTATCTTTTATAATTGTGGCGGGGGCGGGGGTGGGGGCAATGCTAGTTTGAGAAATAAGAGAGACAGCAAGAGAAATCCTTTTTCTAGACAAATTCCGTAATTAGAAGCAAATTTGGCAACACTATGTAAAACGCATTACCCTTTGCTTAAACTGATTTATATTGGTATTGGGAGGAGGTTTGGCTTGGTGTCTTAGAATTCTGATGTTGGAGTCAGCCAAAGAACAAACCTCACTCAACTCTGCAAGTAACAGCTATGTGACCTTCAGCAAATGACTAACCCTCTCTGCACTTTGGTCTCTGTCTATAAAGGGAAATAATATTATCTCACAGGATTATTGTAAGGATTAATAAAATAATGCTTACAAGTTCTATAGCATGTGCCTGAAATATGGTAGTTCAATAAATCTTAGCTAGTATTGGTATTATTAATATTTTTATTAATGTTTGGTCACCAGTAGCATTTTCAGCCAGTTTTAATACATGATAGTCCACATTTATTACAAAGCATTGGTAATTAATTCTCCATTTCCATTCTTTTCTCCATTTCAACACTGATCAATTCTTATGAAGTTTCTCTCTGATCTCTATGATTGTGGCAGTTTTTCTCACAAATGGTTGGATGCCTTGAGTGGCTTTTAGACTCAATTTAAGGACCAGTTTGCTAGAGTGTTGCTAAGAGAAAATGCGTCTAATTTGCCAAAACCAAATTAACTCCTAATACACAAGGGGAAATGTTTAAGCAGCAAACAGTTGATAAAAATATAAACACTTTTATTCTCCTTATTCCATGTGGACTTGAACTTAATTATTGAACTTACATTCACAAGTCCAGACAAAACATACGCAATTAGCACAATTTAAAAAATCATACCATCTTCAAATTACCTAAATTGCTTATTCAACCAACAGATGATACAAAATCTTTCCAACTAATTTAAACCAACAAGTCTACCCATCATAGGGTCTTTGGATGGCTTTTTTATTTTAATCCATATCAAGTCATATTAGGAACACTGGCCATATTTTGAAATAAATGCTAATATTGTAAGACATTTTATAATTCAATCTTCTTTTGTATGCCAGTCACAGCAGATCTTTCATTTTCAATGTAATGTTATTCTCTATTGAGTCCTAAGGCAAAAGCTTGTCATTGAGCACATATGTGTGGGTGGGTGTGTTGCAAATACAATCAATTAATTGACACATTACAACTGAAGTGGCTCTGGTTGCTCCATCTTCAATTTTCCAGAATTGCTCTTGTCATTATGTTGGAGATTTACAAGGTAAAGGTATTTGTTAGGTCAAACTTGGCAATTTATGGCCTCTAACTGGGGCATTTCTTATATCCTAGTATCTGAGCTTGCCTTTTCAGCAGAGAACATGTATAATCCCTAGAAGGACAAGGTCCCCCAATTTCTTTTGCTCATGCTCTAGTAGTCATGGTTCTTTCTTTATAGATGACGCCTTCTTTTGTGCAGACAGAAGGTCCCTCTTTCCCTGTGAAGTGCCCTGCAATGCAGGGGATGTGGGTTTGATCCCTGGGCAAGAACTAAGATCCCATGTGCCACGGAGCAACTAAGCCCCTTTCCATGACTAAGACCTCCTGACAGTCAAATAAAAAAACAATAAGAAAAAAAATACACCTTCAGAAAAATCCTCAAAAACGAAAGTAGAGTTTAGAGAACTTACGTTTAAAAAAAAAAAAAATCTGGGGCAAGGCAGCCACAGCAAGATGCCATCCATCCCCTTTCCTTTATGTACCAAAATGCATCACCCTGATACCCCAAAAGGAAATCCAAGGTTAGTATCACCACCAGGGAATAGCAATTTAAACATTTACTGACTCAGGTAATCTTCAGAGATGTTAGCTTTCGTTGTGGATGTTATTCAGGTGTCATGGGGATGGTGGGGGTTGCATTCCAGACAGAAGATCAGGAAGCCGAGGACCCTGTACCAGCTGCTGCTTCCTCAAAGAAGCCCTGCCTCCTTTTGTCCTTTTGTATTAATGGACTTTCTCTAATGATCTTCAAGATGGTTCTCATTCCAGCTGATCTTTAGGAGACGCTGGGCAGTGGGGAGGGGGCCACTCCTTTCAAATCACCTTTCTGCAGACAGTTTTCCGATCTGATTCAAGGCCACATCCTGGGCATCTGGTTTCTGTAGCTCAAAGAATTACTGCTCCTGATAAATTGCTCCGAGTTCCAAGGCTACTGCTGTCATCCTGCATTCTCTGACCATTTTCCAGGTCCCCTCATACACATTTAGACTCTCTGTCTGTCTCTTCAACCCATTATACACCACTCCCACCCAAACAAGCTTTATGATGAAATGCACTGGAGCTAGCTGGCTCGCACAGCACCCAAAGCATACAGTAGAGGCTCACAAATGTGCTTTGCATGAGAAGTTGTGGAGCCCTGCAGCGAGGGATGGAGACAGGGCTATCACCTCCACACCTCCGTAGATTCTCACAGAGCACGTGCCAAAGCAGTGTCAGGCCTGGGGGCTGGAAGTGCGGAGGACAGGCATTGTAAACTGCTCAACGCCGGTTCTTCAGCGAGAGGGAGTGAACAGTGAGTTATAGACCGAGGTTGCACAACATAGAGACAGTGTAGAAAAGAATTGAATCTCAGAGCAGATAGTTGAATTAGTAAGTCTTCAGGGTCCCTTCCCATCCTGAGATTTTATGACATTCCTTGTGGAAGAAAAAGGGGAGAGGCAGGAAAGGAAAAAAAAAAGCAAACCAGAGGAGAGAGGGGGAGAAAATGAAAGAATAAAATATAAAAAGAGACAGGAAAGAAGGCCGGAGGCTGGGGACCATTCTATGCATGGGCCAAATATTCGGATAGAAAGTGTGGAGTTCCTGAGAGGCTGGTGTCTCAAAGGGCAGTGGACAGAGTGTCACAGCACCCTTTAGCACCCACCCATTTCTGCCCTGTGGGCCAAGCCTTTGGGCCTGGCCCCACCCAGGGGGCATGACGCCCACCTGAGCAGTGTGTGTTCATTAGGAAGCTTGGCCTGGGACAAAGAAGGGCAGAACTCTCAGCAACTCTGCACAATCTCTTAGGGGCACGCAGGATCTTAGGAGTTCTCCAGGAGGGTTCTCAATCCTTAGAACAGAGGGGACAAGAAGGAGCCCTTTGTCCTCCGACCCTGCCCTCCCACGATGAGAGGATTGTGTGGGATTGACATCGATAAGCACTCATCAGCCGGGCCTGTGTCCAAATGCAACTGTGTGGCTGGATTCATGAACCAATCATAGAAATCGGGCCAGTCCCTGCTCAAAAGCAGCATTTGCAGGTAGAACAAAGCAGCCCTCTTCCTAAAAGATTATACTTCTGAGCTATGTCCCTAACAGTGGTGTGGGCTACAGTGGCAGGGCTTGGGGCTGTGGCCCTCAGAGGGGAATCTTTCTCAGAGACAGCTTTGCTGGCCTGGGAAGGGAAACTGGGCTCTGGCCCCGGGAAGTGTCCCAGCTGGGACAGGATGCTGGATGTCTGGGCCTGGGCCTGGTCTCCAGACCGGCCTGATCCAGTTAGGAAGACCTGATACCCACAGAGAGGGTGAAGGATGAGATAGACTGGAAGTAAGAAGTAGGGAGCATAGGGATGGACTCTTCACCTGTTCCACTCTTTTCTATTCCTTTCCTCTTCCACCCTCCTTCCTACCCCAGGACCCCCCACCGCCTGAGGAGGTGGGAGGAGATTCAGCTGAAACACACCAGCCCAATCCCAGCACTGTAAGCTGGACAGGAGCTTCATTTTTCATCCCTCCCCTCTCCTGTTTAGCCCCGTTTCTAGGACTAAAATCAGTGTGCTTCCAATCCTGAGGTTACGTACCTCAGCCCACACCATCACATGCCCTACCGGGTGTCCATGCATCACTTCCCTGAGCATCATCTCTGCCACCACCAGCACACACACACACAGGGCTCCTGGGGTAAAGGTGCCAGCTTGTTCTTTGCAGGTTTCCCCCTTTGCTGCTCTCCATCATTTGCCTGCTCTGTCCTTTTCGTGACTTGCGCCAATTTTTGTGCACAAATCTTGCCCCTCTACCTCCTCAGAGAACCCAAGCTGGTGCTGAGACACAGAAATTAGGCAGCCCTCACACAGAGCCACAGCCCATCATAGTGACAGGGTCAGACCAGGGAGGACTGTGCATCTCTCACACTCACACACACACTCTGGAGCTCCCCAAGAGTTCAGTCTGCAGAAAACCACCCCTCCCTCCCTGCTAACCTTCCCCACTCACTCGCAGCCTCCCCCATCCCACTTGGTCTCCCGGCTCCATCCCGGAGTTGGAGGCGCCCAGAGCAGGCACCACGATGTGAACACCTGGACAAAATCACAAAGCAGTCAAGCAAAAAAAATCACACAAAGAACCCCAGAGGGAGGATCCCAGGGGTTCCTTCCTTCTGCGGTTTTCTCTTGCATCCCCTCCCTCTGTCCCTCACCCCCCGACAAAGAGTCACCAAGCCCAGTCCAAATCGATTGTTTTATTGACTGTTTACATCATACAGACGCCTTTAGAAAAGGGCGCGGGCTCCAGGGGGCTATTCTGCCCCGAGGCCGCACTTGTGCTGCGCTTCACCGACAGGTCTGGCCCCCGATGCCCCTAACCCCCCACCCCAGCCCCTAGGCTTTTCTGCAAGAAGAACGAAAAAAGACCACCGCCCCAGTTGCCGCGCCGCGTCCCCTCTCCCGCCCTCCCTCCCCGCCCCCCGCCTCCCAACACTACACTTGACACACTTTGACGGGACACAGACTTTTCTCCTACAGAGCACGCTGGTCTAGGACTACCGCCGGGCAAACACTATTCTCGAAGAAGGAGGTGCGGGGCGGGGAGGCGCGAGCATCCGTGGCTTTTCTCCATCCGGACCCCGCCGCACGGTCACGCGCAGGCTTTGTGCGAACCGGGACACTAGCCTCTCACGGGAGACCTGATCCAGGAGGCCAGAGCAGGCTTCCTGGGCCCCCCGGCCCTTCTCGAGCTGAGGTCCAGGCCGCGAGCAGCAGCGGAAGCGGAGCTGTCGAGTCTCCGGAAACCCCAAGTCCCCCCACAACGAAATTGGCCCGCGACCAAGGCCGCACCCTCCGCGGAAAAGGGGTGCGTGGTTCTCCGGCACTTTAAGTTAGGGGAGAGGGCGAAGGAAGACGGATTCCCCCCACCCCAAGACACACACACACCCAGTTTTCCCCAGAAGCAAAGAAGGGAGTGTTAGCACCAGACCCGGAGAGTCGCTCTCTTGGAACACAACGAAAATATGAAAATCGGAGTGCGGCGCTGAAATGCGCCCCAGGCACCCGGCTCGGCTCTAGCCGGTCCGAAGCGGAGAAGCGATGAAAGTACAGAAGCGTTTGGTTCCCAGTCAGGAGGAGGGCTTTGAAACTACAAACTGGGGATTGCCGCCGCATCCTGGCTTCTGGGACGCGCAGCCCCGGAAAGGGCAGAGTAGGGGGTTGAGGCGGGACGCCATAGCGCTCCACGCCAGGGAGCGAGCCACAGCATGACCATCAGATATTTCCAACGTCTTCTTCCATTTCCTTCGGCTTCCGAGCCCACAGTGAAGTGGGCTCCGGGGCGGGATTGCGCAGATAATTGGAGTGGGAATGGAGAGGCTTGGAGTTCGCCGCACGGTCAGCGGAGGGTGTCTCATACGGGGAGGGAGGAGCTCGGGAGGGAACTGTGCTTGCATGGAGGGGAATTCTGCCCACAGGGACAACGGCCGTCGTGGGTGGGACTGGTGAAATCGTCCCACTCCCCACTGGACGCCCCCAGTAGTTAGGGTAAGGGGGTGGAGTAAGTGAAGGTGGGGTTGGGGCATAAATCCTAACAGCCCTACGCCTCTGCTCCCAGATACCCGAGGTCGGGGACGGGGATGGGCTGCCAGGTAGGCTGGGGGTTCAGCCCGCCGTCTGCCTGTAGTTGCCATTAATCTCCTGGGCGATGTCTACCGCTTCGGCACCCAGGGGCAGCCGGTCACTGTACTCGGAGCCCGCCTCGAACTCCTCTTGGTTGGCCTTGGACTGGGATTCCACCAGCGAGCAAGCCGCCAGGCTCTCCTCTCTTTGCAGGTCCCCACTGGGGTCCCCCGGCTCCGCGTCTTCGTCGAGGCCCTCCCCGGGGGCCTCTTCTGGCTCCTCCCCGCCCGCCTCGCCACCCGCGGGGTAGCTTTTCTCGGACTCGAGGTAGGAGGCGCGCGGGTCGAAGTCGGCGGCGATGCGCTTCTCCATGGGGTCGGGGGCCTGCGGCCTCAGGATAAGGCGGTAGGGCTTGCCCGGGTGTTTGGCCAGCAGATGGCAGCAGGCGGCGCCCAGCAGGGGCACGGTGGCCAGCACTAGGAGGAACACGCTCACCGCCACGATCACCAGCAGCGAGGGCAGCTCTTTCTTGGTGGCGAACACCACCTGCACGTGGCAGGCCTCGCCTGCCAGCGCCAGGCACACGGAGTAGTTGGTGCCGGGCCGCAGGCCACGGAACCAGTAGGCGTTGACGCCCTCCTCGACGCGCGACCACTGCACTGCTGCGCCGCCCCCCGCCGGGCACAGATAGAGCAGGCGCAGCGGCCGCCGCCCGGGTCGCCCTCCTCCCGTGGCGCCCCCGGGCCCCGGGCCCCAGCGAGCCGCCAGGGGCGTCAGCTGCACCCGCGCCTCCCGCTCCGCCACGTCCAGCGCGATGACGCCCAGCTCGAAAACGTGAGGCTTGAGCTCGGCGCTCTGGTTGAAGGCGTGGTTGGACACGTACCGCGAGAGGTCCCCGTGGCCACAGCGCTGCTCCTCCATGGGGTCAGCGGGGACCTGGTCTTCCGCTTCTTCACCCTGACCTGCCTCCTCCTCCGCCTCCTCCTGCTCCGGCCCCATCTCTGAATCCCCGAGGACGCTAACCCGGCCCACACCTTGGCCTTTCATTTTGCCTTCGGGCTTGGACGTTAGGACGCTGTTGCCCCGGGTTTTGGCTGTGGACTTACGCTCAGAGGTTGGAGCCTGCCCATCAGGGTCTCCCCCTGCGCCGGGAGCGTGCTTTGGGGGGCCGGCAGTTGCCACTGCCACGCGTACCGACGTGGAGTTGGCACCCAGCTCGTTGTGGGCACGGCAGGTATAGACGCCTGCCTCCTTAGCACTCAGGAAGGGCACCAACAGGGAGCCATTGGTGAGGGCCAGGAAGCGCGGGGTGGCCGGGGGAGCCGGCCAGGCGTGTGCTGGAGTCGGCGTTGGGGCTTCTGTCTGCGCCGGCCCGTCCCCATCTCCTTCCTCCTCCCCGTTTTCCGCCCCGTCCCCGCCGTCCTCCCCACTCAGGACCAGCGGGGCTAGCACTACGGTGCCACCCGGGATCTGAAGTTGCCATTGCAAGCGGGGCGTGGGGTGTCCTTCGGCGACGCAGTGTACCATGAGAGTCAGGCCGGAGGGCAGGGGGCTGCCCGGCGCCTCGGGCGGCGGCTCCATACTCAGATGCACGCTGGGCGGTACACAGGACAGGGCGGGCAGGCGGTGCACGGGCACGCCCTGCAGCGCAGGAGGCGAGGCGCACGCGATGGAGTCGGGCTCGGGTAAGGAGACCCGGGTGCTCGAGGCCCAGGCCTGCAGCCACACAAGACTGCAACTGCAGTGGAAGGGGTTGTGGTAGAGTTGCAGATGCGACAGCGCGCTTAGCGCGTCGAAGGTGCCAGGAGCCAGTGTACGAAGCCGGTTGTTGTTGATGCGCAGGGAGCGCAGATCAGGCAGCGCACCGAGTGCGTCCCTGGGCAACGAGCCCAGGCGGTTGTGGTTCATCTTGAGCAGCTGTAGCGCGCTCAGGTTACGCAGGTCGCTCCATGGGAAGCTGGATATGAGGTTGTGGCTCAGGTCGAGGTTCTTGAGCTGGCTCAGCACGGCCAGCGAGCCGGGTTCCACCGTGCGCACCTCATTGTGCGCCAGCCACAGCGAGGTGACCTGCGTGACGTCGGCGAAGGCCCCGCGGCGCAGTACGGCGATCTTGTTCGCCGACAGACTGAGCGTGGTCACGTTGGCCGGCAGCCCTTCTGGCACCTCGCGCAGCTCCTTGTAGGCGCAATCGGCGAACTGGTGCGAGTACTTGTCCACGCAGGCGCACGGCTCTGGGCACGCTGCGGCCGCTCCTAGCAGCGCCCAAGCCAGACACAGGGCGCTCAAGGGCACCATCGCTGATCCTGCAGGTGGAAACGGGGGGGTGGTGGTGAGGGGGTGGTAGGCGTGGGGTGGGGGTAGAAGGATGTGCATGGGAGAGGGAGGGGGGAGGCGTAAGACGGGGGGCGGGGAGAGGAGGGGGAGAATGTCACTCACCGAGCTCCAGCTTCCCTCCCCTGCCAAGCTCTGCCTCATGTAAACCTGTCTAGGGCAGATCCCAGGGCTCTGGTAACTTTCTGTTCCGGGCCCAGAGTCTCTCTTAGGCACGAGTTGGAGCTCAATAAGTCTCGGGATTCAGTGCATGCTCCCTCTCAGGACTTCCTTTTCTAGCAGCGTCCTGCCTCGCCCTTTTCTACCTATCCCCTCAGCCTGGGGCCACACCCTCCACAGGCTGGGCCGCTACCCGGTCTGCCCTGAGCTTTGCATTGATTCCGGACTCTGTTTCTAACGCTAGTTTTAACGCAGTGAAAGGGATACATAGGCTATTTTTGTCCGTGACCGTCTGTCCTCCCTTGAACTCTGTCCCACCGCACAGAACTCGCCCACACACGCCCATACAGACGCTGGACAATACAACACAAGCCCAGGCACCTGCCATCAAACCGGGACTTCTATTTAGGGGTTTAGGGGGTCCCAACACATGTCATAGACAGACAAACACAGGCACCATATACTCTGGAGACCTCATTGTTCTCTGAACCGAACACAGCATTTGTACAGCGTTCTCCAGCACCGGGCAAGCTACTTTCCTGTTCATTGTTGGAACGGACAGACATCAGGGCACAAGTCCTCACAGGGGCGGACCCACATACCGGGACACAGGCGGGCACTTGCGCCTGTAGACAGCCCTCAGACTGAAATCCCAGCGGCTCAGCAAAAGGTGTGAACTTGCTGCAGGTGGCAAGAAGATGGGACAGGGATGGGGAAGCAGACTTGCCAGGCCCCTCTCGGGCTGCAGTCAAAGCTGCCTTCCCCACGGGCTGCGACTCCAGGGAGGGGAAATCCCTCAGGGCTGCTCGGCTGACCTTCCTTCTCCAAGCTGGGACCAAGAGCAATGGAGGGATGTCGCTAAGGATGCTCACTCCCCCCATCGGGACCTCCCATGGGGTGAGGGGGTGTCCCTGGCCAGTGGGGTCAAGGCGGCGGTCACTAGCTAATCAAGTAGAAGGTTCATGATTTGGCCTCTCTTCTGCAGCCCAGATGCTTGACAACGCCCCCCCCCAAAATATTCTTATCCCCAGTCACAACAAACGCACCTACAAACAGAATCCCGGCTCCCACTTAGGGCTCCTGACAGGTTGGCAGAGCCCCTCCCACACTCTGGTCTTTAGAATCGGCATCCCCACTCCCTCTTGTTCCGGAGGGAAGGCCCCTCCCCGCTGCTCCCCCGTCTCCTGCTTGCAAGAGCCAGCAGGGTCTGGCACCCTGGACGGACTCTACCCCTTCCTGGGTCAGGGTTGTGCAGTGGTCTCCGAGGCTTACCGGCTGCTCTCCAACTCTCCGTGCGCTGCCCTCGGGTTGCAACCCCCTCTCCAGACTGGATGTCGCGGAGCCAGGACGACAGCCCAAGGGCGCTTCCCACATCTGTTGCTGCGACTGTGGCGGAAGATGGTAGAGACAGAGAAAGGGACCGGTAAGTTGTGGATTCCCCTGACCCTGAGGTCCCACTTTAGTTTTCTCTTTCGCATCTGTCTCCCCCCAGCTCCCACCGGCTGCAGATTGAAGAGTCCTCCCGGGCTGCGGGGCTTTGCGCAGCCTCTCCCACCTCCCGCATCCTCTACATTTGTTAAAGCCGTAGAGATTCTTCCCCTGGTCACAAAGAGGCGCCCCCACGCCCACCGCCCTCGACTTGGCTCTTTCTAGATCACCGCACTCCCCAAACCCACGTTTCCCCTACATCTACACATCTGCAGACATTATCACTATTCTTAATTATACAGCCCCCTCCCCCTGTTCAAAGATGTTGGCACAGACACAGACCCTCACACCGTCCACACGGTTGCTCCTCAATATGAGAATTATCCATCAGCATGTAATAATCGCGCCCATGTGTGGAGCTCTCGCTACGTTCACACACATTTTCACTCGCCGCTGAGTGTTCACACCCGGGACCCTCACCATTCCCCTCCTCCTGCACACACACATTCACGCGCACTCACCCTCAAGCCCGGGTCCCGCCAGGGCCCGTTAGCTTTGCTGCTAATTGAATGCGAGCCTCTTTTACGCCCCGCAACACGTGAGACAAACCATCTTTGAGGAATTGGGGGAAGGAAAGGCGCACGCCTGAAGTGGGGGAGGCGTGTCTTTGCCTTGAAACTCTTTCTGCAAAGGCAGGCGGTGGTGCCGACAGACCTCGCCCGGGACTGGCTGAGCTGCGCGCCGCCCGGCTCGCGCGGACCCTTCCTTCCCGCACCCTCGCTGCTAGCCGCCTCCTCCCCGAAGCCACGTTCAACACGATGCATAATTGATAGTGTTAGCAGAGCGCCTCACCCTCCCTGCTATTTTTGCCTGGATCCGGGCAGCTACAAGCCCCTGTCTTTCCCGCCCCCACCCCACCCCCAACAGCCCAACCCGGAGACTAGAACGCACCGCCCTGCTGGGCGCGCGGAGAAGCGACGCTCCCCTCCCCAGCCCACCACCGCCCCAGCCCAGCCTCCTCAGCTGGACTGCGTACGTCTTGTCTTTTGTGGCTAACCCAGCGCTTGAAGCCCACCCCCCAGCGCACGAGACCGTGCGTATCGCCGAGTGGGGCAGGGCGCGTGGGTACCAGCCTGCGCTCCCAGGAAGCCCGCCCAGGCGCACCCCAGCGCCTCGCCCTCTGGTCTTGCTAGCTTGGGGCTCCGAGGCTGCAGCAGACGGCGGGATGGAGAGGCATGGTTACAAAACGTCTGCTCTTTTGAGCACTGTGGGTTGGGGATGTAAGGCTTGAGCATCTCTCTCCCTCCTCCGCCCCCACAACGTCTTCATGGTCTAACCAGCAAACACGCCATCAGCCACCCGCCCCACACTATCCCTGACAGCCTCCGCAGCCCCGATACCGCCCTACTGTCTCACACCCTCTCACAACAGTCGGCCTCAGCAGACTCGAATATTTGCTGTTCCTGTCTCTGGCGAAACTCCGACATTTCTTCTAGCGACAAGAAAGTGGGGGCGTAGGGATGTCCAGGCATGTGTATAGAACTCGACTTCTGTTCCCCGACAGTGTCCACGACAGCCCTGGAGACAGTTGCTGACCAGAATCGGAAAGGGGGGTACGGGCGGCGAAAATGCAGAGCCCCGTTCCTATGTTTTTCCGCAGACACTGAGCACTCTGGGGGCTCTTGGCCCCCCAGCCCTCACTCCGGCCAAGGCGGTCTCTGGAGGTGGGTCGCTTTGGGGCCTCTGAGATCAATCTTCTTATTTGAATTTGAGCATTTTAATGAGCTGAGTAGGTGGGGGAGAGCGACGGGTGAGGAGGGCTGCATCTAAAGAGACCACCCCACCAGGGGTTCGGAGGAGGCTTTGTAAATTAAAGATGAACAGACTGCTCCATGCATACTCTGCATCCTTTCCTCTCTTTCCTATTCCTGCGGTCGCTACAGGCAGCCCTGATGGGACCAACGCATCTCATCAACCCAGAATTCAGAACCCCAAACTTCACTCCACCTGCCTATGTCTGTAATCCCTACACACGCCTCCGGGGGAGGGCGATGGGGGCACCCAGAGGGAGAAGGTGTCTTCGAGGAGGAAGCAGGGGTAAGAGGATCTCGACCACAAGGTAGGGGCAGTAGGAGCAGGTCCCCAGTTCAGGAGTGGGGGTGGGATTGGGTCTGGCTAGGTGGGGGAATGGTGCCAGCCGGCGGGCCTGGCACAGCCTCTTTGTGAAGCAAGAGGGGTTTCCTGGGCGTACAGTCTGAGCGTCTTGGGAATCTTGAAGGGCAATTCCAGGAGCCTTGGTCGAGTAAGAGGGATCTGGGGAGACGGGGGCTCTGCAGCCGTCTGGAGAATAGAGTCCTGGATGGGGGGTCCTGGAGACTTTCTTTGGCAGGGGGAGGGGCGCCTGGCTTAAAGGCAGTGACCTAGACTCAGGCTTGGAGTCAGGAGACTTGTGGACCAGTTTTCACTCTCTCCCCCCGTTTTGGTTCTCTTTGCCTTGGCTAAGAAGCCTAAGGGGAGGCAGGGATGGGGTAACTAGGAAGGGTTGAGGGACTGGAAGACAGAGGCTGGGGAATGGAAGGGAAAATGACCTCTCTGTCTCTCCGCAGAAGACTTTCCCTCGACAGCGGGAACTCGCCCCACCTGGGGACCTCTGGGGCCCGCGAGCCAAGAAAGACCCCCTTCCTTGCTCTTTTGCCAGGGGTGCAGAAGCCAGGGGAATTTGGCAGGGAAACAGGGTTTCAGACGCCTGAAGGGGGGCTAAGGGAGCAGTGGCCACCCAGGAAAGGGCATCAATTCCCGCGGACCCCCGCGCTCCCGCCCACTCTCCTGCAAGCGCTTTTGTTCCCCGAGCCTGCCTTGGGGGAAAAGACAACCCTTACCCCCGCTTTGAACCCTGAAGAGTTCAGTGCCCGCCCGGGCAGGGCTGGAGCCCGAGTCGCCCCTGGCAGAGTCCTCCGAGACCTCGGTTGGGAGCTACGACTCCAGGATCAGCCTCCGAGCATCTCTTGGAGAAGGTTGCGCGCATCTTCACCGGAGCCGCCAGGCGCGCAAGAGCCAGCCTCTCTTAATGTTCATAATGTGGCTGATGGTACAGTTACTGAAGGGCTGGGGAACCGGGAGCGAAGATACCACCCCCACCTCCGCCTACGTCTTTTATGGTTAAAGAAACAGACACCTAATTAGGTGCGTGGAAATAGGGAAGAGAAGGGGTACAATTTTCCAAGACGCCAGCGTGGAGGGCCCAGGTTTGAAATCTGCAGAATCTAGGCTAAGGGTTTTGGACCAGGCTGCGGTGCCGACCCAGATACACCCAGAGAGGATAACACCAGAGCTGCTCTGGGCAGCTTTTGGTGGACTTTTAACTGCGTCCTTGCCGACCCTCACGGTTCCGAGGGTAGGGAGAGTTGAAACCCCCTGCATCGTGGCACTAAGCTACCACGATTCTGTCTATTCAAATCTCGGGCCCAGGCCTGGTTCGCGCGCGCCCCCTGCTGGAAACCGCCTACCGGGCTCAGAGGCGCGGGGCTGCGGCTGGGGTACCTTGGGCCGGGAGGTTCTGAGTGAGGCTCGAACCCGGGCCGGGACCGAAGCCTGCGCGGCTCCCGGTTCTGCATCCCGCGGTGCGACACTCCGAAGTGGGACATGCTAACCCAAGCACCAAAGCTTTTGTCCCGATGGCCACCACTCAGCGGACGTCCCAGGAATCCGCAGCCTCTTCACCACCCCGCACAGCACAGGCACAGTCCCTGCTTTGCACCCCAGTGTGTTTCCCACGCCCAGGGCACAATTGGCACCCTCTGAATCCTCAGTGAGAAACGAAGAAGTTTAATTCTCCTGTACTCCTCCCCCACCTTCCCTGTGCAGGCTAAGTGCTTTCTCTTTGAGTCCAGTACCCAGGCCTAGACCGGAGAAGAGAATGGCAACCCACTCCAGTACCCTTGCTTCCCTGGAAAAATCCAAAGGATGGAGGAGCCTCGTAGGCTACAGCCCATGGGTCTCAAAGAGTCGGACACGACTGAATGACTAACACACACACACACACACATACGCCTAGAAGGCTGACCATCTGATTTTGCCAGACCTATAAAATGCCTGAATCTGAAAAACAAAATCTCTTTCAGGCTCTAAGAAGGAAATAGAAAACTGCAAAGTTGGAAGTAGTAGACGTTTGATGAACTGTTTAGGACATAGAACACTGTGCAAACCGTTCCGTTGCAACTGCACGCAGAGTTGTACACGCCCTTGTATTTATTTACTGCCTTCCTAAAGAAAAGCTCAATGCTTTTTCAAGGAAAAGAACAAAAATCCAAACATCCCTAATGAGCAGTGTCTGATCAAAACTTACTGTACATGTAAAGAAGGTGGATATAGGACCCATAACTAAGAAAAAATAAATCAACAGAAACAGAAATCATAGAGATGATGGAGTTAGCAGACAATGGCTTGGAAATCATGCCCTTGTATTTAATGTGACAGGCAGGTGAGTTAATGAAAGAACAAGGGTCTCTGAGAGTAAGAAAGCCAGAACCCAGAAGGGCATCAAGTATCTTCAGCATAGAAACCTATTCAAGAGACCCTTCCCACCTGCCCTCCAGCAAAAATGTTTTAAACACACAGCTTCCCACCTTTCAGCTTCTGGAGTCCTTGTTTATAAAACCACCCCCACCCACCCCCACCCCCAGCCTGTCCCCAAACTTGGCTCAGATGATAAAGAATCTGCTGGCAATGCAGGAGTCCTGGGTTTAATCCCTGGGTCAGGAAGATCCCCTGGAGAAGGCACGGCAACCCACTCCAATATTCTTGCCTGGAGAGTTCCATGGACAGAGAAGCCTGGTGGGCTACAGTCCTTGGGGTCCAACAAAGAGTTGGACATGACTGAGTGACTAACAACTTCAATCCCAACTTCCATCTCTCCTCCTCCTCATACACACTCTACATAGTGGTTAGGAGGGAAGGTGCTAGCATCTGACTTCACTGCGTATGCACTGTGTGACCTTGGCCAAGTTCCTTAACCTCTTGTGTGGGGCGGGGAGTGGAGTGGAGGGTATAAGTAAGACTAACTGTTTTATTGTGTTGCTGTGAGGATTAAATGAGTCGATGCATGCAAAGCTCTGGCACTTAGGTGGTGCTCAGAAGTGAGCCATCCCCCCTCCCAACAATAGCTAGAATTAACCATCATTATTATCTTACAGCACTGGGTACAGGTATGATGAGATGTTCCACTGAGCATGCTCCTACATGCTTGTGTATTGCCTCTCCAGTAGGAAGAAAGGCCTTGACCCTCCCCCCAAATCTCTCTTCACTCCTCCTGTACCTCCCACACACCATGGCACAGGTAACAATCAGAATTGCTATTATTATTATTTGTAAAGTCTTCTAGTCTCAGACGCTTAAACCCAGGTTCTCATATTTGCAGCTGTCACCAGTGTGCCTATTTGGGAAGAGAGTCCTGCGGCTGCAGGCTTGGAGAAAGGTTTTTAATTAAAACCGCAATCTGTTTAAGTATTTATTGGGCTCTGTGACTTTAATTATTTTCTCGGGAAAAACAGAAAAATCCACATTTGCATATGGGAAGACTGTTGATTTCAGAGGAAAGTAGCAACCTGTGGCAGTTTGCTGGAGGCAACTGGGAGGAATTTCCTGAATGGTTCAAATGAAACTCGACATTATTAATAAGCTGGAATCCAGTCCATGACCTTCCTCCCAGTGCTTTCATGAAATTAGCTTAACTTGCTGGCAAGGCGCTTTATTGCCATCAAAATTAACGACAGCTTTTCCAGTGGCATCTCATGTAATTATCTGAGTCTGTGCTTGTCTCACCAAAGATGGGACTCTCCCGCCTGGAAGACACAACACGCCTGCCTGGGCAACATGCTTAGCTATTCTACCCAGGTCAGGCATGACTGGAACCCCCAGAGCTGGAGTCCTGGGCAGCCAGCCTCTCCATGGCAGTGGGAAGCAGGGGCAGGGAGGCCAGGGAATCATGTATGATGCCTCCATCTGCAGATAACAGAATGCCCACCTTAAAGTGTGTTAAACTATTAAGTGCATCATCTCACAAGCAGGAAGCAGGTCTGGCTTCAGGGCTGGCTGATTCAGTAGCTCAGTGACATTGGCAGGCTTGGGTTCTTCTGTCTCCTCTCCCATTCTCAGCCGGGCTTCAACTTGAGCCTCGTGTCCCTCAGCGTCATTGGAGGGCTTTGGCAGCAGCTGGGGTAACATGCTTATCAGTAGCAGACCCCAGAAGAGAGAGACTGGATTCTCTTTCCAGAAGATATTGCCTCTCCTTAGGTCTTATGGACACATATTGGCTTAGGACTCTCCATCTTTGAGCCAGTCACTGGGAAAGGGGATAGGATTGATCGGCTCAGAGTAATCATCTAGTCCTGAAATAGACGTTGAGGAGTCAGTCCCAAGATTCACTGCAAGCAAGAAGTCTCCTTTCAATAGAAGTTGGGGAACTGCATGATCAGAGTAATCTAACATCGTGTTAAAATGAATTGAGGTTGACATAATTATAATGAACCATAGTAGACACCGCTTATCTGGAAATAAGACCAGATTATGTCCACAGATTGTGACCAGGGTCAAGGCTCAACATGTGACCAGGATCAGGGAGCTCTCTTGAGCAGGCATACAGACTAGAGGAGTCTCTGCTTTCATAGAATTCTTGAAAGGATAAAAATCTGTTCTTGGAAATGCCAGAGCTGGATCCAAAGCTATTTTGGGAACCGTGGAAGTTTCAGTCGTTAGTTGAGTATTTATGAACAGGAGATGTTTCTGAATTCAAAGACTGTTCCTACATGACTTCACATCCTGAACATGTCACCAGGTCCCATGGCAGGGGAGAGAGGCATTTTACTGTTGAGGTGGAAAACAGGAGGAAGAATTCTACTGGTCTTGTGAAGAATGCGGAGGTGGCACAAAGGTGCCAGCTTCACAGATTTGCTGTGTGATCTCAAGCAACCACTCGGCCTCTCTCATTCTAAGCCTCTGTAGTTGGGAAGGTAGAAGAATGGTCCAGAAGAGCTCGGATGCCCTTCCAGGGCCACTGTCTGGGGTGCTGCAGCTTGAGAAGCAAGCTTGCAGGTTGAATTGAGACCTCTAGGGGGTGTCTGCCAGGGCTTCCTGCAGGAGGGGCTCTTCATATAGTCTGGGGACCACCTCTTGCCCTCCTCCTCATGCCCCCAGACAGGGTTTATGTTCCCCTCCCACCACACTGCAGCCCACCTCATCTCTTGAGGCCATCGGCACCCCTGCGCCCAGGGGCTCGCCCTTCCCCAGAGTGCTGTCCACAACTCTGTGGGCAGGGGGATTCCTGCTACAAAACACTTCCTGAAGGTCCTTCACATAGTAGGAGTCTGGGGGCAGAGGGCGTGATGTGATTAGAGATTAAATCCAATCAATGAATATTTCAAGAACATGGCAGGTAGGCTCAGGAAGAAAGGCCAAGTTTGCCAGGGACTCCCTGGCTGGTGGGCTGGGGTTGGGGGGTAGGGATGCAGAAGGGATTCCAACTCTTCCAGCAGTTGAGGCCACTCCTCTCTGTTCTGGGGCTCTCGGCTCTCTCTTGCCTGGCATTATCAGAGGACTTGGAGAGAAGATCACAATAAATATGTTGTCAGAGACTCTCTGCCCCCCAACCCAGCGTGGTCTCTGGCAGAGCCCACAAGGGCAAGAAAGGCCCAGGGAACCTCCACCACCTCCATCCCTCAGACTCAAATCTCCTGGAGGGTCACCCAGGGTCTCTGCATCTGCCGTCCCCATCAAAGCCCATGGGGGTCATGTGGCGGCATGGACTAAATTGAATTTTCTCCTGGGAATCTCTAGTCTCCTGTGGGCATCAGGCTTTTCATTTGTTTTTGAATATGGTTTCCAGAGAGCAGAATGGAGACAGGGATTCACACCCCAGTGATCCATTAAGGAAATGCCTCAGCAGAAACCAGCAAGGGAGAGGAGAGGCAGGAGAGGAAAGGGAGGAAGCCAAGCCAGGGTGTGATTTCAGGCAGGCTTAGCCTGGTCCCAGGAAGCTCTAGGCATAATCACACCTCAGAGTTTGCCCTGATTTACGGCCAGGGGAGCTTGGCTTCCACAGACACGGGATGTTCGCAAGGGGCTGCCCCTGGGGTTGGAAGCTTCCAGGCATTTCCCTCTCTGTGTCTGTAGGGAATCAGTTTCAGCAGCCGAAGGGAAGGCCTTGGAAGAAAGTTGCAGGTGTGAGCTGTCAGAAGTAAAGCACACAGAAGCAGGGACTCTCCTGGTGGTCCAGTGGTTAAGAATCTGTCTTCCAGTGCAAGGGACGCAGGTTCAATTCCTGGTCTGGGAACTAAGATTCCATGTGCCAAGGAGCAACTAAGCCCATGTGCCACAACTACTGAACCCATGGGCTCTGGAAAGAAGCCTCCTCCACAACCAAGATCCCACCTCCACCTGCTGCAAAGACCCAACACCCCCTCCCCCCCAAAAAAAGCACACGGAAGCAGAGGGATGGCAAGCAGAGACAGGTTTGCTACATCCTTCATTCCACAAATATTAATCGAGTCTCCCCACCCCTGGTACCTCAGCTTAAAGAATCTGCCTGCAATGCCGGAGACCTGGGTTCAGTCCCTGGGATGGGAAGATCCCCTGGGGGAGGACACGGCAACCCACTCCAGTATTCTTCAACCCACTTCAGTATTCTTCAACCCACTTCAGTATTCTTGCCTGGAGAATCCCTTTGGACAGAGATGTCTGGTGGGTACAGTCCATGGGGTGGGGTGGGGGGTCACAAAGAGTCAGGCACAACTGAGTGACTACGCAGAGCCCCCCACCGTGTTACCAGGTGCCGTGCTTGGCCTGGGCAAGCTGTGAACCAGGCAGATGCTATCTCTGCCCTAAGAAAGCTTATGGGCCCCTGTACCTCCCAGCATGATCAGATCTCCTGTGTTTATGAACCAGCTTCCGGAAGGCAAGCATCCCTTGGACAGGCTCCAACAGGTCACCTGGGCCAAAGTCAGAACGACTCTCTGAAGCCTGCACCTGCCTGAGATGAAGGACAGATAGGGAGCTGTCTGGATTTGCAGAGCATCAGAGCTCAGGCCCTGGAGGTCCTCTCTCCCTACCTCTCCACTTTACAGGAGAGAAGACAGGCCAAGACGGAGGTCACAGAGCAGGCGGGGCTGGGAGATGCCCCCAGCAGGTAGCTTCTCTGAGATGCCCTCCCAGGGCAGTCTGGTCAAGGGCAGGCTGAGCTCGGTGGCCATCACTGACCTTGCTGGTTAGGAAGCCCTTGAGACTCTCAGGAGGTGTGGCCTCTCTGACCGCAGAGGGCAGGTGTTTCTGGAGTGGGACAGGTGCTCCGACTTCAGGTTTCTTGTGTTAGTCCCCTGTCATTCTCCTTTGGGCTTCGTGGTCATCAGCAGCAGAGCCGTGCCCATATCTGATCCAGACTGAGGTTGTGCCCTGGATTGCAACAGCTCTGATTACAGCCCTCAGTCAGGCAGCTGGCTGGGGCAGAGGTTTGGAGAAATGAGAGCCCTCCTCAGTGGGTCTTGGCCACCAATGCAGAGGGGCCACCAATCTGTAGCCAGGCAAGTCCAGCTCTAATGGCCACCCCTTTGTGACCACCCGGTAGAGCTCAGCGTAAGGGGATCCAGAACAGGAGATCAGGGGGTGGGGAGCTGTACCTGCTTTTCCACCGACTTCCTCTGAGCCTTTTGGAAAAGTTTCTCTCTGTTCTTGGATTCAGTTTCCCCTTCTGAACCTTGGGGCTAACCACCCCTCCCCACCCACCGGCCCCAGCTGAAACAGTAGCTGCTGCTGCTGCTGCTGCTGCTGCTTAGTCGCTTCAGTGGTGTCCGACTCTGTGTGACCCCATAGATGGCAGCCCACCAGGCTCCCCTGTCCCTGGGATTCTCCAGGCAAGAATACTGGAGTGGGTTGCCATTTCCTTCTCCAGGAACCGTAGCTAGGATCCATCATATTCTTTTTTGTTAGACCTGTCCCTACCAAATTCATCCCCAGGAGGGACAGCCCCTTCCCTGCCCTCCATGCCCTCACCCCGCAGTTCTCTGCAATGTCTTCTCTGAAGTTCTCCAAACAGGGTTTCCTGCTGCTGGCAAAACCAGCGCGGACAGGCTGGGAAGCGTGAACCGATACAGCGATGCCTCAGCCTGTCTCCGGAGCCCTTATCTCCAGACCCAGCTGGGAACGTGATGTATTTATTAGCTTCTCCCAGGACCTCCTCTGTCCAACCCACATCTTTGTTGGTACTGTGAGAAAGTGACCTTCCTGCAGATGGCTGTGTCTGGTAGCCAGGTAGGGGCCGGGGCGGGGGAAGCTGTAGTAAATCCATCCAGCCTGCAGCCTGCAGGGTGACCCCGTCGGGGTAGAGGAGATGGTGGAGGAGGCTTGAAGAGATGAGGACAGAGGTAATAGTCGCAGGAGCTGGGGACAGAGTTGCTCAAATCCTAATGAATTGGAACCAGAAGAGAGAGGAGGGGAGAGAGGGAGGGGAGGGGAAGGGAGGGCACGGGAGAGGAGTGTTGTAGACCAGTCGCTTTCTGGGAGTCAACCCAGTGCCTTCTCCTCTGTGGCACTGGATGGATAGTTATTTTTTACTGAGCATTGCTGCGTCCGAACATCCCTTGGAGAAAGAAATGGCAACCCACTCCAATATTGTTGCCTGGAGAATCCCATGGACAGAGGAACCGGGTGGGCTACAGCCCATGGGATTGCAAAGAGTCAGACATGACTGAGTGACTAACACTTCTACATTTCAGATCACAAAGTTAATGCTTTATGTATTTCATTTGATCCTAACAATTTTCTAAGTGTGTATTTTCACCTCCAATTTGCATCTGAGACCACACAGACTAACTTGTTTGTTCAAGGTCACCCAGCAGACCTGGGATTTGAACCAGGTTCCTCCAAAGCCCAAGTCCTGACTACTGCTCATCATCTCCCCTCAACCCCCCCAAGCAGACTTGACAAGGGCACTGCCACTGCCATCGTGGCCCAGGGCCACCCACCTCCTGCCTTCTCCTTGGCTGGTCTGCTTTACTCTACAATCAGTCTGCTGTGGTGTCAGCCAGGGCTTCATGGCTGGAGAACTCCAGGAGAGAGTCAGCCCTCGGCTAAAACCCTACCCTCAGGCCCTCTGCATTTTGTCTGTGCAAAGAACTCAGTTTTAGACAATTAGACAAGCAGCACTGGATTTTGCAATATTTCCGGTCACAATTATTTGGCTGGATAGCTTTGTGGAAATTTTCTGTGGTTTGCTAGCTTTTGTAATCTGCTTAGCTATCAACTTTGGGATATTTATAATATTTATCAATTGACTTCAGCATAGTCTGGGCAGCTGGTCTTTAAAGAATTCTTCTGGGCTGAGTTTAAGGAAGTTCCTCGAGCCAAGAATGAAGGAATTTTTCCCCTCTGTTGGCAGCAAATGCATTCTGTAGGAGTGGGTAGAGATTCAAACTTTGGGTTTTGTTTTTTTGAGAGGGGGAGTCAGTTGAAATTCTAGACCCATCTCTGCTTTATTCAGGTCCAAAAGCTTGGGAGCTGACACCTGGTTTCCAAGACAAAAATAAATAATGGTCCTGCCCCATCGTTCCTAGCCCCAGGCTCAGCCTGGACCTGAGTCTGAGTCCAGGACTAAGGCCACCCCAGGGAAACGTGTCCTCAGAGACCTCTGCCCATGATCTCTCTCATCTCCCTGTAGCCTAGACTCACCTCATCCCCACTGTGAACCAAGCAATGAGGAAGAGCTGACGCCCATCATGACTTCTTGACTTGCATTATAACTAGAGAGGGCCTCACCCTAAATCATGCGTTCTCAACAGGGGCCATATTGCCCCAGAGAGGATGAAAATTGGTTCGAGGTAGAGAGGGTACTAACACTTTAGATATTCCAATGATTTCTGACCTTCCAAAGGACCACAGAACGTACACAGATATATAGGACATCTGTGTAAGGAAGAAGTAAAATGATCTCTATTTACAGATGACATAATTTTGTATATAGAAAATCCTAAGGAATCAAGTATTAAAATTTCATGGGAGAGAGTCTCAACTAGGAGAAAAACACTGTCTAAAAAGGCTCCTTGGGCGGGGGGTGTTAGGCAATAATGGGGAAAGAAGTTGGAGAAGCAGGGTCCTTAAAGAAAAAAAAATAGAATTAGGATAAGTTCAAATTCTGGGACCCTGGGACCAGAAGGTTTTGGTGTGAGTTTTCTGGGCCCTGCATTTTGCATCGTGTGAGATCAAACAGCCCAGGAGGGCACTGGAAGGAGAGGGTGGAAACCCCCACCCAAATGCATGGCAAGGCACCTGGCAGTGTGGGCTACAGAAGGCTCCAGTGTAGACACAGCCTCCCTGTGGGGCAAATCCCAACTCTGCCACATTCAAGTTCAATGACCTGGAGCAAGGTACTCAACCATCCTGCCTCAGCCCCCATCCCAGGTCCAGAATAGAATGAGGATGATAATGTAAACTGGTGTCTGGGGAGACTAGATACAGCTAGCTCTGCTGAGTGAGAAAAGAGTGTCCAGCGCGTAGTTACCTTTCAGTCATGTTAGTTGGGAGCTTTATTCACCTGATTGTCCCAGGCACTCACACCTGGATGGTCACTGTGTCCTCCCCAGGGTTCAGTGAGCTCAGGTGGAATCCCTGCTGGATGCTTCTAGAAGAGGATGACTACACTTAGCCACCGAATATGGACACAACTTAGCAACTGAACAACAGAAAACCCAGTATTTCCCCAAATTAAGTCTTCCACTTCCACTGTCACAAGTTTTGCTGTTCCTGTATTTCTTCTGAGCTTGTAGTTACTTCATGCTGCTGCTGCTGCTGCTAAGTCACTTCAGTCATGTCCGACTCTGTGTGACCCCATAGACGGCAGCCCACCAGGCTCCCCTGTCCCTGGGATTCTCCAGGCAAGAACGCTAGAGTGGGTTGCCATTTCCTTCTCCAGTAGTTACTTCATCAGTTCAGTTAAGTCACTCAGTCGTGTCCGACTCTTTGCAACCCCATGAATCACAGCACGCCAGGCCTCCCTGTCCATCACCAACTCCCGGAGTTCACTCAAACTCATGTCCATCGAGTTGGTGATGCCATCCAGCCATCTCATTCTCTGTTGTCCCCATCTCCTCCCGCCCCCAATCCCTCCCAGCATCAGAGTCTTTTCCACTGAGTCAACTCGTCGCATGAGGTGGCCAGAGTATTGGAGTTTCAGCTTTAGCATCAGTCCTTCCAATGAACACCCAGGATTGATCTCCTGTCATAGTTGTCCTTAAATCAGACCTTTAAAGAATTCTCTTTTGGCATCATTCTGAGCAGCCAGATTCCAGAAATCAGGGCATGGATAGGCTGGTTATATATTTTCTGATAGATGTTAAAATTAATGCAAAGTTGTCAACACGTTAAAAATGTTTCTCCATGCACCATCTACTTAAAGATACCTGCCACGCCACCGGCGGTACGCGTGGCGCTTTGGAAAAGATGCTGCCATCCGGAGCCTGAGCCCACAAGCCGCCCCTCCCCATCTGCGAGGAGCCGCAGCCTCAGCACCGGGCTCAGTGGGGCTGCAGCGCCCTCTGCTGGCCAGTCTGGGAGCCGCTCCAGCTCGACTCCCCTTCCGCCTGGGCTGGAGTCACAAGGAGTGACTCTCTCCGACTGGACGTTTGATGTCACTAGCGGTGTAGTTTTCCTTCGTTGTGAGGCGTGAAGAGAAGTGAGAAAGGACCCCTTGCTCCAGGTGCAGGGGCTGGGGCACTTGGGGTGCAAGGTGGAGACCCGCCTGAGGTCGGGGGAGGTGGGTACAGGGCGGGGGCTGGGGCCTCGGGCAGGTGCGGGGTGAAGGGGATTGTCAGGGATGGGACATAGGGATCTGAGTGAGTCTAGGGTAGATGTTAAGGGCCGGATAGGCCGGGGCTGGATGAGCGGAGGGTGCAGCTCGGGGGAACAGCAACGCCCGGCGGTGAGACAGCGGCTTGGGAGTTGCGCAGGTAAAAGGCAGGGCAAGGTTGAGGTGAAAGTGGACTTGCAGATGACCCTCCTGGGGGTATCAGTGAGCTCCTGGGCCTCAGAAGGAGGCCCTAGAGTTGGGGAGGGTTGGGCAGGGCCAAGCTGGCTGTCACGGGAAGGCTGTTTTCAGCTCCAGGTCTGTGTGGTTGAAACTTCCCATCTGGGTGTTTAGGGGACACAAAGCCACCCACTGCTCAACCAGTCCAAGGTAGACTCCCTGGCTCTCCTTCCTGGGACCCTGGACCAGCACCCCCCCACCCCCACCCCACTCCTTATTTGCTGCTCCATCCCAGAGCTTGTTCTTCATCCCCCTAAAGATAAGCCCAAGCCCTTTGTTTACTAAGATCCAGTATCTGTTTATTTTTCTATTGTTTTTAAAGCAATAACACTGTCATCTTGTTTGTCAGTAAGATAAGATCTTATATTTGTGCAATTCTTCATACATTAAAAGGCTATTTTCACAAACGTCTCTTTACTGGTTCACACAAGATCCTCTGAGGTAAAAAACGACCCATCTTATACCATTTTACAGAATCGGAGCCTGAACATCAGTGAGCTTGATGCACCAGACCACAGTCAGGGGCTACTGAGGACTGAAACTCAGTTCCCTGGCTTCTTGCCCAAGCTTGTGGCTCACTGACACAGGTAAACCTGAGATCGATTCAAGATTCAAAGCACAGGAGAAGTATTTGGCTTTGCCATTAGAGACTTGGGCTTCCCAGGTGGCACTAGTGGTAAAGAACCTGCCTGCCAGTGCAGGAGATGCAAGAGACACGGGTTCGATCTCTAGGCCGGGAAGATCGCCTGGAGAAAGAAATGGCAACCCACTCCAGTATTCTTGCCTGGAAAACTCTATGGTCAGAGGAGCCTGGCGGGTTACAGTCTATGGGGCCACAAAACGTCGGCCATGACTAAGTGAGACAGGTGGGTGAGGCTAAGGATGGAGGCACTGATCAAACTACATTACCTGGGTCCTCACCCAGGCCAGGGGGCCACTAATTCCTACAGCATCTGTGCCAAGGGAACCCCTGCAGGCACTAATGAGAACTCCACCTGAGACCCCAGGGTACAAAGTTACCCAGCAGGAGGCAGACGTAAAGTCCCCGGTCTCTGACTCCCCCTAGGGGGTGATTCTTGAAACTGGTGCTTCTTTCCCTTCACGTGGTTACCCCCTTGGAGACGATCCCAGACAGGTCTCCCCACTTAGAACGGGGGCTCATATCCTTGAGACCCTCAGCCCTGAGCAACGAGGGGTTCTCAGCTCTGTTCAGTCTGGAAAGACCCCCTCACAAAGAACAGCTATGCCAGTAAGCTCCCCCTTCACCAGGAAAGAGACTGCTCAAGACTCCTCAGGTGGGTTGGGCAGAGTCTGTGATTGGCGCAACAGGCTTTGAAGATTCACATCTTTATTAAAGGCTATGACAGTGGTGAGAGGGCTGAACAGTCTTTTGCTATTACACCTGTGATCAACTCCATCTGAAGGAAGAAAGCCTTTGGGGCTGGGCTTGGAGCTGGAAATCAGCAGGCTCAGTCTCGGGGTGGGGCCGGGGGAAGATGCGGTGAGGAGGGGCCCAAGTCCTGCCCTGCTGCTGCCAAGATGGTCATCACAGGCAGACTGAGGCTCCGGCCCCCTTCTCCCCTCACCCAGCGGCCAGTTTTACTGAGCTTCAGAGCCAGCGCCTACTTTTAAGTCGGAATCTGATTTTAAATGCATCAGAGTTCGCTGTTAGAGCCAGAACTCTCACATGGCAACAAGTTCCTACGTGATCCCTCTGTGGGTCTTCAGGGTCCCCAGTGGATGGGGGCGGGGGTGTGGGCACACCTTCACCCATGTGAAAGCTGAGGCCATGGGGCTATCCCCAGGATCAGGGCGTCAAGGAAGAGGGATGGCAGAGGGGCTGAGGGGAAGGGGCAGTGGTTCCGCTAGTCAGATGAGACCACCTGCGTGTGTCCCGTGCAAGTTTGGGGGGCCTTAGTTAGCTTAGGGTTGGGGCCAAGGGCTCAAGAATGAAACTCCTTCACCACTGCCCCAGAGGCCTGCTGTTCATTCCTAAAACCCCAGAACAGCAGGTAGATGGGAGCTCTGGGACCACGCAGGCTAACCAGCCCATTTTATAGGTGGGGACGTGGGGGCTTAGGAAGGGGCCCTTTCCTGGGTCCCACTCAGCGCACACAGTCAGGGCCAGGGCTTTCTCTGCTGCTCCACACTGCTTCTCCTGGGAGGGCAGTCTATCAGAGCAACGGCGCTGAAACTTGGCGGGCCTCAGAATCATCTGGAGAACCTGCTAAAGCAGCCTGCTGGGCCCCACCCCAGAGAGTCCATGCTGCAGGTCCCTGGATCCACTGACAGCAGTGCCACGTTGGAGGTCACACCTTGGGAGGGCTTTAGGCAGGTGGTGGCATTGCAAAGAGTGAGAAGGGCCCAGTGTGGCCAGGACGAGGGAAGCAGGCCTGGAAGTTCATGTCTGGAAGCAGGGAGCGGCAGGCCCCGTCTCCACTGAGAGGAGGCCCTTTGAGGGTGAAAGTGCTCCAGAGGGGACATGAACTGGGCTGGCCTCCGGGCAGGCAAAAGCTAGAAGAACCTAAACCCCTCAGGGAAGGTTTGGTTTGAAAGGCACTTTGGTACCCATGGGCCCCTGGTGTTGTAGGCAGTGTCCGTGGGTGCTGTCAGCCGGTTCCCTGGGGCCATGCCAGGGCTCAGGGAGGAGCAATAAGGACCCCTCTGGAAGCTGGAGTCGGTTGGCTGGGGCAATATGGGGGCTGCTTCGAGAGCCCAGCGGCCAGGCCTTCTTCACCAGGGACCCCATCCTGCCCCTGGTTCTGGTTCCTGGAGTGGGAGGCCCAGGGGGGTCTTTGAGCTAACACAGTGCTCCCAGGGTTGCCCGGGGATCTGGTGGCCCCCGCCGGGTGGTTGCTTGGCCTCAGAACCTTCTCTGTGGAATTTTTAGAGAAGTGGAATTTGGTCCCAGAGAAGGAGAACTGATTCTAGGTCAAATGACAAGGGAGATAACTGGGGATCAGGACCTGGGAATGCTGTGGTGGGCAGGGGCTGGTTCAGGGACCCCATCTCTCTCTGTCCCCAGAGAATCTGAGCCAGTCAGCACCCCGCCTCAGGTCTGCTGCGTAGCCCTTTCTGCCAAGCTGTGGCCAGCTGGAGGGGCAGCGACGCCTCCTGCCCCTGCTGAGGCTGGCGCCCCCAGCAGGGCTTCGAAGTAGGTGCCCAGAGACTGCAGGTCGAGTGCAGGCTGGGCAGGGGACGACGTGGGGGTCTGGAGGCTCAGGAAGCGGTTGTACTTCTTCAGGCCGCCCTGCGGGTCATGGTGGTGTGCTGTCAGCAGCTCTATGAAGGTGACCTTGTGGAGGGCCAGCAAGCGGGCCTCGGCCCGGGGCAGGATGGCCGCCCGCACCAGGGGCTGCAGGGATGAGAAGCACTGCAGGCTGCTGAAGGGGTGGATGTGCGGGGCCAGCTGGGGGCCAGGGGACACCTCGAGGAGGCGACACAGGTCACGCATGGTCAGCACGGCCGCTAGGGCGCTGCGTTCACTCATGTTTCTTGCCAGGTATGTCTTGGCCAGGCTCTTGAGTTTGAAACTGCTGGCCCCCGGCACGCACTCCCGGATGAGGGGTAGGGTGGCCAGGAAGCCCGAGATGGTCTTCTGGAACTCCCCCAGCATGTTCATCTCCTCCAGAGCCTGCAAGAAGTTGGGGAGACTGGGCCCCCACAACTTATAGCAGGCCAGAATGGGCTGGCGCATGCTCGCCAGGAAGTGCAGGAAGTGCTGCAGTCCCACCTCCAGGGAGACAGCCTTGGAGTACACGTTGAGCACCTCAGGCTGGATGAGCGCGCGGAACTGGCTTTCCTGGTTCACGGCTGCCAGTTGGCTAATCTTCTGGGCTGGGCAGGAGAGAAGGGCAGCGTGAGGCCCCAAGGGCATGGCGGGGGCACCAACCCCACCATCCAGAGACCCCACCCTGGGGCCTGATGGCAAGAATCAAGCACCAGCCTCAAACGCACCTCTGACCCTGTCTCTAATAGGGATGGGGGTCAGAACGGGAGATGGCACTGCCCTCCACGCCCCCTTCCTCCCCTGCCGGGAGTCCCAATTCCCCCTGCCCTGCCACCTTCCGGAGTTCACCAGACCCTTTCACTTCAGGTCCCTCCTGTCTGTCTTCTGCCAGCCTCCACCCACCTACACTAGGGACCCCTCACTGCTTCCGCCTAGCCCTCCACTCCCGTTCCCCTGGCTGCCAACCCCATCAGTCACGTGGCTAAAGCCCCCAGCCATCAGAGCGCTGGGTCAGACAGCGCACCTGCCCAGTCCATTCCATTCAGAGCATGGCCCCGAACCTTCCAGTGAGTCTGCAAACGGCTTCCCTGTCCTATGAAATACCCGCTGCTGTGTCTCCCTGGGCTGGCCCCATGCTGAGCCTGGGCAACTGGAGGGGACCCAGCCTCCCACAGGGCCAGCGTTAGCACTGCGGAGTTGAGGGAGAAGGGGTCACATCTCTCTGTGACCTTGGCTTTGTTGGCCTCCCCTTGCAGCAACCATGAAAAGAATGCGCTCTGTGCTCAGCCTAAGGCTGTGTTTGGATTGCTAGTGTCACCTTGGCGACTTTAACGTT